>NW_004955410.1:34212349-34444219 GCF_000276665.1 Chinchilla lanigera
TTATACTTGTAATCTTATTGGCTGATCATAGTTTTGTCCCACCCCATGCCCACCTAGACAGTTCCCAGGTTTGCTACCTTGGACCTGCCTCACCTTGTGGTTTTGCTCTATAAAAGTCCCTAGAACAGGAAGGTTCCTTGGGCAACCCAGTTGGGCCCCCTTCTGTCTCTCTCTCAGACAAGCTTTCTTTCCCTCAATAAATATACTCTGCTGTAAACCTCCATTGTTCCTAAAATTCATTCTTCCATTTTAGAGAAAACGAACTTGACCCAGATATGTTTCAAGTTGGGAGTTTTTCCCCCCTATATTACTACTACTGCTACTACTGCTGCTGCTGCTCTGTTGTTGTTGTTGCTGCTACTACTACTATTACTACTGCTAGGAGGTGGGTAGGCTCATATTTTGACTGATATATTATCTTCTTAGAACACATCTGTTTTTTTAAAGGCACGGATATTAGAAAGATTATTGTTTTAACTTGTAAAATTTTAGGGTTGTTTGTGAAAAGGTTTTCCAATTATGGTAGTACACACTACTTTGACTTCTGTCCAATATTTAAAACTATACAGAAATATGAGCTGGAGAAGGATGAGAAGAAGGGCAAGTGGGGAGAGAATGTAAAATAAACATTCATTATTAAGCTCAACTGGCTATATGCCCAGCACCTTTTTAATTCCTTTCCCTAAAATTCATTTAATGTTCACAACTAACCTGTACAGGAGTCAGGCTTGTTACCACTCACATCAGAAACAAGGGTAAAAGTCACAAGATGAAGAAAATTCTGCTGAGAAAAAAGAAAACTTTCTATGTTTCCTCGTGGTTCATTTTTATTTTAAATGAATTAAGATGTGTTATGTACATCTACCAACTCTCCACAAGGAATGTAGTCGTTATGTACTGCAAACATGTACTAATGAAAAACAGAAAAAAGCAAAACAAGACTAAGAAACTGTCAGGTAATTTTGAGAGCTCCCCTGGTTGGTAATTCCTGGAGCTGTGAAGGGCCACTAAACTCAGAAATATGCAGTAGAAACCTGTCATACTGCTTTTAAGGAACTCTTACTTGCTTTATAATCCTTCCCTTTGGTTCCTACAGTTAAAAGCAAAAGGTAACTACTCCAAAGCATTTGCAGCTGCAAAGTTTTGGCTAGGTACTCAAAGTAAAGTCAGGATAGATAGACTGTATGTCCTCAGGACAGACAAATACAGGGCAGTGAACAAACATGCCCCGAACTTTCATCTGTTGGAGCCTAGTGACTTACAAAGAGCATTTACAACTGGCACTCATGTTTTTGATATAAATATATTTGTCTTTTAGGGGTTGAACTGAGGGCCTCACAGCCATTAGGCAAGCACCGTACCTCTGAGTTACATCCCTAGCCCTTCTTTTGTGACAAGGTCTCACTAAGTTGGCCAGGCAGGCCTCAAACTTGCAACCTTCTTGCCTTAGACTCTCAAGTAGCTGGGATTCCAGATGTATGTTACCATGCTTGGCTCCGACCCTTATTTTAACTGTACCTGAATATCATTTCTGAGAGTCTTTGCCCCTAGAGAGCAGAGGCTTCACTAGGATGCTGAGGCTATTATAAGGACAGAAACAGTAGATAAATGTTGAGATCAGGAACCTTATTTCTCCCAGGAGATAACCCCAATGAATGACTCTCCATGTTAATATTTCTCAAAACGTGGCTTCCAGATCCACAGCATCAACACTCCTGTGAGAACTTAAGAGATGCATAAAAAGCTCTGGCCAGGGAGATATTGTACTAACCTTATAAACTGGAGTCATCAAACAATTACTTTAAATGTCCTCTCCTATGGTTTAACTATAAAATGCCCCCAAATGTCTTATGTTTGGAAGGTGACTGGATCACAGGAGATCTGTACTCATTCATGGATTTAGTCACAGATCAATTCAGTAGCTGAATGTGCCCTTAGGAGGTACTGGGGTTGGGTGTGGGTCACTGGGGGCATTATCATGAAGGGTGTATTCTTGTCCCCAGATCCTCTCTTTTCCTTCTGCTTCCAGGGTGCCATGGGTTAAGCACTTTCCTTAGTCATGTCCCTCTGCCATGCTGTTTCTGCCTTAGAGCCAAACAAGCATGAGCTGAATCCTTAAAGTGTGAGCCAAAATAAACCTCTCTTCTTCTAAGTTGCAGGTGTGGGGTATTTTATCCTAGAGATGGAAAAGCTGACTAAGCATGCTTCCACACTATAAAGAATGTGTATTATTAATAATTAATATATAGTATTACTAATATAAAATGATGTATGTTTATATATGCTAAGTGCATCACAAATGAAAAGTGCAAAGATTATTTTTGTCAAAGTTAATACACTATCAGGGGCTGGGGGTTTAGCTCAGTGGCACAACACCTGCCTAGAAAGTGCAAGGTGCTGAGTTTGATTCCGGGTACCAAAGAGAAAAAGTTAATATACTATCAAATTCTGATGTAGTTTGTCTTTTTCCTATGATTATAAATTTTTTAAACAATTATAATCATATTATGTATAATATTCTGAAATTATTTACTTTTTTATTCTGGTTATTTTCCAGTGTCATTTTTTCTTGTTCCAGGAATTGAACTCAGGACCTTGTGCTTGCCACCAGGCGCTTGCATCGCTGAGCTATAACCTCAGCCCTCCAGTGTCGTTGAAAACATTAGGTGTATACTCCCTGAATTACTACATAATATTGCATGCTATGGATGTATCATGATTAAGTCACCATTTCCTTATTGCAACATTATTTAGTTGTTTCCAATTTTTTTGTTGTTATAAACAAGCTGTGAAGAATATATCTGTAAAAAATCTTTACTCACATACTAGCATACTATTTTGGTATTTAAGTATCTGCAGGTAAAAACCACTGAGTTTGAATACTTCCATATTTACAGGTTGTATTAATCAGTAATCTTAGAGTTGAATATTAAGACTATGTGTTGGCTATTTCACAAAGGTAAAAAAAATGTTTCTTACTTACATTTTGATTCCTCGTGATATTGAGTTTCTTATATATTCATCAGTTATTATGATAGTTTTGCATATTATCTGTTCTCATCTTATTTTCTCTTTTCAAGTCTTATTTTTATATGTAAAATATAGTTGAAAACCAGTAATTTCACACTGTTCAAATCTAAGAGCTTAACTTTCAGAATTCTGAAACTATATCATTTCCACAGTGAAATTCTGAAGTTGTACCACTTATATACAATGGTAGAATTTTTTGGAACATTGGACATATATACACGAAAAGAAGAAAAATACACATCACTAGTCTCAATACCATTTTGGGTCCCTTTCAGATCTCTAACTCTTCCTACAACCAAGTATCCTCTAGGATTATAACATTTTGACAGGCAGACAGACAGATGCAGACAAAAAAATGGAGCATAAGAGAACTGAGCTCAAGAAGACAGTGAGGTTTCAGAGAGGCAGTGAGTACACACATCTCTTCATGTGCTTTTTTCTCATGCTCTCCTGGCGAGTCACTTCAGTGAATCTCACACAAGGACAGAGAAGAAACACTTTACTAGCAGAAGCCATCCCAGTACACTGTTTGGTCAGTTAGAGGCAAATTGGATCCATGTAAAAGTGTTTGTTTACCACTAGTACTGCTAATAAGTTGCACAGGGACATGGTTAGAAATGAATAAAATCATACAGTAAACTCACTCATCAACTTATTTGCTCAATCAAAAAAGTTGACTGCACACTGAAAAGCAAATCAAACGTTAGCCAGGGAATATGTGGGTCCTTCACCGAATCAATAGTCAATCTATGAATCAGTTCATGCTTTTGTAAAAAGAGACAGATTAGAAAAGCTCTACAGTATCTCTCTAGTTCTAAATTCTGTAAACTCATTGACAACTGGATAAACTATAGATTGCTTTTTTCTGTATAACTGTGGTGATAGTACATTTTTATCAAGGGAAATTCCGCAAATATTTCAAAGTAGACTCTTAAGCACCCTTAAATTCTCACATGTGCTAGAAAATACTAGGCCTTTTATGAGTTTCATGTGTCTGTTTCAAATGTTTGAGAAGGGTAGTGTGATCCAAACTAATTAAATCATTTCATCTGTGTGGCTCTATGCAATTGTTGGGATTTTTCCAAAAATGTTCCTTAGGGTATATTCTGCTTACACTGTTTTGTTCAAAACTTCAGAGGTAAACATCAACGGAGAATGTTAATCCTCCTTTAAGACTTCTTAATTAGGGAAGATTGAAGCATCTGTAGATTTATTGTTAATACTAAATTCTCAACTTACTGGCTTATCTGTGGCCTCACTTACCATCCACAGGCTGCATACATGCTAGTTTTGGTGCATGGGTGTGAAAATGCCGTCCTTTTTTGTCATCAAGTTGTAATGCTGGGTATTATGGGTCTAATAATAAAATAAACCCCAAGATGATATGTATCTATTCTTCTGTTAGAATTTTCTTTCAGATACTGCCCAAAATAAGAGTATTCTTCTATGCTTAACAAGTACTTTGTTACACAGCACTTTCTATTGACCAGATAAAAAGCCCCTTTTAAATCAGCCTGATAGGACATTAAACATGCTGTGCTGTATTTGAACTTATTTTTTTTCAGGGAAGATTCTGCAGTATAATGGAAGTAATAGTGATAGTAGTAGACCTTGGTTCTAGCTTTGTTACCAGGGCCTTTTCTAACGGGGGACCAGAATGGTACAAAGTCAAGCCAAGTGTGCAGAAGGGAAGTGGTCAGCAAAGCTAGAGGGGAAAACCACATGTGCCAGGTATTCAGGTGTGTAGAAAGAACAGATACACAGAGGTCAAAGACTGAAGAGATGTGCTGAAGAAGATGCCAGATTATGACATTTGAAAGCAACAGGTTTCTAGCAATTTTATGTCATCCTTACTCCCATCTTACTCTAGAAACAGATTCTCTATTGAGGTAAATAATGGCATATATGCTTTCATCGTGTGTCCCAATGTCATGAACCAAGACAATATACTGAAAAGTTTTCGCTTTAAAAATATTATACATTATACTCAAATATGGTCACTGAAAAAAACTCACTATACTAAAATGCTCTCTTCATGATGAGGACAGAACAAATATGGAGAGTCTTTTGAATGCCTGTTACATAAATTTGCTCTGACCTTGTAAAATTTGCTGTGCTAAGACTACCGCCAGAGAAAACTGGAAAGCAGATGAGTTTGCCATCATCTTTACACTGTAGTTTTCTTTTACTGCGTTCCTTCTTATACTCTGACCATTGCCTCTCCAGTCAACATCCAAGACGTTCTCCTCTGTTTCCCTGAACTTTCTGAACTTCAACTGACTAGGACTCTTCTTTCAGTCTGCTTTCAGAAAAACAGCCAGTAACTAAGTGAACCAAGGCTGCAAGCATTTCCTAACAGTTTTATACAGTGGTGATGAAGACAGGTATTGATGTCTTTGCAGTCACACTACCAGCTCCTGAATCCTGACTCTGCCATTTACTGTTGTGCAACCATGAAAAAATTATGTAATCTTGTTAAGCATGAATCCCTTCAGCTCTAAAATGATAAAGTTCCTAGGCCAGCTGTGGCGAACCTATAGCATGCCTCCTTGTCACCGAAAGCGCTAAAAGGTTCACCATTACTGTCTTAGGGATATAATACTGAAATGACATAATACGCACAAAGCCATTCCAGATCTGTGGCTAAGACACAATTCCCAGTAAACTTAGACATTATTTTCGTATGTCATTAATAGGTTATGATAACTGTCAACTCATCATTTATTAACCTTTTCCAGAAATACTTGCATTTAATTAATTAATTAATTAATTAATTTTTTGAGACAGGTCTCACTATGTAATTTACCACTAAAGATGTTTCCCTCTTAGCTCAGCAACTCAAAATTCTCTCAATTTAACAACAATGATGACAACCGTTAATATGATCTTTAACCTGGCTAAATAAGAAAGCAGGCTCTGGAGCAAATGGCCCAGAGTTGAAATCTGTTTCACCATTTACATGCTATGTTAACTTAGGCAAGTTAAACATTTATTTTTAAGATATTTATTCTCTGTATTTGTTTCAAAATGTGGGTGACAATAAGAGTGCCTCCCTCCGAGGATTGCCGGGAGGATTACAGAGGTCAATCAGTCTAAAGGCACAAAGAACAACATAAATTAGATGCATAGACACTGCTCAGGATTTAGGGGCAATCACTCAAAATCACACCATCACTTAACCCAAACTGAGACCTGATGGCATTTAACAGCGTCTCTCAGAAGAATACACTAGTTTTTAACACCAAATTCCTCTGGATAAGAGCTCTTTGATAATCTCTTATCTTAGTCTGATGATTTCCGAAGTTAAAGCATTCTATGACATTCCTTTAGACATCTATATCAAAAAGTAAACAGTTTACATGTTATAAAAAAAAGAGATGCTTCTTACTTTTTCCCCAAACTATCTCCACCTCCTCTTCTTTAACTCAGCAGAAAACTCCTGAGCCATTTAACTAAGTTGAATTGCAACTTATGTTCAATGATACACATTTAACATTATATCATTTCCCCCTGAAATTTCATTTTAATGTAGGATCTACTACTATCTTCACCTATAAAAAGAGGGCCCTGGAAAAAAGGGTGGTATCATCAGTATTATGGCATAATGTTAACATCCGCTTATCTGTTTACATGTGGAAAATGGTATCTTGATGAGCTAATGTCACAGATTTTTAAGTAATATATGGTGAAGCTAGAAAACATATTTCACCCTTAATACTTATTTTAAAGAAGTATCTGGACAGGTATGATCTTTAGCTATTTTCCCCTTCCTATTCTACAAGGCTGAGCTTAGTATTTCCATTACAATAGCTCCAACAGTCATTATCTTTTTTGTTGTTGTTGTCTTTTTTTTGAGATAGGGTCTCCCTATGTAGTTCAGGCTGGCCTTGAGCTCACTTTGTAGCCTAGGCTGGTCTCAAACTCGCAAGGATCCTCCTGCCTCAGCCTCCCGAGTGCTGGGATTACAGGCATGTGCCACCACGCTCCGGCAGTCATTATCTTTTTTGTTCGGTTTTTTGAGACAACATCTTGCTATGTACTTCAGGCTGGCCTTAAACTCATGATGTAGCCCATGCTGGCCTTGAACTCTGCCTCAGCCTCCCTAGTGCTGGGATTAGGGATTATAGGCATGTGCCACTACACCCAGCAAGAGTCATTATCTTTGACTACAGTGATTCCCCTAAACAAATTATCAGATCAGACTCAAATATTTTTAAATTATTTGTGTCAATATTTTATGTAAGTTTCCAATGTACTTCTTACACGCTTTTTAGAATTTCTTCCTATTTTCTATTTTCTTAGTTGCATAGTATGAAAGTAAAAGAAGTTTCACCTCATCATTTCTCCTACCTCTTAGATATTGATATAATTTGACTTCTAATCATTTCCATATTTTTATTTCCTATGGTAAGATTATTGGTCTCTAGATAGTACAACATGAAACATTTTATGTCTTTATGAATAGGCGAATTTTTAAATGGAGAGGGACCAAACGTTTCACCACATTCACAATGGGGTATATGGCATTAAAAAGGTGAAGAACTATCAATACTTAAGAGGTTTATTATATTCACAGAGTCATAGTTTTAGACAGGTTATAGCTTTAAAGGACTATAATCAAGTTCAATATCTTCACTTTATGGCTCAGATAATGGGAATTCAGAGAAACTAAATGAATTTGAAAGAACCTTTGTGAAAAAGTGACTTTATCAAAATTAAAAGTGGCAATCTAGTTTTTCTTATTTATTTAAACATTCCTACTTTTAAGTTGGACATAAGTACTTAGGAGTAAACAAGCAAGAAATGTCATCAAGACAGCGACTGTGGTTAATTTATTTTCTACGATGTGGTAATACTCTTTTAGTGAACATGATAATTATAAAAACTATATGGAAAATACATGAATGAACATAAAACATCTAAAACAAAAAAGAGAATATAAAATATTGCATGTAGCACTATAAGAATATATATGCATAAGAGAAAGAACTGGAGGGTATGTAACTTAAAAAAGTACTGTGTTAGGACAGAATAATGATTTTTTTTTCTGCCCAAATATTTCATAGGTCTAACATTATATTTCTAGTGATTAACTTAAGGGAGACACTGTACAGACTCTGGTAATACAGCCTAAATCATGACAGATGAATAAGTACCATGGAGAAGGGAGGGCAAGCTATTTGGAGCAAATATTCCACCTGGAGTCAAGACAAGAAAAGATTAAAGCAAGCACATCAGGGACACAGTGTAAGGGGCCAGTGAGGGTAAGTGAGAAGACGTGTACTGTGCGTATCTGCAGAGAGTCTACAGCAGAGCAGTCAGCAAAGTAATTAGGTGCTACTGTTATTTTTCTATAACTCCTTTCAAAAACTCTCAACAAATGGCTTACTGATTACTTCAAATGGCTTTCCAACATTTTGTTAAGAATTTATATAGTAGGGCTGGGGATTTAGCTCAGCGGCACAGCGCCTGCCTGGCAAGCACGACGTCATGAGTTCGATTCCCAGTACCGGAAAAAATCAAACAAAAAAATAATAATTTATATAGTATTAAGTAGGTTTTATAGAAATAAAATTGGTAAATGGAGTATTTGTTAAAATTTATTTCCTGGTTATTCTTACTCTGATTCACAGCAACATTATATTTTTAATACTATGTTGATAGAAGAAAGTACGTAGGAGAAATGCAGGGTCAACTGGTTTTTTTTGGTTTGTTTGTTTTGCGTTTTTCTGGTACCGGGAACCGAACTCACAACCTTGCGCTTGCTAGGCAGGCGCTGTGCTGCTGACCTAAATCCCCAGCCCCCAGGGTCAACTGTTTGCAGTAAGAAAAAGACCATCATCAACATACATTTACTGACAAGTAACTATGAGAGTGTTAACAGATTTTTGGGAAAATGTAAACTATCCCTCTTTGTTATTTTGTTCTTGTTTTTTTCTCTTTAAAATAGAAAAAGATTAAAGATATATATGTAACAAAACAAAAACAAACAAACAAAAAAGAAAGCATCAATACAGTGATGTTGAATAGCTTTAGACCTGGATCTTAGAGATAATCCTTTTAAACTTTAAGAAAAAAAAATTATTATTAATTCAATATGTAATACTTATCCTCTTTTGTTAGCATTAAATTTAAAGTAAAATCAAGATGAATTTAAAAATGCTACATATTATAGCATAATTAATCAATGTGATACATTTACGATGACTAATCATTTGATCACAGTAAAAAATTTTAAGTTTACATGTATCTTCACTCTACTCCCCATTCCTCTGACAGGCTCTTAAATTGTTATGTGCACAATGTGGAGTTTCTTGTGACACTCAATGCCTTGATGTCTGCTCATGTTGCCTCGGGAGACTGAAGACTGCTACTTTAAAGGAGTCTTTAAGACAAGATGCTTTGCCACCTTGTGGGCAAGGATGGACCTCACAGGGAAAACAAGCTCCTTTGGAGGGGAAAATCAGATAAAAGTTAATTATTCAGTCAAACTGTTACCAGGCTTTGTTTGCCTGCCTCGCTACCTAAAACAAACGTCTGTGCTCAGCAAAACTCTGTGGCCTTTGGTGTTCCTCAATAAATCTGGGGGTTTAAGTTAGTTCAGGGCTTTACTCCATTCCAGTGAAGACTCACCCCCAAAGACATTCTCTGTCTCTTGTGTCTTTAGCTGTCTCTCTAACAGGATTTGCTGACACAAACCTGACACATGAGGTAGCACCAATTCTTTTCTTTCTTCATTTTCTATCTAGTTCAACCACTATCATAGCTGAAACTAGCACTTAAATACTTATAACCCCTTTACATATGTGCTGCTTCCCTTTGAGCTCTTGAGAGATACTCCTAATTCATTAATGCACTTCTTCTGTTGCCACAAATTTAAAGCTGAACTTTCTACAAAAATCTGTTCCTATAATGATAGTTTCTATTCAAACAAAAGTTCTGCAAAATATCCAGCTGCCCATGAGAGAACTTCTGGTCAGCTTAGTCTCTTTCTTCACCCTTAACAGCTTGTGAAGACCTGTCACTTCTATTGACAAGACCCCTTTCCTCAGACCTACTGAAATAATTTGATTTCTGACTACTTCTCGACCAAATTATTATAGTAAACTATCCCCATTACTTTTGGTTTTGCCCCATTCAAAATATTCTCCTTACTACTGAAATGTTAATGTGGGGCCAGAAGATAAAAAGATTGAGGAGCATAACCAAAGAATGTAGATTTTTGGCACATCGTAAGGATTATGTCATTTTCTTCTCCCTATCCTGTACCATCTTCAAGTTCAAATTAGATCAAATCATTCTACTTTAAGCCTTTTAAATGCTCCCTAGTTTATGAAATTCAAATTACAAACTCTATGCAAAATATGGCCTTGGCCACTTCTCCAGTCTCACACTCATACCTCTAAATATACTCGGCACATGAGCAGTGAGTAATCTACACTTGTGCAAAAGCATGAAGTTATTTCCAACTTTATTCTTCCTGTAAGTTGAATACTTGGGCTAGAATGAGCTTTCTTCCATGTTCACCTGGAAAAATCATTGCCAATCTTTAAGATTTAACATAAATAGCTGGGCAGGGTGATGCATGCCTGTAATCCCAGCTATACTTGGGAGGTAGAGTTAGTAGAATCACAAAGTTGAGGTCAATTTAGCAAGATCTTGTCTTGAAATAAAATAAAAAGGGCTAGGGATGTAAGTCAGTGGCAGAGTACACTCTTAGCAAGCATAAGGCATTGGGCTCAATCCTCACCACATCGTTAAAAGAAGGATATAACAAGGCTAGGGATATAGCTCAGTGGCATAAGTGCCTGCCTGGAAAGCACAAGGTCCTGAGTTCGATTCCTGGTACCAAAAACTAAACAAAAAAAGTTATAACATACATGACCTAATGCTAGCTGGATCTTTCTGGACCTCCATAGGTAAAGATCATTTAATCCCTACAGTGTACCTCTGCAATATTAATTTTATCTTGCTGTACCTATGTGATATTTATATATTTCATTTCTAGAGACTTTGTTTCTTATTTACTTATAACAAATTTAATTCTAAAATTTTAAGTATATTCATTAACTTAAGTATATTCATCAACTTAAGTAATATCAAATATCTACCATGTATAATTCTTGAGTATGTTGGCAATACAAAGGTGAATCAGACCCTACCTTAGTGAGACCATAGTAAGGCAGCAGATTAAAGAAAATAGTTATAGTGAAGACAACAGCATTGGTCCTAGCAAAAAATGGTTATTTCAGCTCCTTTATTCTCGTATTATTTATATATTACATTTATTTATTTTCTAAAGAAAGGCTTTCTCAAAAGGTTAAGTTCTTTGGTGTTTGAAAGACAGGGTCAATATGAGAAGAAAAAGCCATCAAGAATATCCCACAGGATAGGCATGGAAAGAATGCTGTCGGGACAGCAGGCATGACCAAATCCCGGAGAAATGAAGGCAAACCGAAGTGTTTTGCTTCAGAGGAACACCATTAGCAAAACATGAGGCTGGATGTGGGACAAAGTCTGACGGCACCGGTTCAGTGTTCAATGTGAATAGAATTGAGAAACTGAGACTCTGGTAAAAACAGTTGCAAGATTCGCTAGAGGCAGCAATGCATGGTCTATTTCTTCTCTTTTTTCTCGACTTCCATGAACCTATCCACAAAACTTACAATTATTTGTTGGGCAAAGTTTCTCCTACGTCTCTTAGTCCCCACCCACTCCTCAACTGGGCAAAAAAGAAATGCTCTGATGGTTTCCCTTTGATTTTTCCCCTGTATTAATCTGTAGCATTTTTTTCTTTCTAAAAAAATGATCATACTTGCAACTTCTCCTTCAATGTACACTTTCTCCAGAAGACTGTGGGTCTTGTGAGAGCATAAACTATGTCTTTCCTGACATCCTGGTGTTGGCACTGGGTTTGACACAGAACAAGTGCTAAATAAGTATCTGGCAAATGAAGGAAACAAACAACACCCCAGAAAGATGGGCACCGTTACTTCCATTTATGATAGGAACAGTGAATCTCTGGAAAGTTAGCGGCAGCCAGGGCAATAGTGAGCTGAACTGTTGCATCTGCCACCCACGTTATTTCCTTCTGATCACACAGCTTCTCGTATAAAGTACCTGGAAATTAAATTCGTAAGTGCTGAAGAAACATAGAGTTCCCAAGAAAAAGAAGATTAACTGGAGAAGATTTTAGATGTTGGTCTTAAAATAAATTGGAAAATTTAAAGGATATACCAAAGCAGCCATTCCAAGGGAAAAGAGTAGGATGTAAGAGGACAATTACCAAGGCCCTGAAACAAAGTGGAAAGTTAGATATGAGTGTTTTGCAGTTTTGTTTTAAGACAACATGTAAAAAACCATATGACAAAAAAAGCTATAAATGAAGCTGTGGCTTGGATGGAAACAACAAAGAACTCACAAACACACAAATCAAGATGCTGTTATTTATGGAGTCATTTGCTCACTTACATCATGCAGCTAACTTTTGCTTTCCTGATTTAATTCAGTCCATGAAAACCAATTAAACTTGAATGAAAAGGAAACCAAGCAATTTCTCAGAAAACGTAACACCCTCTTACATGCTGACAAATCAGATTTGGGTAGAGGCAATGTAGCAAGGAAATTTCAAACTATTTTGGGCTATGCGTTTTCTCAGGTCTTTCCCTTGCTAACCCTTCCCTCCCCAGATATTGTACTAATTGGAACTCTAGATTTTAAGCAGAAGCCTTAAGCTGTAATTTGGTACATCTGCTTAGAAATGTGACTAGAATCTCCAATGATTTCATTGTAACATTTAGGAATGGTGAACTTTACTGCAGTGACGAATACCTACCCAAGAAATGGTAATAAACGTCACTTTGTCAGGGAAGGAGAAAGACAGACTTCAACTTCATGTAAGCAATGAAAGATATCTTTGTGATCATGAAATAAACTGGTCCTCCAGATATTTTGATGAAACAAGAAACTTGAAAGATTTAATAAGTGCATCCAAGCAAAAACTACTTGCCGCCAGAATAGTCTTCTCCCCGATGCTAACATATATATCTGTGGGTATGAAATACAAACCACCTCTGCCCATGCATTCTGACTTGGATATTTTAGAGAACTCTGTATTCTCCAAAAACAGCTCTGAAGTTTTCCCACTGAAAAACTTCAACACTAGTCAGCTACTCATCTCTCCAGCACCACACTATGTTGCCCATAGTTTCAAAGCTGGATTCTCCATAGCATTAATAATCACAGACTTTTTTACTTAACATGTCTAGGTCAAGTGTCTCTTGTCCAAAAATCCAAACTCAGAAATGCTCCAAAATTCAAGCTCTCTTGAGCAGCAACATGATCCCACAAGTGGGAAATTCTATCTCATATGCTAGGTTTAGATGTTGGATGTCCCCGTAAAGACGCATGTGTAGTCTTCGTGGTGGCAGTACTGAGATGGTGTCAATAGGCAGGTCTAGTGGGAAGCCCTTACTCAATAGAAGTGTCCCCTTGAAAGGGATTAAAGTGATACTGATGTGACTCCTTGGTAGTTTTTCCAGGAGGGTAGTTATGAAAGGGAGAAAGTCTAGTTCTTCTCTCCTCCCTGGTTTCCTGTTTGAGATGTGATCTCCCATGATGTGATACAGCCAATGGGGCCCTTGCCAGATCTAAGCTTGTCAACAGGCCCCACGTCCTTGACCCCTCAGAACTGTGAGCTAAATAAACTTCTTTATAAAGTTAATTACTTTAGGTATTTTGTTAGAGTAACAAAAAAGCTTTATTTCCTGAATAAAATCATTTAAAATACTGAAATGAAAGGAGTCGGGAGGGACAGGAGGGAAAGGGGGATGTAAAAAAGAACTAGGACGTGTCAAGTACATGCACCAACTCCTCAGGATGAATGTAATAATTATGTACTTCAAACATATACTAGTAAGAATAAAAATTAAGAAAAAGAAAATATTCTGTAAAATTACCTTCAGGCTATGTGTATAGGTCATATATTAAATATACATGAATTTTGTGTTTTGACTTGGGTCAGACCTCTAAGATAGCTTAGTATGTATATAAACATTCCAAAAAACCACCACCACAACAAAAGAATCCAAAAAATTTTTGTTTCCAAGTGTTTAGGGTAAGGTGTACTTAATTTGTATACCTTACAAAAGAAATCAGTGAGCTACCAATGGTGCTGAATCTCCATCCAGGACAGACCAAATAAAACTACGGTAGTCTAAGACTTCTTAAGACACTAGAGATAAACAGATGCTTTGGAAAATGTCTTCTAGATAAGCACTATTTAAATATATTGAGGCCTCAATATGCTTAAGATATAAAATATTAATAATAATTACTTACTATTTAAGGCAAATAAAATCCAGAATCTTGGTAAGCAGAGAACAAGAGGAAACAGATATCATACATAGAGACTATGTAATTTGGATCCCCAGGTCAATTTAACATAACTCTCCTTTCTTTTCTGACAATTAGTAAATTACAAGATTAGACCTTTGAACTTTCCTTTGTTTCAGATAAAGTTCCAGCCATCTCATTTTGGTCTCTGAGGTTTATCTGTGTACTACTCATGGCATCAAGATCCCCTGATAAAGAAAAAGCCAACTACCTCTCATCTCGGGTTCATCCATTGGTAGGCTTCATTTGCTTCCTCTTAAGGCTTTCCTAGTTTGCCATACCTCTCTAGATTATGCACACAAGGAGAACAAATATGAACTGAAAACGTGCCTAGAGTTTTTTGTCATCTACTGAATCTCAAAGTACCATTAAAGGAGAAGTAATTTACTTTGGAAAAAAATCAACCATTGGTTTGATGTCAAAATACTAGTTCATACTTGATCTTAGTACTTCTGCTAGGGAATTTTAGACATTATCTCTTTTGATGTGATAAGATTTACTTAATGACATAGATCAAACAAGATTCAAAACAAGCTACATTTTCAGAGTTCTTCAATGTGCAGCTTTCATTATGCACAAAGCTTTTAAACACTGGCCATCCTCCATTAGGACTTGGAGACATGGAAAAAATTTTAATGTAGTCCATCTGGGGAGTATCTTCCCATTTTATCTTTGGGTTCTATTAAAGAATCTACTAGTGAAAGCACTGATTCCCAAAGAAAAGAAAAGCAGGGCTTGAGAATCTCCTGTATTTAATTTCCAAGTTACTAAAGTTACTACCCTTATCAGTTATCTTTTCTGATGCAAGGACAGAAGTTTATCTTATGTATAAGAGAACAGATGCCTGATGTAAAGCCAGTTTTGTGTTGGTTACTGACTCTGTTCTGCCATGGTGTGCTTCAGTGATCTATCAAAACTTAGGGAGTGGAGTACCGTTGTGCAGAAAAGGGTTAACACATTCCCACCAATGATACATGCATGACTGTCCCATCGGGCAGCTTGCACCACTGATGGTACAAATGGGTCTAATCATTTTTATTGGTCTTTTTACTAAAAAAATCAGTGTAAATCCACTTGATGGGGGTCATACATGTACCACTGGTAGTCAAACTGCCTGGCACTGAGACATATGAATTATGGCCCCATCATGAACTTTTTAACCTGGTAAATCTCAGGGTGCAAGCTCATTATGAAGGTCTTCTTTACCAGATTGCTCTTTGGGATTTGGGAACTTGGATTTGGGAAATGTTCTCATTCCTAACTGGTAAGGGTGGCTCACTATCCCTGGGGTATTTATGCAAATGATGTGCTTAATATGAAATGCCTGTGTTTCTTTTGGGATCCTAGAGTTTTGGTAAACGTGAGTCAAAGGGTTTTTACATTACCAGGTTACCAGGCCCTGACACTGGGCACTACATACCTTGTACAGGTTGCTGCTTTTTATTACTGTGGGAAGAGAATGCTCCGTTTTACCTTACGGGAGGGAGAGGGTATAAGGAAGTCTAAACATGGATTCTTCCTGGACCTTGTCTTTGCCTTTTGCCCCAATCATTCAGCTGAGTGACTACTAAGTCACTGTGATAATCAGCCACAGATGCAATTTCATGCTGAATTCCCTAAGTCCTTCTAGTGAATCTTCAAACAAGGAAGTGATCTCAGGGAGCTTCAATACAACTATGAATGCCTGCCTGTCCAATCTGAGGCCTCATCTGACTCCTCTCATCTCTGGGGTTCATCCACCGGTAGGCATCATTTGCTTCACCTTAAGGCTTTGCTAGCTTGCCATACCTCTCTAGATTATGAATACAGACTATGAAAAAGAGTCACTGTAGATTTCTAAACTCTGACATCTTCCTTTAAATTTGTATTATTTTAATGAGGCAAAAACACTCAGTGTCACAGCTGCTAGGTTTATTACTGTGTCACTAGTCTTACTGTATCACTGGGGCACAATACCAGACACCTGCCATTTATTTGGCTCACAGTTTTGTAGGTCTTAGTCCACGTGTGACTGGCTCTCAGGCAAAAATGACTGGTGGAAGAGCCTGCCAGAGGAAAGCTACTCACATCATGGCAACCAGGACACAGCAAAAGGGAGCAGCCCAGGGAGGGAGATTCGCCCATCCAGGTCACACCACAGATGACGGTCTCTAACCAGGCACCTCCTAACAGCACACTCAGCTACAGAACTCATTACTGGATGAATCCACTGCTGTGTACAGCATCCTTATGATCCAATCACCTTCCCAAACCCTCTGAGCATATAAGTTCTGGGGGACATTCTAAGTCTAAACCATGACACCCAGGTTCATTATATCATCCAAACTATTAACTCTGATAGTAGAAAGTGAAGGCCAGGTAGAAAGATGGTGATTCAATAACTGATCAGTGAAAGAAAGATTTGGGTACAATATAGGCTTTCCAGTATCTCAGATCATACCAGGACAGCAATTCCTAGACCTGCATACCAATAGGGTCGGCCTAGCACAAAGGGAAGCCACATCCTGAATAAGTAAAAATCCACTTGTTTCCTATACCCTGACTAAACAGATTCTTTTTGAGTAAGAGAACAGGGAGAGCCAGACATGGTGGCGCACGCCTGCAATCCCAGCACTCGGTGGCTGAGGCAGGAGGATCGTTGTGAGTTTGAGGCCTGCCTGGGCTACAAAGTGAACTCAAGGCCAGCCTAAACTGCATAGCAAGACTCTGTCTCAAAAGAAGACAAAAAAAAAAAAAAGTATGAGAACAGGGAGCAAAAAGATAATGAGACATTCTAAATCTCAACCAAATTTTCAATCAGGATGTAGATGCTGCAGTTATGTTGCAATGGCTGATGGGTAAGAAAAGAATTAATATTTTACCTGACTGTTAGCTATTCTTGCTGAATCATACAGATTTTAAATACTGCCTCAGAATCATAAAAGGTACACTGGGCTTGGAAGTAGGGAGCAAGGAACATTACAGAAGCTAAAAAGTCAAGTTGTATGCTCCAATTTACCCTATGAAGGGAAAAACTCAAATTAGCAGTTTCCATACATGAGGATCAGATCACATTATTATCATGATTTTACCAACATGAATTACAATCTATGTATTTAAATGCCAATTCATGTATTATTTTATTGTATCTCTAGTATATACCAATTTTTGTGAATATTTCCTGTGTTACATTAAATAAGTGATATTACTATTAATTCTCTTGGAGTTCTTACTGCAAGTTAAAAATGCTAAACATATGCCCTGCAAAAAAAATTAAATTATGGGACTGGGGATTTAGCTCAGCAGCACAGCGCCTGCCTGGCAAGTGTAAGGTTGTGAGTTTGATTCCCGGTACCAGAAAAAAAACAAAAAACAAAAAAACAAAAAAAATTAAATTATAACGGCAGTATCAACCATTACTACCATCACCACTGTCATAAAAGCAATACAGAGTATATCATTTACTAAGTATACAGTTGTCTTTATTCTGGACTATACTGCTTTCAATACTAACTGATTTCACTTGTGTTCACTGAAAGCATTCTAATACTGTAAAAATAAATAAGTTTCAATATAGAACAATAATAGTTATTTCAGAAAACTGAATCACTAGCAATTTAGAATAAATCTGACATAAGGGCTCAGAACTTTAGAGCAACAAAATGCTACTGGGAGACTCTTGAACATAATTATGTCACTCCTATTTTGGGTTTAAATGCTTTTCTAAGGGCTGCCTGAACTAACAAATCTTTTGTCTTGATATACCTGAATCATAATGTTCTCCAGGCACACTTACACTGGGGAATGTCTTTCTTCTGAATCTCTGATTCTGTTCTTAACTTATTTTTCTTTTTTGTCTCTTGCCTCTTTTGCTTTTGTTTTCTCCAAAGCACTTCACCAAGGCTCTTTTCAAAGAAGAGAAAACTCTGTCCTGACTTATAAGACCATTATATAATTTTTTGCTCTCAGTCTAGCAGTTGAAGGAAAAAATCAAGGGAAAAATGGGTTGCATCTCTGTGACTTTGAAATTTTGAGGGCAGCAAATGAAACAGTTTCTGTATTCTTTTTGAATTTTATTTATGAGAACTGTTATGGCTTGTGTCTAGATGTCCTCCTAAAGCCTCATGTAGTAACAGGTGGACGTTTTTCAGAGTTGGCTAGATCTAAATTGTGGGACACTAGGATGGATTCATGGTACAATGTGAGGCTCAAGGGCACTAGGATTATGGGTATGAGTGCTCCTTGCCCTAAGTAGCCTGGATAGGATCTAAGAGATAGAAAGAACTATGACTGGCCTTTTTTGCTCTGCCACCTTCTGCCTGCCATGAACTGTATCTCCCCTGCAATGGGTGTCTGCCAAACCACCCTGCCTTGGAGCCAGCTGATTATGAACTGAAACCTCTACAAACTGAGAGCTAAATGAACCCTTCAATTTCCACCCTTAACTTGTGGGTTTTGGGTACTTTGTCTCAGCAATGAAGCCATGTGTATCATTACAAACTTGCTTCACTGAGGCTGCCTGTTAAAAAATGAATGCTGAATTACATACACAGCTACCAAGAACTGTCTGCACCTTCACACTGAATGCCAAGGCAGGTTTTACTGAAAAGCAAATTCTCTGACAGTCAAGCAAGTATGTGCCCCGACCTGCCTATCTGTATGTAACTTAAACTTAGGTAGAGAGGCACCGTGTGTGGCTCAGTGAGTTAAAAATAGGAAATCAATTAATTTGTAAAATTAATATATGTTAATACTTATAATTTATAAAAAATGATTCAAATATTTTTGAATTATAAAAGATATATACTAGGACATCACTCTGGCATTGGGAAAACTAATGCTGAATAAATCACAAAAGGAAACTGTAAGTTCATTAGCTAGGCTAGTTTTTAGAATTAAACATTGGCATATTTCCTCATCTGTTATATTGCTTTAATATAAAATTTAATTAGAAAATATCTGAAACTCTTTGTTACTTGGAACTAGCAGTTATCCCAAACAAAAAGAAAAGCTTTACTATGTTTAAAACAAATAGTGATATATCCACCTAGGATTTACCTGAATTGACTAAAAGACAAAAACTTAAAATAAATAAAGGTTATGAGTTAGAAGGGCCAATTCTAAAAACAGCAAGTAAATATAATGTGAGAAGCCATTTCTTTTTTGATACTGTACCATCAACTTTAAAGCAATGCAGTGCCTTTAGGCAGGATGAGATAATGTGTTAAAAAGTCTTTTCTCCCTTTGTTATAATAAGTATTTTCTGTTAACACCATTGAAAACACTGAAAAGTCAGATGTAAACATATTCACTCAACAAATATTTATTGAAGGGATAGTCTGTATCAGACGCTTGGCATTAGATGCAGGATATAAAATGGTGAAAAAGACAGACATGAGTCTTTTCTTATAAAATTTATATGCTAGAGGAAGAGACAACCAAAAACCAAATAAGTAGACAAATAAAATAACTTTATGTTGTGATATATACTCCAGATTTTTATAAAGGACAGAAAGTAACCAGAGGAAATCATTTTAAAACAAAACATGTATTTTGTTCTATTTTACTTATGTTATTTTAAAAATGTTTAAGTGTTTGTTTATATACTGTGAACATATTCTCTTTATATTCTGTGTCTTTCATGTAAATATTCAGTCTTGAGAGCTCTTTATGTCACTATATGTGACTTATAGGCATATTAGTAATATCTTTTATTCTTAAATAGGCTAACATTTATAAAGCACTGTTCACAAGTCTACTTCCTATGTTAGCTCCTTTAATATTTAAAAGAAGCTCATAGAAGTACTTTCATTTTCTTCATCTTATAGATTTAAAACATTAAACAATAAGTTTAACTAATTTACCGAAGATTGTATTGTTAATTAAAATCATAGCTAAAAAAAGTAAAAAAAGTAAAAAAAAAAAAAAAGCATAGCTGAAATTTCAGTGAGGCAGAAAGACTTGAGTCTAAGCTCTTGTTATACAATGACTGCCATAATTATTGCATAACATTCCCAAAGTCTTATTTTGATTTTTTTGGAGTGTGAAAACAAAAATGGTAAAGATAAAAAATAAGCAACAGAAGCAATAAATACAGAAAGACAAAACAAAAATGCAGAGCAGTAGGAAGGAGTTTCCCTGGAATAACTAAATAAAAGGGGTCAAGAGAAAAGAGAAAAAAATGATCTTTTAAAATTGCTTCCTTTAACTCCTTTGGGAAGATCACTAAAGTGGAACAGCCGGGTTAAATGGAATTTCTAGTTTTAGTTTTTGAAGAGTCTCCATACTGATTTCCAAAGTGGTTGTACTAGTTTACATTCCCACCAGCAATGGAGAAGGCTTCCTTTTTGTCCTCTCCAGCATTTGTTATTATTTGATTTCTTGATGATGGTCCTTGTCTGTGGGGTGTGATGGAATCTCATTTGCATTTCTCCAATGGCCAGTGATGATGAGTATTTCTTCATATAGTTACTAGCCATTTGTACTTCTATTGCAAAGGGTCAATTCATTTTGCTTTCCCATTTTTTGGCTGGGCCTTTTATTTGGGGGCGGGGTCTAATTTTCTTGAGTTCTTTGTATAGTCTACATAGGAGTTTTCTGAGGAATTTTTGGCAACATTTTTTTCCCATTTTGTGAGCTGCCTTTTCACTCTGTTGATTTGTTTCGTTTGCTGTGTAGAAGCTTTTTAATTTAACAGGATCCCATTTGTTGATTCTCAGAACTGCTTCCTGTCCAATTACAATTCCATGTATTACAGAGATATATGCATACCCATGTTTAAGGAAGCACAATTCACAAACTAAATCTTGCAAGCAGCCCCTATATCCATCAACAGATGAATGGATAAAGGCAATGTGATATTTACGGAGTACTCCTCTGCTATAAAGATAAACAACTCACTTGTAGAAAAATAGGTGCACCTGGAGACCATAATGTTATGTGAAGTAAATCAGACACACAAGCTTAAACATCACATTGTTTCTCTTATATGAGAAACCTAGAGTAAAAATAAAGAGCAAAATAAAGGACAGATAATAGGAAGAAGGAAGATCGATTGTGCTACTAAGGGAACAGGGTTAAGAGAAGGAGGGAGGGAATGCGGAGGGAAGAGACAGGGATGAAAGAAAGGATTTGGGATGTGTGATGTATATATACTAACTCCACACAGGAATGTACACATTGTGTACAATACATATGTACTAGTACAGTAAAAAATATTCTTTCCTTGGCAAACTTCTAAATATTGCAAATCTAGTGATTATGTATTTAGAAAAACTTTTTTTAAGCTAGAGAAGGCTTATTACTATAAAATAACAATGCAAGAGTTAGCCAGAACCTTCTAATCATTTCAGACCATGTGCAAAATCAGCTGTCAGATACATCCAGGTTTGGCTGATGTTTGATTCCTTGTTCTCAATTAAAAGGTGCACAAACTTGGGAATTTTTCTGAAACCCTGGGCACAATCTGATAAATATAACAGACAGTAATCAATCAGGACTGGTATCCTGTGCTGGAAATTCCAACTGCAGCTGAGATTCATGTATATTAGCTCAAATGATGGTAAAATAATATAAAATTGCAATACTAAGAATAATTAACCATAATTATCACCCAATCCCTAGCTCTGTCTGTGCCTCTTTATGTTACTTTTTGGTGCCTTTGAACTGCATATTTAAGGCAATAATTCTACAACACACTCCTGAGCATTTCTATCATTGATGAGATATTTTATTCATTGAGTAATGACCATATTTTGCCAATTCCAACTTCACCTAAAAAGTCCTTTTAAAAAAAGCTTCAAGTAAAGTATAACAAAGGCTTAAGAGCTTGTGCTTTGAAATCAGACTGTCCTGGATTCAAATACTTACACCCTTACTACTGATTCACAAACTCAGAAGTGAGGTGGGTGGGACCTGGGTATGATGGCAACAGTTTATTACTTCCTTTACCTAGGGAGCCATGTAGAGTGTTTTGTATATAACAGGTGCTCAATAAATACTTCATTTTATATTTCCTTTATCTAATTTTTCCATCTGTACTTAACAGAACTAATTCTTTTCTACCTTTTTTTGCCTCCAGGAAATATGCGTTTGGCAGATGTTTAACAGCTACATACCAGCAATAAATAAAATGTTGTTGGTACATAATTTGGTTATAATGTTTATAAAGTGCTTTGAGCTGACAGAAATAGCGCCAGTGAACACTGTAAATGGATATAAAGCATGAAATATCTCTCTCACCAAACTATCCTTTATCCTTAGATTTATATCTCTCAAAACTAGGACTCCTATTTATTCCTTCCTCGATGAGGTAGACACACCAGCCTACTGTGCTGCAGTAAGAAACAGGGTATGTGTCATTTGTTTAGAAAACTTATAGTACCTGGGCACAAAATGCCAGAGCAGCTGAAACCTAAAGATTAGGCTCATTAACCTAATGTGTATGGCTTGATCATTAAGGTCTGATAAAAGGCTTGTGGGAATCCCTGTCAATTACATTCACAAAGAACAATGGGGCACAATGGTAGCTATGGGGTTTTGGACTTATAGTTTTGGAAGGGATAGCATCTAATTTCCAGAAAGATCTTGATGTTCTGGGGGAAATTTATTCACTGTCTTCCTTTGGAGCTTGAATACATGACATGTCGCAGTGCTTTTGAGTGGGCTTTTGCCAGTGGTGTAGAAACTGATGACATGAAACAGGTACCAACAATGGCGCAGCTGCTAATGGGCACATTTAAATCAACGGCTATTCTTCCCCTGCCATCATGCAAAGGCCCTTTACTGCTTTAAAACAAACACAGCCTTAATTTTATTTCCTGCTTGGCTTTGTATAATTTTGACATGTCCTCAGTCAAACATGACCCAGTCTTTCAATCAGTCTCCATTTTTCTGGAGATGGGAAAACAAGAGGAAGCTAAAGTAATTATTGAAAACTCATAAGCAGCAGCTTTAGCCTAATTACCTTGACTTTCCTTTTTAATTTTTCTATCGATTGTCTCTTGTTAATATACAAGTATTGACTGAGCTGGTAGAGCCTGGTGCTACTATGATAAGAACAGATGCTGCTGGGAAGCAGAATGTAATTAGGAGACCCAACATTCTACTCTTCCTGTTCAGAAAAAGGCAGGTACAAAAGACTTTGGCAGGAGACCCTCTTAAGAATCACCAGCAGCACCCAAACAGCAAGAAGCAAGAAGCTTTAAGTGTCTTTACTATCTGTTTTGCCTTTGCCACCAGAGGGCAGCTGGGAAAAGGAAAAACAACTCCTTTTTCTTTGTTCCTGTGATAATAAAAGAACATGTTTCCCCTATTTTCCACACATAATCCCATACAATTTTCAGGTCATTCAACAGCTTCAGGGGGATGAACAATCCAGGAATGAAGGTTGTACCCTTTTGAGCTATGTTTTCTCTTCCCAGCGCTGTTGTACTTAATGTCTCAACTTTTTAACAAAACAAAACAACACAAACACAACAACTGAGCAATTCTGTGTGAACTTTGCTGAATATTAATGTGTCATTGACAGTTCCTTTTCACAGCTCTTGATTCTTTTGGGGAAAATTTAGTTTTTTTGCTTAAGATACATGTACTTATTTCTAAAGTACTTTATACTTTGCCATTTTTTGTGAATTTGAGCTTTCTGGAACCTGGATACTTTTTGGTTAAAAAATCTTAAACTGTCATCCAGGTGTAGCTTATTATGAACAAACAATTTAGAAAAGTTACATCTAAATCAGTTTTAGATGTCAAAATAATCCTGGTAAACCAAGGTATAGTGTTGTATTCCATTTTACTTTATCTTTTTAGGTAGCTCAGAGAAGAAATAAAGCAGCAATAGTAAGCAATCCTAAATCTCTAAACAAGGGCTTTATCAAGAGGTGGCAATAACCCAAAGGACGGTGTTTGTCTTGCAAAATCCAAGCTTGGGGGAAGCAGTAGAAAGAACCCAAAGGCTAAGAAGGAAAAGATGAATAAACAACCATTTGACAAAGGAAACAAAGTTAAAGACTGGAATACAGCAGACAGCGTGCTGCCCAGTAGAAGCATCAGTAGTTTAGTCTCGCTAAAGTGTGTTACAATAGCAACAAAAGCACATCAACTATGAAGTGACAATTTCACAGATTGTGGGGGCATTTAATGAATGAGTAAATGGATTTCTAATAAAATAACTTCATCACTCCCCGAGGGAATCATTGTAATCAGCTAGTTTCACACATAAGTATATTGCTAATCCACATGAGTTTTTATTTTTTGTTTTTTTTCCGGTACCGGGAATCGAACTCACAACCTCGTGCTTGCCAGGCAAGCACTGTGCTGCTGAGCTAAATCCTCAGCCCCCTAATCCACATGAGTAAATGACAATTCATTGGAAGGAACCGAGAAAGTCATACTATAAACTGTATAACAGTATAGGAAAGCAGCAGATAATGTCATAGATGGTCATCCGTAAAACAGGTTTCAAAATACTCTAGTGAAATGTTGGTTCAGGCATCTTATATAATATTTAAATTCAGAAAACAAAGCTGGAAACATCTTTAGGATTTTGTATTATTTAATATTGAAGGTTAATACTGTGCTACACAAATAGCTCACCTGGAGTACCTAGACAGGGTTTTGATAGTTCAGGAAACATTTTCTCAGTGTCATTAAGTCCAAGGTGAGTGGAACACAAAGGCAGATATGATGTGGGTTTTCTTGCTACAAAGTTCATTGTTTAAGAGAAAAACACTCAAAAAATTCAGATACAGTGTGATAGTAAAAATGATTATGATAGCTACAGTACGTTAGGTCAGCTAAAGCAAGAAAAGGAGAGATTTCATTTTTCTTTTTTTTTTTTTTTTTTTTTGGTTCTTTGGTTTTTCTCCGGTACCGGGAACCGAACTCACGACCTTGCGCTTGCCAGGCAGGCGCTTTTGCCGCTGAGCTAAATCCCCAGCCCCCGAGATTTCATTTTTCTTAAAGCTACACTGAAATGATTTTCTTAAAACATAATTGAAAACAAGAGGGTAGCAGCAGAGCTACATCAATGGAGAGGCCTTAGCATGCTCAGGTCAGCAAAGCTTCAAGTGTACAAGACAACCAGCATCACTAAACAGACACACCTACTGGAAGACTTATTTTAGTAAACACAGGGAAGTATAAAAAAAGATGAAAGAAAAATAAGTGGCTGTCACCCAGAACTTGCACAGTAGCTTTCACTGATTTCCTACATATGGTAGCATGGGAAGGGGCTTGAGTCTGTGGTGAGTTACCATGGAATTAAGTCCTATCTCTACTCTTTATTATGCATGTGACATTTTCATACCAGGATTATTTTAACTGCAACTGTTGTAAAACTGAGTAAGGTCATGAGCAGAGTTTTACTGTAAGCAACAGAAAATACTCTAGTTATTTTAAACAGAAAGGGATTTAATACAAGAAATTTGATGCCTACATTATCATAGGAGGACGTGGTGGACCTGCGTCTAATTACTGAGTTTCGATAATTCTTCCAAAATAACACTGAAGAGGTGATCCGCCAGAGGAATTACTAGCCCTTTTACTATTAAGACTGTGAGACTATCAAGCCTCCAATTAATCTGAGAGAAAGGAAGCTTATCAAGTGACTTGTAATATTGTCATAAAATACCAACATCCTCATATTCCTCTAAGGAAACAACTAGGCACAAAAAAATTGTTTTCAGCTCAGTTCCCCCTTCCAAATCTCATGAGTGCATCTATGAAGAGAAGTGTAATCTGTCCCCTAAACAGGAAGCACACCCTCAAAAGGCACACAAGGAGGAGATTGAAAAGTTTCTTGAGTGCTAAATCACCATATCCACCACGGCAGACAATATATTAAAGTCAATTATTAAGATTCACAATAGGATTTCCAAAGGTGGGGCAATTTCAGAATTAGCTAATTCAGTGGCTCTATATAACATTAAGGACTTAAAGTTTTTCCTTTTTTCTTACCATAGAAGCCTGTCCTATCTTGATTAGGAAATGGATGCTACAGCTCCATTCAACACATATACAAATGCCATTGGTGACAGGAACAAATGGAACTGTTTCTTTGTATTATCTTTTAATCAGAGAAAATCTTGCCCCAAAGGCTTTAGCAGACGTTCCCTCACATTCACTGGCTAAAACTATGTAATTTATTCATGTCCCCGGAAATCAGTGACACAAGCCACAGTATGAACATGAGTAGCCTAGAAAGATCATGATGGTGCTCAGTGGCAGGACAAGACCCTTCCTTGTGCATTTCACAGTGCAGAATGCAATCTGAACACAGGTTGGATTGTACATCTTTTTTTTGGTACCAGGAATCAAACTCAGGACCTTGTACTTGCCAGGCAGGGGTTTTGCTGCAGAGCTAGACCACTGGCCCCAGACTGCACATCTAAGAAGAAAGGGGTGGGGCCAGATGTAACTAGATAAGCAACAGGTTTAGCCAAGTTGCTTATCATCAACTCTCACGGTTTTACACCATTCAATTCTAAAAGGAAGTTGCTAATATCAGTCCTTGTCTATCATTCCTTAAACAAGCAATGCCTATGATCTAATGGTCAGCACTCAGAGAACTGCATGAAATGGCATAAGTGAAAGTTTTGCAGGTGAAGTGAGATGCTATCTTTAAGAAGAGAGTGAGAAAATGTTTTTCTCTTTCCTCAGAAAGTACCACTCTCTCTGAAGGGTGTAATTAGAAGGACAAATAATTGTCAGAAGAAAAACAACTTGCTGTGTTTTAGCAGTTTATATTGTCATCACAGAAGAGAAAGTTAGACTCTATCTGATGGAAGACAACAAATAAGTCCTGAAGCTCCCCAACAGTGTTGGAGTGTTTCCAGATATTTTTTTTTTCAGCTATTAAACAAAGACTCTCCTGGCGAATTGTGTCACCACGCTAATGAAGGTGCATTGCCTTTACAAAATCTGTTAACTGCTATCCCAACAGGTAATACTGGATCAAGAATGTGAAATTTAAAGGACAGGTCTTAGTCATGTATAGATGCTAATATTTATGCGAGCTCTTCTATATAAAATGTGTGGGTAATTAGAAATTTTATGGTCCTGGTGCTTTCAAAGGGTCATATGCTCACTTGTTGCCTACAATGTAAGAAGTGATGCATATAAATTCTGTCTGCCAAGTCCTAAAATTTCTTTATACTCAGTAGCATTTTATCTCATATAGTTACGAGAATAGCAAGAATTACTGCCTAATAATATGCCAGCATCCTTTGGCTTGCCAAAGTCAATTCACAAAACCAAACTACGTTATATTAGGAAATACTATTGTAGAACTGATGTCATAAGTTGAAGATGACATTTTAAAAGAAATATGCACTAATATCTTCATTTACTTCCTAAAAAGAATGCTATATTAGAATCATTTATCCTTAGAGACAATAGGCGAAGACCCAAAGTACTATTATTACTACTATTATATATACAGTGGTTACTACTGAAACTTTGAGAAGGTTGGGAAGGCTCAGGCCTATAGAATATTACCATTTTGAACTGCTGAAGAAGTTATAAAGAAGGCTAATTTGTTATTATGGTATACTGTAACTTGTGCAGCTGGGCCAACTTGAATTGCATTTCCCCAAATCTGTTTCTCAGTGTGTTTTGGGTTAGGGTGGGATACAAGGGGACAATTTTGCTGGAGATAAGAAGGGTGGCAGTGAAGCAGCAGCACTGTATTTTTTACACTCAGCAGCTGTGGCCTCCTCATTGTTGCTTCACTGCTGGCTTAACTCCCCAGCATGGGGCAACTCCCCTGCATGCATCCACTCCTGCTCTCTAGCTTGTTTTTCTTCTTTTGTTTTTTAATGGAAAATTGTCAGCATTGTATTTTTTAATTAATGTAAACATTGGATACCAAAGAGATGAAGGTAATTTTACAAATTCAGAATTTTTTAAGTACATGAAATTTCCATTTTATTATTATCATGTTCATCACAGTAGTTCAAATGCATTTCTCTACAACTATTTGATATATCTGCGCTGGGATTATGTGAATCATCCCTAACAGATACCTTTAGCAGTGACCTTGAAGCTAAACAAACAAAATTACAAATGACTACATTTTAAAGTGAATAGGGTAAATCTTCAGATGATGAATGGGGGAGTTCATCTCCAACAAGACATCTTGCTGATATGCTTCTTCTAATATAGCAGTTGTAAGTCAGAACGGTCAAAAAGCAATACAGAGAAGAAATACAATTGAAGAAGCTTCTAGATTTAAGCAGGCATAGTCCTAAACCCAAGTGAAGCAAAGCAAAGTAACATCACTCCATACTAAATGGGTCTCTAGTATTTCAATTTAGTTGACCTTTCAGAGACATATGTCTAAGACCAGCCATTAATATTCATACATCTTGGCTATGGTTGCATTAATTATGCCTGAAGAGTTTACTATCCATCTATCTAAGTCCAAAGGAGGAAGAGTATATACACTGGTATGGTAATTGGCAAGAACCGACTATAAAAGAAAAAGATGGCTGTGCTAGTGAAGCCCTATGAGAAGTTTTCTTCCACAGAAGCAGAACAGAATGGTCCTGCCAAATAGATCAGTGGACTAAGGATAAACAGTGGAGTAGTCAAAGACAGACATTCTTCTCTCCCACTTATCACCTGCCACCTGGTTTTAAACCAACATGACTTCTGAGCCAGGTGTGTGTCTCCAGCTCCATGACGGTGGTACCAGCTTTTCTTGTAGGACACTCGCATCTTTAGGGTTGGAGATATTGAGAACTGATGAAACTTTAGCCCATTCTCATGAATTCTAGCTCCATGCCCCCCCCTTAATTTTCCATCCCTTTCCTTTTTCTGTTAGTCTGACTTGTGGACTTCAAGCCTTAGCATAAATTATAAAGAAAACAAGCTTATAGAGACTGTTTAACCTGATCCTCAGAAGAACCAGCAGCCAGTCTTTTTTCTTTTAATTCCCTTTTTTATGTGGCCTACCCACTCTGGGCGGGGGGTGGTCTTTTATATTCACACCCTCTGCATGCCTTTCTCTTGCATAGGCTCAGGATGAATATAAAGTAAGCACCCTAGCGTGTGCTAAGTCACATAGTTAACCTTTTAAACTTTTTAAATTGATACAATGAACAACATCTCAAAAGGATAAGGGCATGTGTTTTTACCCCAAGATGCAGACCTGCTGAGTCACTTAGCCAATCAAGTGGACACAATGTATCAACCATAACACACACTCTGAAGGCAGATTTCATGCAGTTTCATGTTGTCCTGTCAAAAATGTCTTGGCTTCTAAAAAAAAATAGTCCTGTACTATAGTAGGTCTAAAATACAGCAGAAGAGGTAGGGCTATCAGGTCATTTACCACGCCAAGTATTTTGCATTTGTATTACACTTCATGGTTCAGATTGCACAGTTCGATTTCAAGTTCTGTATCAATCTCCACTGGACCAGTTAGTTCCACTTTCTTCCAAAGCTACATATTGTCAAAGCATTATCTATTTTACAAATGTCTTCTACATATAAAAAGGATGACATATCTAGAGCATATTTATTTCAGCTATTGGAGAACAATTCAGATGGAATGGAAGTAAGAATACAACCTGGTTTAAGGAAGGGAACTTACAGACATACTGGTTCATACGGTATTCAGACTCCTGATGTAGCATCCCTGGAAATGTCAATAACATCATATTCAAATTAGAAGTTAATAGTTTAGAGAATATCTAATAATTGCTGCTTTAGAGATTTTAAATCATGTTCTCTGAAAATGATGTTCTCAAAACTACAAAAATAGATGACCAAAATTATCTATGCAAAATAGGACATGATGACTAGATGCAGAGTCTCACAGTGAATCTCAAAGAACGCCTTTGTGGAAGGCACATGGAATAGCACAAAACTATCAGTTTGTCATTCCATTCCGCCTCCACTATAAAGCTCATTCTTCTACAGGAATTCTCATCTTTTAAAATGTTGCACTAAGCACTATGCCATTTCCAGCAATGCTAACCACAAAGGTAATGATGCTGTACATTTAATTTTTCCAGCCTTCATGTGTCTGCTGGCATTATAAATGAGTCATTAACAGTCTTCCAAATAGATTGACGTTGTTTGCTACTGCTGAGAAATTCCATTTCTTTCCTAAGGATAATTTAGATTTAATAATCGAGGGACATAGAAAGCATGCAAAGTTAAAAGAACAGAAAAGTAAATGGGTCTAACTTCCTAAAATATTTATTTTGTCACCAAACTCAAGGGCTGGATGGCATTTTTCACAAGCAGTCTAGTTGGGGAAGATAGCTTTTCCTGTACAAAGAAACAAACAAAATACTGAAAAACATCTTGACCTTGAATAATTTCAAAGATCATTTTACTACACAAAGCCCCAGGATATCACATATATCAAAGTCAGCCACAAACCACTTTCTAATATTAATACATATCCTGGTTAAATGTGATTCAAGAAATGAAAAACTAAGCTATGAATTCTACTTTGAATTTAGAAATCAAGTAACATGAGAAAGGTCCATATAAGTTAGAAATTTATGGCAAAAATCTTCTGAGCTATGAAATTCAGGAAAATTTAATAAGCTTCATAAGAAAGAAAACTTTTGGGGCTGGGGACAGGAAGCAGCTCAGTTTAGCTGAAACAGAATCTGCAGAAGAGTGATGGAGATGAATCAAAATGGTGACAGGAGCTTACTACCTAGTCTCTAGAATTTCAGGATAATTTTCTATGCAATACAGAGGCTTAAAAGGTTTAAAAGATACCAGAAAGATTACAGCTGTGTCTGAAAATTAGTATGACGGTACTATATAGGGCACAGCAAAGATCAGTTAAGACATTATTGCAATTGTCCATATACAGTCAGAACAAAATTAATGACTGTGGAAATATAAAAAGAACAGCAAATTAAGGACCAATTCCTAGGATAGAATCTATAGGATTTAGATAATTGGTAATAACAAAAAGGAAGATGAAACTGAAGATAAATATGGTGTTTATGACACAACTTGGTAAAAATATCAAAGCTAGGGAAAAAAAAATTCACAAGATGATAAAATCTTTTGCACATGAATGCTAATGGTATTTGCAAGTAAAGATTTCCAGAATGCAGTTTACCATGAGGGCTGTGGATTTCAGGAAAGAAAGTAGAGTGGTATTATATAAATATAATGATAAAGCAAGGAATAAGATCATTAATCTATATTTAAAATAGTAGCTCACTGGTAGAGCACTTGTCTGGCATATATGGAAGGGTTTGAGTCTGGCAAATAATAATCATATTAATGATAATGATAATTATAATGCAGAAGCGGGATTCAGGAACAGGAAGTAAGAATGAGTCAAGAGGACAGACAAAATAAGTAGAGAGATGAGAGGAAAAAAATAGAATATATTGTTTTAGCTATGAGCATTTATGAATGTGAGTGTGAAGAGTAGGTTTTCACCTATGTCTGAAGAATAATTCAAGGAGGATAAGTACTGGCTAGAAAATATGTTAAAGAGTTAACCAGTTATTACAGTGTTCAGAGCAGTGGCTCCCAACCCAGACTGCACATCAGATTTTTCAGGTTTTAAAAAATCAGTGGGGATGTTTATCACTGACCAATTAAAAAAGAAACTGTTGGGGGTGGTGTCCAAACAGTACTAGTTTTTAAAAGCTGCTCAGATTCTAAGGTAGCCAGTGTTCTACACAGAAGATGAAGCAAACTGAAAAGAGAAATATTACAGCATGTGGATGGTAAAATAAAGAAAATGTGCACAGTCTACTCTTTGGATAAACTTGGTATAGCAATGAAAGTACTACTCAAAGGGGATCTCAGGTTAGAGAAAGTTTCTTTAGGAAAAGGGGAGAATGAGCATAAAATAAACACAGAAAACAAATATGGAAAAAGACGGTCCGATTCGGTAGGGGGGATAGTTGAGCAAGAGATAAGTAGGGAACTTGATACGGGAGAAGTGATTTATCCCTTAGTGGGAACAAATTTTATAACAGGAGAGAAGAAAAATAGAGTAGAGCAAGAGTAGGGACAGGTCAGTTGAAGCCTCTGCAGATGGTCTCAACTGGTGAGTGAATAAACTGGTAAAAATGGAGAAGGATTACAATATCTCAAAAGAATCTAAGATCTCCTTTAACTGAGGTTAATAATCTTCTAATTCATCAGATTTCTTCATGGGAAATGATCAAGGAGATGAGTGGAATATATGGAGAGGACTCAAACAATAAGGCTCAAAGTCAGACACCAATTACTTCATTTATTAAAAAAATGAACTACTTGAACTAAAGTTTCAACTAACATGCACTTTAAGTCTGAAGGAAGTTAAGGATGTAATCCAAGTTTTGAGGTAAGAAAAAATTCTGAGGCTTCAAAGCAGTTGACCAACACCAACCTGACAATAAAATGTGAGATGAGGTTTTTAAAATCCTTAAAATTTCAAAAAGTTGCAAGACAATTAGAATGTCAAGGAATCTGTGGGTTTCTGGAAGACATACAGAAATGAAAAGAAACTGAGAAAAAAAACTTCTCTATATAAGTTTTCTAATAAACAGTATAACAAAACAATCAGAGATCATCTAAAGTTTCAACTTCATAAGGATGCTTTCAAAAAGTGAAGAATTATCATGAGAAAAGTGAACTTCAACATTCCATTTATATTCTGCCAGGTCCTGTTTAAATAAAATGGAAAACCAATTTATGACCCATCACCATCTCCCTGCTTAATGTGATAATGACTGCACTGGCTTAAAAGGTTTAATTTTAAATTCTTTCCAGTACTTGGGATGTTCTCATCAATAATTCGAGTTTTTAAGTGTTACCAGCTCTCACCCTGGGCTGCTAACAGAAGCTGTCCCAGTGATACAATGAAGCTCTCCTGTGGATAACAAACAACTTACCTGTACAAATTTGATCTGCCAAAGGCACTATTGTCTACTGCTTGGTAAATGGTTTGTATAAAAATCCATATATTGAGTTGAGCAGAAATGAAATAAAGTCTAGGCAGAGACAGAATGTCAATTATGGAGTTGGTAAAATAGCCCTGTTAAAAAGTTAACTTCAGCTGTTTTTTTCATTCTAAGAATTTGATTTAAATATCATAACAAGGAAAGACAGTAAGATGAAAACACACAGGTACATAAAACAAACAACATATATGTTAACATTTTTAAGTGGTAGTTCTGATCTTTAGAATACTTGCACATAATTAACTGCTTAGTTTCTTACAATATCCCTTTGATGTAGGAAAAATAAGTGTTTACTATACTCCTACTAAAGCTGACACACTGAGGCTCAGAGAGGCTGAGAAGCTTGTCTACAAGCAACTGTCTAGGGTAAGCGCTGGAGCCAGGACCCAAACCAAGATCTATCTTATCCCAAGTTTCACGCCAGTCTATGTACCAATGTCTTAAATGACCAGACATTTTATTTTTATCTCATTATCTTCTTTCACTGCTGTATTCAGTATATTTTTATATCATATATTTTTATTATCCTAGCAATAAATACAGTTGTCCCTTGCTGTATCACAGTTCACTTATTGAGGCTTCACTATATTGTGGGCTTTTAAAAAAAAAACCTAATTCCGTATCATGGAGTTATTGCTGTATTGAGGAGTTTTTGCTATATTGTGGGATCCTGCAGTATATAGGTATTTATAATATTTATGATTTTAATTATTTTTGCCTAAAAAATTTAAAACAATATAAAAATATAGAAAATGTTAATTCAAACATAGTGAAAGAATATTAAATTGAAATAAAATACAGTATGTATTTTATCAGGGGATGAATACTGTATTGTACACAACGGAAACTCAGTACCCCACTACCGCTTGCGTAAGTTTGCCAGTGTGAGATTGTACACGGCACACTATTGGCTGATGGAATGTAAGGCAACCAACCACAGCATTGTGTTCCGTATCCTCGGGCGCTGATTGGCTCAGTGACTGTAGCATCGGTCTGTAGGCTCTCCCATACCACGCCTATGCATTCAGCATCTCTCCTTGTCCACTTCACATAAGTACCCATATAGAATTTTACATGTTCTTAAAATTACGTAGATTTAGGAATGTAGAGAGTGTTTAAGAGCATATGAAGTGTTTACAAGAGTGTGGGAAAGGTTAATAAGAAAGTAGGAAAGGTTTACAGGAGTGTGGGAAGGGTTTATAAAGCCTTACAATATATATACATAATAAAATAAATATAACGCTGCTACTTCAGGGATTTTCACCTATTGTGCGGGTCTCTAGAAAGTAACTCCTGCGCTAGGGGAGGGATCACTGTATATAGTCTTCAATTAGCACCAATTACTTTTGAAGACCCAAGGATACCTGACATTCTTTTCTTTATGCTCTATGTGAAGAATTTTCTTAAGATGATTAAAAAGGAAGGTGGGGGTTACCATCCTTTTTTATAGTGGCTAAGAACTTCAATTTTGGAAGATGAGTAAGTTCTGGAGATGGGTGATGATAACGACATTGAACAATAACAAAGTATTTAATATCACTTAACAGTACATTTAAATCTTCGAAATAGTAAGTTTGATGTTATGTACATTTTATTACAACATTAAAAAGCAATAAGAATGTTTAAACCACACCAAGTTTTGACTGACATATTGTACAAATTTTAAATTACTACATGGTGAAATACATTTGATGATCTATGTTAAAATATGCTACAATATGTAGCAATTTTAAATATTGCTACAATATGTAGCAATTTTAAATATCTATGTTAAATATGCTACAATATGTAGCATTATTTACAGAAATACATTCGATGATCTATGTTAAATATGCTATGTTCTATTTGAACATCATCCATATTTAAAGTAAAATCCAGAAGGCAAATAACCCAAATATCATTTTCCATTTGAACAAACAAATTCACTTTTTAATAATGATAAAGAATTTTAAGTGAATTTTGTAGTCAAATGAAAACAGAGCAAAGTAGAATGTCATTTCTGACATTCATATCAAGGCTATAAAGCTTACTGTACTATGCTTATCTATTTCTCTGAGTTAACTTGTATAAAACAAGAGGAAAAATATAGAACCCATAATTCTAAAGAGTTTTATTATCAATTCTGGTATTTTTGGACTTTTTAAAAAATGCTTTGGATTATAAATTTCTTTAGGACAAGGATTTGTCTTTTTCTTCACTATATGCTCGGACATTTTAGTAAATAAGAGAGGAAGAGAACTGGGGAAGAGATGAGGAGTGATGGAAGATTAATGATTTTATAAACATACCCAAACAGACATGAGGAAAAATTTAGAATCTCTCAATTCTGAAACAGCTGGTGATTCACGAAGTTGACTTTTTATATCAAAAAGTTATTTTTATAGAGTTCAGTAAATGAGTCAGCATCTCTATTAATCTATCATCTGCTTGAAAGGAGTAGGGGCAAGTCAAACATTTCAGCAAAGGGTCATTATAGACAATTCCAATACTCCATACCTGGAGACCCTGCTTGCCTGCTTCTCTGATTTTCCTGTAAGGTCTCTGTCCATAAAGAGAATATAACTTAAAATTTATGCAACAAGATTGCCAGATTGTCATTATCAATTATTAGCTTGTTTATAGTAAGCTCATTTATACTATGTAGAGTAAAAAGGTCACTAAGAAGCTGCTTTTGCTGCTCTAGGAATTAGACGTTATTGTTTGTTTTGTTTATTTTTAAAACATTCCTTGATTTGTAGTTGTTAGATCATTTGTACGTAGCACAAAAAGCTCACTTAGAAGCTGTTTTTGCTGCTCTAGGAATTAGAGGGTATTTTCTGTTTTGTTTATTTTTTAAACATTCCTTGATTTGTAGTTGTTAGAAATGGTACCAATATAAGAACAATAGAAAATTCAAGTCATTCCATTATTTGGTCTTTATTCCCTTACCTAAATCTTAAAAATGTAATCACAGTAGCCAATGATTATTCATCTGAAAGCTATAACATTTAATTTCTAAAGGTCAATTACTTTATATCTTGCTCTGGGAAGTTTCCAGATTAAGATTTAATTAATCTTAGTCCTTTGACCAAGAGACCAGGCAGGCTATTTTAGACCTAGAAAAGGAAATGTTCTTAGTCTTCTGTAGTTAGGAAACAATACATCTCCTGAATAAATGGAAACATTTAGAAAACAATTACAGATGTCAATTGCGACCATTTCAATTCTTTTAAAAAATTACCATTAAAATATGAGCACAAAAAAATATGAGCACAAAGATTAGAAAAAGAAAGCTCACTAAATAAAATAATAGACAAAAATCTGTAACTAAAAACATAAAGAAAGCTTGAGAACGTTTCACTATCCCTCAAGCAAGCAAGTAAATATTCATAAATAAGCACCTCCGTTTAGCCATGCCACATAATAGCATTTCAATCACAGGAAGGACAATGGGCCCTTTCTTTGCTTCCTAACATACAAGAACTGACAGTCCCACCTCCTCCTGGCTAAATAAGCATTTACCTGGCAGTATCTTTTATATATTTCTCCCTTTCTTCAGTTCTTCAAATAGAAATTGGCAAGATTTGTATATTAGGCTAGGATGATGAGTGCAAACCCCTTGATTAATGACAAATAATGAAGCAGTATTGCTTTAACAATTATATAATACAGCAGTCAATTACTGTCTTCTTAAAAATGTAAAAACTTTTTATAAAATGGCTTAAGTACATATTTACTCAATACATACTAACCAAGACAGCTGTCACTCATTCCCATTTCTCTTTACAGCTTGCCTCAACTGTTTAGTTGGAGTTAAGTTTTTGTATTTGTTGATTTTAGCTTTTCTTGAAAACAAATTCTAAGAAAAAATAGGAAAAAATTTATCAATAACCAATACATCTGAGAACCAAACACAGTATATAAAATAGAGTGATTCTCCTGTCATCCCTGTATTTGAAAGATTGGTTTGTCAAAAACAGATCAGACTATTTCTGTAACAACCCAAATGCTAGAACTGAAGCATTCAGATAAGACTGGGAAGAGACAGTATTTTGTACTAAAGTACCTTTTCTAATGACAGTTTCACTGAAAGATGAAATGGGATTTTTTAAAGGATATAGTTTTGTATGATTAGTGGTTTAAATATTAGGGTGGCCAAATTCACAGTTACAGATGAATACAAGAGAAAGTTCAGGCGTTAGAGGTTGGCTGGACTAGAAGACCTTAAAGGTCTTAGTATAATGACTTGTACATAAAAGGGATCATTTTAATCTATCTAATAAGTAAATAGAGTAAAAATTCAAAAGTAGTTCACATCAAATTATAATGGAACATAAAATACTTTCCAAGTAGCCAGAAGACAATGAAATAAGTTTACATTAAACATCAACATGCATGGTTTTTCTTAGGAGAAAATGTCTCTAGACAGACAGGAAGTACAGGGAAATTCAAATAACTCCCCAAATTACCTATTCTGTTGTTTCAAAATTTTTTTAAGGTAAGTGCTAATTCATTTCATTCATGGTACTGGTTTATTTTGTTCATCGAAAAAAAAAGTTTTGTCTTTGTTTCTTCTTTGTAAGACAGAATCTTTTTTGTTTATGACTTGAACTTTGAGTAACGTTTGGCTATTCTTTCAAAATCATAATACACAGTATGTTAACCACTGTTATTCTCTAATAGAAAAAAGAAGCAGTGTTTCTAAAAGAAAGGATAAAGGAGCTGGGGGTTTAGCTCAGCGGCACAGAGCCTGCCTGGCAAGTGCGAAGTCGTGAGTTTGATTCCTGGTACCAGAAAAAAAAAAAAAAAAAAAACAAACAAACAAAAAAAGAAAGGATAAATTCCAAACAAATACAACCAATTCCCAAATGACAGACAGAAAACCCAACTTAAATGTAACAACCGATTCAATAAGTTCAAAAAGGTTTGAGACAGTCTATAACTCCCAATGTTATCTATAGTGCTGAAATAAAAAGCCATCTTTGGTAAACGCTATGTGACAACATCAATGGGAAGTCTTAATAAAAATTTTCCTAGTATCTCTGTCGCAGAAATAATCCTTTCAAGACAACATCCTAGCAGTTACTTTCAGGAAAGAACAACTATGCTTCTTGCTATCCAAGGTTCATGAAGCCATTAACCAGAGGTTTAGTTCCTCGTATAACTTTTGCTTTCTCTACCTGATGCACTGCCGTAAATTTTTCACTTAATGTCTCAAGGTCTAGTGAAAAAGTTATAAATATTGACTTTGGCTGAAGCTCCTTCTTACTCAGCGACAGGCTCTTGATCCACAGGAAAAGTGGCATTTGAGGGAAAAGACAGAATCAGACGTTCATGTGCTGCTATCAGGTGAATAAACTGTCAAGTGATTTAAAAGAACTTCAATGAAGAACATAAAATGAAGCAGAGAAATTCAACTCTAACTAATGCAAGGCGTAAAACTTAAAGCATAATCCTTTCAATATAAGTAAGAAAAAATATACGCAAAGGAAGGTGGGAAATGGTATAGGAGATATAAAATATGGATGCAGTAACAATCTTTGTGACTTTTCCTTGTACAGACATGTTATTTACAATACAAACTTTACCTTTAAGCTGACACAGCAAATAAATGAATACCGTTAGTATGACCATCTCATCAAATTCCCATAAAACCTTATTTTATCTTAATTTGTAGGTGAAGAAATGAAGCCTACAAGAATTTAAGTTACTCAGTTAAGTGACAAGCTAGTAAACAGAAGAACTGTACTTAAAAAGAGGTCTGCTCCCCAGTCTCATAATCTTTCCACTATTGTGTCACACACCTGCTCCTATGTGTCTAAAATATCATGAGAATTAAAATCAACAACTAAAACAAATGCAGAATGAGGTATGTAACAGTAGGGGTATGACAAGGGTTTAAGGGTTAGGGTTAGATAAGAAAGATAAAAGGGGAAAATACTCCTGGAGGGAAGGCACCTAAATTGGTCCTGAGAGATAACTAATGTTTCAAAAGGTAATAAAAGACGAAAGCTTAAAGAAACTTACAGAGAAATAGAAAACAGAGAAATGCATAATTGCAGGGCTTATTGAGACCTAGGAAGAGATGCTATACTTTGGCTCATGGCCATATTAAAATATAAATTTCTAGTCAGGGAGTTGGTAATAGGGATACATTAAAGGCTTCTGAATAGGAGAGAATTGTGTATTACAATTTAACAAAACTCAGTGAAGAGCAGTGTGTACCCAACGATACTCTGACTCAACACACAAAGGTGTGCTTAGTACATCACAGGCGACATCTGGTAAGTACTGATGAGCCCCACCTTGATATGCTTTCATTTGACTGCTATCCTTCATCTTCTGGCTTCTTTCACTCTTTCTTATGGCTGTCTTTACTGCATCATTCTTTGCTGTTTCTCTTCAGACTAGAGTTTGTCATAGATCAGTCCTCAGCCCTCATTGTCAAACTCTCACCCTTGGAAATCCCACTCATATCCTGGTTTTAATACTATTATTTTTCATAACTATCAAATCTATATTTACAGTGCAGACCTTCCTCCTCAACTTCAAACTCCTTTTGGATGCAATAATAGCTATCTTAAACTTAATGAAGACACATTAATCTCACTTTCTTCTTCCAACTCTGTTCTCTCAGAGTCTTTCCAATCTTAGTGAATAACAACTCCCTTTTACCAAATGTGAAGACCAAATATCTTCAAGTTATTCCCATCCTTTCTGTCATACTGCACATTTAATCTACCAATAAGTTCTGTCTCTATCCTTGAAGAAAAGTTGGTCCTCATTCTGTGTCATCCACAGGGGGTCAGCAAACTAGCTCATGAGCCAAGTGTGACCAGCAAATAAATAAAAATTCTATGGAAATACCACCATGCTAGTTTGTTTACATATTGTCAAAGGCACACCACTGTGGTTTTAACAGAGATCATATCACATATAAAACTTAAAACATTTACTAACTAGCCCTTTTAATTTTTTTTTTTTTTTTTTGGCTAAGTTTTATTCTACATTATTACAACAGCTTTTTGTCTTCTCTCTCCCTCCCTACATCCTCCGTCCCACGAAGCAACCAGAAGCTGTAAATCTGCACTGTCCAGTATGGTAGCGACTAGCTATGTGATGCTATTTAAATGGAAATGATACTAAATTTAAACATTTAGTTTCTTAAGTGCATGTGCCATACTTCAAGGGCTCAATAACCACTGAACGCTGCAGACTGTATAAACGTTTCATCATCATAGAAAGTTCTGTCACTCAGCATTGCTTTAAAGCCTAAGTCAGATCCCTTTCCCTATATTTCTCTAACTGTCCAAGAGCTTCTCTTTTTATTCAGAATCAGAAGTTTTGCCACAGCCTCTAACATCCCAGTTCCACCACTACTCTAGCCTCACTTACTTTCACTTTTCCACTTACTGCGCTCAATCATATGGATCCCCTTACAGTTCCTCAAAATGTCAAGCACATCCTTCTTTCAGGCACAATGCACCTGTTTCTCATTCTAGAGTATTTGTCTCCAAACAGTTGCTTGAATCATTACATTTCCTTTGGTCTCTGTTCAAACATTATCTTTAGGGATCTTTTACTCCACTTTATTTTAGGGTTATTCTTTACCAACTGTCCTGTTATCTACATTTTGTGACTCATTAATAAATAACAGATATAGCATGAATAATACCATGTTTTCTCCTACAGTATAAGTTCCAAAAAGGTAGAAATTTGTCTAAGTAAATTGGCTGATATATTCCCAGAGCCTACAATAAGACCAGGTACAGAAGAGTTACTCTATAAATATTCGCTGAATGAGTAAATGAATATATGGGTGAATGGGAACAAACTGAAAAATAGGACCAGAAGCATTAAGAAATAGGAGGCTCTGCTTTGAAATATGCCTTACTGACTTATCTTTCAGGTAGAGGCTTAAAATTTTGTTGTGTACTGTTTTCCAATAAAGCTTGGTTTAACTGAGATCTTCTTTAGATTGACTTTCAAGTAACTAAAAAAGCAAGAGAAGGATTTTCAGTGGCACCTCTGTCTTTTTTGTTTGTTTGTTTTTTGTTTTTTCCCCCAGTACCGGGAATCGAACTCATGACCTTGCGCTTGCCGGGCAGGTGCTGTTCCGCTGAGCTAAATCCCCAGCCCTAGCACCTCTGTCTTAACTACTTTTTCTTATTGCAGAGACAAAATACCTGACACCAAAAGTTAAAGGAGGAAAGGTTTATTTGGGTTACAGTTTGTAAAGGTTTCAGTCCATAGTGGACTACCTCCAAGACAGGGGGCACATAGCAGAGGGGCAACATAGAGAAATAGTTCTTGGAAAAGCAGGAAGCAATTAAAAAGCCAGGGACAAGCCATGACAATAGCAGTCCTTTCTCTCTCTTGTATTCTTTTTTTTTTTTTTTTTTTTGGTTTTCTTCCGGTACCAGGAATTCAACTCACGACCTTGCGCTTGCCAGGCAGGCGCTTTGCCACTGAGCTAAATCCCCAGCCCCTCTCTCTCTTATATTCTTATCCAGGCTACCTGCCTCTAGGGTGGGTAGTACTCACACCCTTAATCCTGGCATTGTACACTGAATCAATCCCAGCATCACATCCTTGATCCAGCCAACCTCCAAAGAAAATTTCCACTTATGATCACATGAGGCTTTGGGGGGGACGTCCAGACACAAGTCACCACAACCTCCCTGAGCTATCTCTGTGCTTCAAGATGTCCAACCAGAAAAGGTGTAAGATTTGAAACATCAGTCTGTGAAAACAAGTTTTAACCAAGATTTAACTAAGGTCTCAGACCACATTCACTATCCCAAAGACTATACTTACCATTGCTAAATCTTCTCTTGGTTTTAATTATTAATCAATAATTAATAATCTTTAACCATTAATGTTTTAATAATTATTGTAATTATATTTACTACATTATGGATGCTATTTTGGACTGACAACTTAGATTGGCAAAACTAAGCAATTACATGTAAGATTTTTGTTTATACAACTCAGGGCTTTACTTTTAGTTTTGTGTTATGGAATGAAAGTCTAGTTTTATTCAGTGTATCAAGATAATATTCCCCCATCAAATATAAAAGTTATTGTCATAGTTTTGTTCCCAGCTCAAGAGGAAGACACTATTTCTCTTGCTTTAAATAGTGCTCTATTTCTCTAACCTAAACAATTTTACTTGAGACTGAAGGAAGAAAACAGCATGCAAAGGTGGGAGGGTGAGTGCAACTGTTTCAGGTCTACCGGAAATTGCTATAAGGCCAGTGAGTGCCAGCTGCAGAACAGCAGATTTTGATGCAGACCAGCTGACCTCTTTTCTGGCCTTTCTAACACCTTATTTTTGCCAAGAACCCCAAAGCAGTTATTTAATGAGCAACACACAAATAGCACAAATACATTCACTCATCTGACAGCTTTCATCTGGCAAACGTAACATATGAATTCCAAAGCAGTTAAATAATTTAAGATTACTAATGTAAATGGAGAAGTAATATTTAACTTATAAATAATACTTATAAAAAGGAATTTTTATTCTCTGAAGCATACGAATAAAAGCAAATCTGCAAGATAATCACTGACCTAGGAAAAGGTTAAGAACGGTTTAAATAATAAATGTAGAAGTACAATTCAGACTGACAGAAATTTGTTTTCTCGCTATTGCATTCATATGGCAATAATCCAATCTGAGAAGCTGAATCTACGTAATAAGGGCATAATTCAAAGCCTGCTTGTTTAAAAATGCAACAATGGAGGGCAATTTGGAGTAGTGACATTATATATCACTTTGCATTTTGAATGGTGGTGAAATTTTACATTGATTTTCACAGAAAACACTTAAATGAACACTAGTAAAAATTAATGCGGTATTTTCCCCTTTCCTCATGACCTTTAAAATGGCCAGATTTGAGGATGAAGAGCCAATAGTGATGGCGAACTTTTTAGAGCTCTCTCTCATTGACAACAAACAGCATTACCGCTTCTGCTTACTGCACCAGTTCCATTATTCCAAAGACCTAGGATTTCAGTATTGTTTTCCAAACTGACTGTCCATAGAGACATGCGACTGCCCAAAGCAGAGCTTAACAGCCACTTCCCTTTTATCTGTTGAAAGTGTGTACTGCTTCTCTAACACTCCTCTGTCTCCAGAATCTTGATTTTTCCTTAAGGAGAAAGAAATAGACTATTTTGTCCACTTAAAGATCTTTCAATTTTCACCAGAGGTCTAGATAACTGCAAAGGTGACAAGAATTTAATACAAGCAGGTAAAGTAGTTGAAAATGCATGACCAGAGAAACTAACTTACTGTAGTTTTATGTCCTTAACTCCCAAAATCAAAGTTCATTATCAATAGATTTCCAATATTTCGCTGCAATGGAAGAATGGTTTTAAGCCATTGAAGTCCCAAATGAGATAAGACATAAGAAATTATAAAGACTCCCTTTATGTTGTTAGTTCTGACCTCCCCTCTTTGTGCCAGAACTTATATGCAGGTGCGAACTATACTGGATGCAGAACTTCACCTATGTGCCTCATTTTAAAATCAGTGTCTTCAAACTCAACTCTGTTGAGATCTGTGAAGAGTCTCAGATTTTACCCTAACTGCAAGCTAGAAAGTTAACCTACCACAGTTTCATAAATGCCAGCAGAATTAAAAAAAAAAAACAAACAAAAACTCATAAATGAGGAACAAAAGATACTGTATTACTTTCTGTAGTAGCAGCAGTCAGGGTATCACCATTACCTGATACTTGTTCCCTAAGGCCCAGTTCCCACACAGCTACAGGATATGGGTCAGGTTGGTGCATGCTGAGTCGTATTATATCAATGGAAGGTGGGAAAGCCCAATTTTTATAAAGGGCTTCAAAAGCAAACCTGGCCAACTGTTGTTCTGTAAGGATATATTATGGTAGCAGATGGCACACAATCTCTTCTGAAGCTAATCATTACACACCCCTCCTGAGAAAAGTCCACAACAAAATGGTATTCATGAGACATGAAGAAACACAAGAGAACCATAGAAAACTGTCTGCCGAGAAATTTCTTACCATTTAAACGTGCACAGTCATTTCATATAAAAGAGATGCCTGACTTACTTGGAAGTCATGGAAATCCTTGGTATAGCTGCTTGACTACAGAAGGTTTGAAATTTTATTCCATCTTAAACCAAGCATATTATTTCTTCATTTTTCTACCACTAAATCATATAATGACCTAAGTCAAATGTGATAAGATCTGGCCTCTGATATAATAACAGTATTAGGAATAGCAATGAGACTCTTGACTGCCAAACTTATCATTTTTTCTACTATTCCACATTGCCTATGTATGAAAGGAGATTCTCTATCTTATTAATGCTGCCAATTATCTGTTTTGATTCCTGGCTCTTTCCCCAAGGATGTTATATGAACTCTAAATAGGTAACATTCAAAGAGTATGTCTGATAAGATTTCAAGGTATTTTTCTTTATAATAAGCTCCTATGAGTATGGAAAATAGTAAACGGCAAGGTGCTGCCATTGTTGATAAATGTGCAAAATACAGATGTTTTCTTTAATCTTAATGGAAAAAAAAATGGAAATAAAGCTCATATTTTCCCATCTGCACTGCAGACTCAGGCCAGTCCATTAATTCAGTGAGAGGAAGGATGAGTGCTCCAAAGTTCAAGTTCTCCATTTTCCCTTAACTGGCTTAAAAATAGTAAATGTAAGAGTAAGTACACTAGAAGCAAAACAAATAGTGCCAAACTACCAGGTTAACATCAAATATTATTTACCTAAATATTTTCTTTAGGAAAACTGAAGGCTCCTATTTAATGCTAACACATTTTAGTCCAAAAAATTTTCTTCTTAAAATTATTAGATCATATTTAATCCTTGAATAACAATCAAAATTCTTTTTCTCTGATATTTTAACACAAAACAGACAGGAGCTGTAAATTATATTTAACATATTATTTACTGCCAAAAATAGATGCCCTCTAAATTTTTATAGATAAGGAAAATAAGGCTCATAGATCTTGAGTGGCCCAAGGTACAAGGTCAGAAAAAAAATCCCTTATTGGTGATGTGCTTTCTTAAAACCCCAAACTTATCCTTATTATGGATGTAGGCTTCACCCAATTATGAAAAGACTATTCTAGGTACTGAGCTAGGAACTAGGTATGAAATGAGAAAAACAGACTCAGGTCCTATTCTAAGAGGTTCCAGGGCCCATGACTGTAATGGCAGGAGATAACACACACAGTCACAATCTAGTAGAGTAAGGTGCAGCAATTCTCAGTTTCTTAGAAAGCTGGGCATCCATTCATTCATTCAACATTTCCTGAGAAGCAATCCGTTTCTGAACAACACTGTATTAGGAAGAGTTGGAAAGAGTGCTCAACAAAACATTTTTAACTTTTTATAGAACTCTAGCTTGACACATTAAAAACAATTATATTTTGAAAAGAGGATGCACTGTTTTTTCAATTTAATGAGAAATCACTACAATCCATTTCAGGAATACCATTCATACTGTATTTGTTCATAAGCTTTATTATAAATAATTTGTATTAATTGTTAAACTCTGTTTTTACAGTGCTAAGTCTTAGACCATACCTATAATGAACAACATCAGATGGACCAATAGGCTTGATGTATACTGTATGTAAAGCTGTGACTGAAGGGATGAAAGTGGATAGCAGACCAATTGGAGTCAAAGTTCAAACAACTCAAATTCATAGCTTCCTCAAAAATAAATTACCTGTTGCCTAAACGGTTTCCCTGCTTACAGTTTCTCCACCTTTTAATCTATATGGAATGCTGACTACCACATTATTTTTGTAAAACTTCTAGTACATCATGGTTTAATGTAAAAATATTCAGTGGCTCCAAATGGACTGGGAGATGACTCTGTACTATTACATTAACGATCCTCCACAAATCCAGTCCTCCTGTCCTCAGAATGAACCTGTTCCTTGACTGGACTGCTTTGTTCACTATCCCTGAAAATACACATTTCCACACAAATTTTGTCACTATTCTCTTTCTTTGAGGATCTTTCCTTTTCAGTTAATATTCACTGAACACTATGTGCTAAATGCCTATTTAATTCACACTAAAATCCTATAAAGATTAAACTACTACAAGCCAACTTTCATGTTTTGGAATATTGAGACTTAGAGAGGTCAGAGGTGTAAAGTCACAGGGCCAGTAAGTGACGAAGCTGGAACTTAAATGGAAGTTTCTACTTTTGGGGTCCAAACTAAGTCACAAAACAGTAATTCAGAAATATGGGGCTGTGGGTGAAGGCAGACTGGGGAAGACTTCACAGGTGGGAGCAGATAGAGACAGAGAGAGACAGAGAGAAAGAGAATGAATATATATACAATTTAAATTTAGTATAGCTTTAATGAACCAGACTAAAAGGGGGAAGATTTCTACAACTGGATAGGAGAAATAAACCAACTCTCTAGTTCTTAAATGAATAATACTAATTTAGAGGTCAATTCGTATTTTTTTGTAAAACTATACAGCTCACATAATGGTCCAAACTTCTTCTACCAGTTATTAACCTTTAATTACACAAAAGGGTAATTGTACTAATTTCATTATTTGAAATTATTCTACCTAAAAGAATATAAAAGAACACTGAAATTTGCAAACATTCTAACAGTTAATCTCATCCTCTGCCCCAGACTGGGGATTGAATTCAGGGCCTCATGCTAGGGGCACGGTTAAAGCATTGAGCTACATCCCCAGCCCATTGTTCAGTTTTTATTTTTTGAGACAGGGCTTTACTAAATTGTCTACCCTGGCCTGAAATCTCCAGTCCTCCTGCCTCAACATCTCAAGAAGCTGGGATTACAGGCCTCTACCATTATGTCTGGCAAATATTTATCTTTGTTTGGAATTCTTTTTTAGTTTGGTTTTAGTTTGGATTTGCCTTTTAACAGCCAAAGTAGAATCTATGTGAAATAGCAGATGGATTTACATGGTAACACGTAATTTACACATTACTTGGTAACATGTTACTTGGTAACATGTAATTTTTAATTTAAAGGTGAAAGAAAAAATACAGTTCTTATTTCTTTGTTTACATCTTACTTCAAAGAATACAGAACTGTAGTGAATTACAATCAAATAAAAAAACATAGTTTTAGGAATACTTTCTAAAATAGTATAAACAAATAATTTCTATAATTGTAAGAGGGTTCTAAAAGAAAAGTCTAATTTTCTGGATATTTTTATTTTTTGTAATTCATGACAGGAGATCAGATCTATACAGCACTAAAATTCACTTTACGTCTTCAATAATAGATAAGGCCAGGGGTGAAAGGTATAGACTTTTTCTATAAACGGAGAATTTCTCTCCTAGACCCCTCCAAAGCAGTCTTCACCTTAAACATTTTTTAAATCTATGTCTGTATATAGGTTGGTTGTTTTTGTTCGAAACTCTCTCGCACTCACCCACCACGCTGTATAAAGAGCCTGTGCATTTAAGCACTGCATTTATTTTCTCCAGCATACTGAAAGCCCACTGAATGTAGAGTCCTCTGTAAACTTTTTCAGTTGGCAACTCTGCATATATTAAGTATTCAATAAATATTTGGTAAATGAATCACTAAATCATGGAATGCACCTAGAAAAATCATATTTAACAAGTGTCACTCTAGAATAAACTTCTTTGAAGGTAGTATAGTAACATAGTCTTTGAGAATTTGAGTAATATTTTTAAGGGGCAGAAAAAAACAATTTCTTGATTGGTATATGGCGTGCTATCTATATAATAAAGACAAAGGTAACTGTTTCAATGATTTTGCATTGCTAACAAATTCTCCCCTCTTCAACAAGAACAATATGGATATTTTACAGTAACTTCCTAATGAAGAAATATGGTTTCTGGAGTAAGAATGAGCGTTAATATGAGAAGTAAGCAGCCTGATCTCATGAATTTATACTATAAACCCTCCTCGCAAATTAAAGAGTTAAAGATACTGACCTCTTAGTAGTCTTCCTTCTGCCCCCATCCCCTTATGAATGCCTTTAATAGTGTAATGAAAACAAATAAGCAATGTCTGGTGAAATATAACACAAAATGCAAAAGAGGTGAGAAGTAGTCAGCTTTAATTTTAGCAAAGTTTTTTCAGACAGGAAGTCCATAAATGAGGCCTCAGTATTAAGAGAAAAGCTGAGCAAAGGCCAGAAAAACAAAATCCTTCTATATGTTCAGATACAATATAAGGGCCCTTATGCTGTAAGACTGGATTGCTATAGCACTTAACTTATGATTTCTAACGTGGGCATCTCCCACTGGTTGTATTCACAGTATAGTAATTCCTCCTTCAAAAACAATCATTAAAAGAGGCAATTTTAACAGATACCTCAAGGACAGCTGAGAAAGAGGTTAAAGACAAAATACATTGTATAGTCCATAGCATGGTTACAAAACACCTTATTTAGCTAAGAATGTTCAATGGTGGCAGGAAAAATGAGAAGACAGTGAGAACAAAGGGGTCTCAATCAGGCAGGAATTGTAGAGACTAGAATACTTGATAGCAGATTGCCCAAAGGTTCAGCTCTCTACCTAGGAATTTAAACAACCCAGAAAGGAACTGCTGCTCTTTTGTGGTTACAATGATGATTATGAGGAAACATGAAGAAAAAATAGACAAAGAGAAGAAACCTCAATGGCATCAACAGGTTTTAGATCCATAAGTCAAACTGGAGATGAACAGATATAACCTAGCCATACACTGACGAGAAGAAGAGGCTCACAAATGTGATGTCTTTCAGTTCACAGAGCGCCAGTGCATAGGTTAAACTCCAAATGCATTACTCCTGTGTAGTTCAGCACTAGTTTTCTTAAGTTGTGACAGTGACTGTGATGTGAATAGAAATGAGAGTTAGATTTGAGTTTTAAAGAACAGGATTTAAATCCTAGCTGAGCTTTAGGCAAGTCAGCACTATAGCCTTTCATTTCCACTCTGATAAAATGGGGATGACTTGCTAACTTGCAGAACTGTTTCCTGAAATAAGATCACGTATTTTAACATATCATACCAACTAGAGAATAAATATCCAAGGAGATCTATTCATCAGTATGCTTTCATTAGCCAGGGAAAGCAAGAATTAAGATAATCTTTTTTCTTACACAGCAGTCAGTCAGAAGATGGGGATGGCTCCAAGATGGTAAACTCAGGGCAGGTACCCTCATTTCTTGATTCACTTGGCTCCTTCCTCCTGCACAGGCAGCCTGTCATTGGGTTTTCCTTCTTTCAAGTTGCAAAAGAGAGAAAGCCTTTCTCTTCCAACTGTGGAATACATATCTTTCAGTTTGACTGAGTCAGTTCAAGCTCTGAATCCATCCTACACTAATGATGCTCCCTAGGGAATGCCATGTTGTCTCATTTAACTCTGCATTTTAAACCCATCACTCAAAGGGAATACAATTACCATGACTAGATTTGATTGACCTGGCCTTAACACTAGAGCGTAGGAAGTTAGATTTGCCTTACGTCCCAATGGCTGCTTTAGGGAAGGGTGGACAGTTAGGAAGGAGGCAGGGGAAGTGGATTCCAGTTCTGAACTTACCTGTGTTTGGAATCAACTGGCAGATACTGTAAGTGACCTAAAAGTGAACAGAATTTTGCCTGCCCATTTTTACTTAATAAAATGTAAAAGTAAAAGAGAAAGATTAGATAGAACACAGAAAATAGAATAAACAAGATCTAGAGGAGTGTGTGGAAATGCTATCATAATGCAACCAGAAGTCAGAAATTAATCAATGAGTCCAACTTGGGAACAATGGAACCAGAAGCCAGGAAAGAGTTCAAGGCAGCCAATACATCAAATATTCTGTTATCACACTAGTAGTAAGTGGTAAACAGCAAAGTTGTATTCGAAATAACACAAAGGTTCTCATACTAGTGATCCGAACAAGGGATCTGCTAGAGACTGCATAAGTAGTGTAGAGCCAATTTGGGAATGTGCAAAAATTTAATGTTGGAAGCATAGTCTTGGGAAATTTTGGTCAGAAGCACAAGGTTCTGGCAGCATAGATAACACAAAGGTTGGGCAACTATGTACTCCACCTAGATTTTTTTTTTGGGGGGGGTCACCTGGGATCGAACCCAGGGATGTGTGCATGATAAACATGTACTTTACCACTGAGCTATATACCCAGACCCTAGAAGATTTCTCACTAGAAAATTTCTACTCACATGAGAACCTATTTTAGGCCCAAAGATGGTCATCCCCCATGTCTAAGGTTCTGTGCATCCTCTCCAGTGGAATGGACCAATGCCCTCCCATATTTCATGCCTCAGCTTCCCACTGGTTTCCATTATAGCTTATAGCATGTCCTATGATACTTTTATGTGTTTATTTACTTATTTTTGTCTTTCTCCTCAACTAAAATATAAGTGCTATGAGAAGTAAATTATATGTATCTTGGTCATAGTTATAGCCCCAGACAATAGCACAATGCCAATGGCACAATGAGCAGCTATTAAGTATTTCATCAGAGTAATAAAATTAAAAATTAGGTAACCCTGTAAAAAAATCCAAGTCAAACAATCACCATCCGAAAGAAGGTCACATCTAATTGGTAAGAATGAATACAGCCAATATTTCTTCTGCTATACATTAACTGTCCGTGTTTAGGCAACTACATAGAAGTAGAGGTCAGTTGGTATTGTTTTTGAAGAAATACACCTTCTGATCCCCAGCACCACAAATAACAACAAAAAACCAACAAACCCATCCATGAGGGCTTGTCTCTCAATCTTTTCCTTTCTCTTCTCTTGGATAACATCTCTCTGATATATATGTTTTCAAGAATAATTTATTAGGGTGAAGTTCAGACAACGGAACATTAACCATATTAAAATGAAGAATTCCGTGGCACTTCACACATTTACAGTGTTGCACTGCCATTACCTCGATCTACTTCCAAAATATTTCCATTACTCCAAAGTAAAAAGGTCTTATTCAGTGGACAGTTTCACCCAGTTCTTCCCTTCCCCCAGGCACTGATAACCATCATTCTGAATTCTGTTTCTATGGATTTATCTATTCTATATACTTCATATGAATTGAATTATACAGTATATGGCCTTTGAGTCTGGCCTCTTTTACTTAGAAAAATGTAGTTAGGGAGTTGCAACCAAGTTGTACCATGTATCAGCAGTCCATTCCTTTCCATGGCTGAATAATACTACATTGTAGATGTACCGTTACTCTATTTGTTTATATATTGATAGATATTTGAATCATTTTTGTCTTTCTGGCTACTCTGCACAGTACATACATAAACAGGAGCTTGTTTAAGTCTGCCTTTCTAATTCCTTTTGATTTATATATACCTAAGAACAGAACTGTGGAATCATATACTCACTTATACTAATGTATGTTTATATTTTTGTGGAATTGTCAAACTCTGAACTGCTGAATTATTCTGCATTCTTACCAACAATGTAGGATTGCTCCATTTTTCAACACTGCCAACTTTTTTATTTTCCATTCTCTTGCTATAGCCATCTTAGTGGCTATAGAGGGTTGCCTCACTGTAGCACATTTATTTATTTATTTATTTAATCAGTACATTGTGGTACATAATGTTTAATTACTGTGGTAAGTTTGTACACGTACATAACACATTTTAATTTCTTTTTCATCCCCTTTTCCCTTCCTTTCCTCGCCCATTCGCCCAATCTGTTATCCCTTTGCTTTTTATTTTTCTTTTATTTTGTGGTACATGTTTGTAGTACATAATGGTTGCATTCCTTATGTGGAGTTAGTACATGTTTAAGACATCCTGTCTCTTTTTTTCTTTTCCTATCCCTCCTGTCCCTTACCCCCTCCCTCCACCTTTGAATTGCCTTTGAGAAACACCTCTCTTTCCTACTATCTATCTTTTATTTTGCTTGTTTTTTATTTTGGGATTCTCATATAAGATAAACCATGTGATATTTAGCTTGTCTTTCTGATTTATTTCACTTATGATTTAAGTTTAGCTTTGTTTATGGCAGAGTAGTACTCAATTGTGTGTAAATACCACATCTTCTTTCTGCATTCATCTGTTGATGGACATACGGGCCACTTCCAAAATTTAGTTATTATAAATTTGCTGCTACAACCATGGGTATGCATGCATTACTATAACAATAATATCTCTTTCAGAAAGAGACCTAGAAGAATAGTTGGATCAAATGGAATTTCTAGTTTCAGTTTTTTTTATCGCTTCTCAGCCTTTTGGCTAAGATCAAGTGCAGTATCTGTTCTTATCAGTGTAGTTTCAGTTTTTTGAGGAATCTCCATATTCACTTCCATGGTAGCTGTACCAGTTTACACTCCCACCAATAGTGTAGGAAGTCCTACAGTTCTCTCTACCCCACCACAGCCTCTGCATCATTTGATTTCTTGACAATGGCCATTCTTTGTGGGCTAAGGTGGAATCTCAGTACTGTTTTAATTTGCATTTCTCTAATGGAGAAATGGCACTTTCAAAATGCTCTAGCTTTGGTACTTCATTTTTCTGCTGGGTACTTCTGAATCCTCTTTAGGTCATATCCATTTTACATTACGAATCTCAAATTTAGGCTAAGTAGGTAATATTTTAAAGTATTCTGATAAAGCACAGAGAATGATAAATCCAACAAGAACATGAAGTATTAAAAAAAAAATGGAGGTGAGAAACAGAGAACTATGGCCAGACAAAGAACTAAACTGTAGGAGACAGTCAGAAAATTAAAACAGTAAAGGGCACCCATATGAAAGGAGCCCTTACTCGCAACTGGGAAATCTCAGGAGAAGGCCCAGAAAACAGTTGTGACTTTCTCCTGTTCTTTACCAGCAGCTCACTAAAGAAGAACCAAGCAAGTATAGCCTTACAAATACTCAAGGCTGTTATCATGGCACTGACTACAGGCAGGTACACCCAGCCCGACTGACTCTGAGTTCCTCTAAATGTAGGGGGGCTTATCAGTATCCAGCTGACTCTATTTTCCTTATATATATCCATGAATTGCTTAATGCCATGTACTTTCATGAGACTTTCAAAAGCGATCATGTGTATCTTATCAGTGGGTTTCAGTTTGTGCATCCTTGTACAAAAATCCATGAAACTCTCTATTTTGAGTTTCACTGAATCTATTTCTCTCTCATTTCAGTCTGAGCATTGCAATCCAGCTCTACAGGTAGCAAATTGAAATGTTTAGTGGCCCATTGCAGACAGATTGAATCTGAAAAGAATACAGCAATAAGAAAGAAGCAAGGCATCAATATCATACAGTAAAGCTCTCACCAATGACAGCGCTGATGTAGGGTGAATGATTGAGCATCTGTTAAACTTCTACCATTGTGAAAGTAACCTATTATTTTCCTGGTTGTGCACTGAAATGCCTCAATCTCCCACGGAACAAGTCAGTAAAAAATAATATAGTTCACTTTCTATTGCTGTTGTTCCATGGGGATAGTGCGGCATATAGTACCCTCACCCCTGAACTCCACCTTACCAATAGCATGCTTAATTATCCCTTCCTTCATTCATTTTGTAACATATTTGCTACATTGGTAACTGGCGGTGATGAGTTTCCCTTTTCTTCCCCCTTCAGCCAACCCCTAGGTTGTTAAAATTAAGCCTGATAGTATGATACAATTTTCTGGTTTAGGAATATCTTATCTGAAAAAGAAAAAGGGGAGGGGAGGGGAGGGGAGGGAAAAGGAAAGGAAAGGAAAGGAAAGGAAAGGAAAGGAAAGGAAAGGAAAGGAAAGGAAAGGAAAGGAAAGAAAAAGAATGTGACAACCATGTGAAGGCAAGACAAAGGAAAAGTAAGTAGTAGCTGCCTTGGAAAATGTTGCTTTGTTTCTTTGGCTGCACACAAAAACAGTTGAGGCTAACAGACAGACTTTATCTAGTAGCATTTCATACCTCCAAACACAAGTTTACATCCCATACAGTTTCCATGTCTAAGTCATCTCACCCCCGAGTGAAATCCCCATGCACAATATGAATCATTCAAGGTGCACCCAGGGCTGTCAACAAGAGGGAAGACACAGGAAAGGGCCTGAACGATCATGGGCAGAGACAGGAAATCCCCAAGTGCTGCCCCACTGGATGATGGAGGGCCCGACTATAACCCGTGCTGTTGCTACTTTACTTCTTCTCACATATCTTACTCTACAGGCCTGGTATTAAGGCATGAAATACTTGACTGAATTCACAAATTCTTTCATAGTCAATAAAAAATTACAGACAAGGTACAAAGAATTTAAAAATAAATGCTCTGGTTCATTTGCAACTTGGTGCTAAGAAGGTAACGGGACTCATTTATGTATGATGTAATAACAACAATCTAACAGCAATCTAACTAGTGTGTATATCACTGATGACGTGCCAGGTATTCCTCTGTGTGTTTCATTCACAAAAATCCTACCAAATATTTGCAGCTGCAGTATAATTTTGTGGAACAACACTTGTCTAGTATATGAGGTCCAGCACAGCCCAAAAAAGAAAAAAGAGAGAGATTAAATCATTTGCCCAAGATTTCACAGGTAGTTAGAAACTGGCATCAAGGTGCAGCCTATACTCTCAGAATTTTCATTATTACACTGAAAACGTATCATTCTAAAAAGAAACAGAAAACAGATTATGATAGTGATGAGTCTACTAGGGGAAATCTTAAAACAATGCTAAACTCAATGGAGGCAAGGAATAGACATAATTTGCCAGCTATGTACTGTGAGGTTTGGGCAAACTCATTAAAATATGATTATGTCCCCCTTCTGTTGGGCCAGACCTAATCAAAACCTTAAGCTGATAAGAAACAAGGTATCTAAACAACTTGGCAGGTAACAACTCTACCCTGCTGGGCAGAGCCTGTTGACTGGTGGAGGCTTATAATCAGTTTGTGTAATGTGTCCCTGTAGCTGATCAGTAGTGAATAAAACTGCCTTGCTTCTTTTCATAATTTTTTCCCCTTCTTGATGTCATCTCCTGGATTGTATTCCTCCACAAAATCTATATATTTCTCTAGCACCTCTGCCAATATCAACGGGAGCAGCCCTGCCTGATTATAATTATAATTGGCTGCACTTCGTTGCTTCACAGACCATGTTACTAAAGAGACAACTGCTTGTCACAGTCACCCTTCTGAAGACAGCATCCATTAAGAATTGTCCTGTTGTTACTGAGTGGAACACCAGTTTGTGCTATAAGAGCAGACTAACTGATCTAACTTCTTTTGAAGACATATCCAAGCCTAATACTGCTATTTTGCTGACATAAAGGCAATTAAATGATGAACAAACTTACACTTTTAACATTACTAAATGCTGAAGTTTGGTAAGGCTGTCTTATAGAGTGTGTAAACCGTGGATGATAGTACAGTAGTAGATCTATGAGGTTATGAAGACAGACCAAGTGAGATTTTTATATTTTTAAAAGCCACATTGTTGAGGGATGATTGACATATGAAAAGCTGTACACAGTATACTTGATGAGTTTGGAGCTAACTATATATCACCTTTCCAGTTTAATCTTGAAGAATTTGTAAGACTCAGGGTTTTGGTTTTCTTCTGCCCTGCCCCCTCCTTTTACTCTTCTTCTTTGAGACAGGGTCTCACTCCTTTGCTATCCTGGGTGCCCTTAAGCTCCTGACTTTGCTAAGTACTTGGAACTATGGCATATTCTGCCACATATGACTGTCTTCTTTTCTCCTCAACTCCAAATCACCGCAGTGCTGCAGACCCAGGGCTTCATATATTATACTAGGCAAGTGCTCTACTGTTAAGCTATGTCTCCTGCTTCACCTTTAAAGTGGAAATATTGATCATACTTGTTATGGTTTGTGTCTGGATGTCCCCCAAAGCCTAATGCAGTAATGGGGGCGGGCAGCCTCCATACAGATAAGGGAGAGCAAGAGGCTTGCTCTGTCACTCCTCCCATTTTGCTCTTGTTGCTTTTGCTGTCTTCCACCAGCATCAACTGTTGCTCTTTTGCCACACCACGCTGCCTTGGTGCCAGCTGAGTATGGACTGAAACCTCCACAAAATGTGAGCTGAACAAATCTTCCCTCCTTTAACCTTGATGAAGTATTTTGTCTCAACAAGGAGAGAAAATTAACTAAGACAATACTATAGGCTACTGTGGGACTTAAAAGAGAGAACATATATAAAGTGCCCTGTAAGTGCTGACAATGAAATAGAAACTTCTAACCTACAAGAATTTAACCTCTGTGACAAGGAGGAATTTTGACTGTTCTCTAGCACGTAAGTGTTCAATAAATATTTATTCAATAAGTAAATGAATAAGCATGCAGTTTGCCCTTTTCCAATCCCTTGTCAATTAATGACAATTCTTCATTTCAACAGTGTGGAAAGAAATTCTTTTATTAGGACTAGGTAATTTACAGAATCAATATGTCATTGTCCTAGTCTATTTTATGTCTCTTTAACAGAACACCATAGGATAGGGATTTAGAAAGCAGAGAATTTTATTTTTCATAGTTTTGGTGCCTGGACAGTCCAATATCAAGGTCCAAACATCTGGTGAGGGCCTTCTTACTCCATAGTAACATGGTGGACGGGCAAGTAGCATGCAGACAGTGAGGAATGGGCAGCAAATTTATCCTTTCATCAGGAGCTCACTCCTGCAATAACCTATTCCCTTGATGAAGACATTAATTTACCCACAAAGGTGAGGGCTCCATGACTTTCAATAGCCTCCATCACAACACTGTTAAACTGGCAAACCACTGTGCATAAATTTCAGCATGAGGGTTTTGGTTTGTTTTTGTCTCTCATACTGGTATGTGAGTCCAGAGCCTTACACACGCTAGCCAAGTACTTGACCACTGAGCTATATGCCCAGCTCTTTCTTTCCATTTCTTCCTATCTGTTTGGTTCAAACAGGGTCTTGCTATGTTGTCCAGGCTGGGGTCAAACTTCTGACCCTGCTGCTTAGGCAGAACATGTCCCCGTCTGGTTTTTATCTTTCCAAAACTTAGTACTGCAAACATCACAGGAGCTTATGATGATAAATGCTTCAAATTCTTCATTTATTTTACTTTACTAAGTCACTTATGAAGAACTCTCTTCTTTACATTGATCACACATTTTCCTCCCCCTCTTTTTGTATTCTCTTTGTAATAAGTAGTCATATACTTCTACATTACCTTATACACTAATAAGATCAACACTTCTATGTCCACTCAGAATAGTACTTGAACCTTGACTGGTAGCCCTAAAACTTCTGAGTCTGATGGTTCTTGTTGGTTTTTGTCTTAAGGATTTCAAAAGAGCCTCTTACAAACAACATAAAGTAGAAAGCACCAAGAAAATTTCAGGTACTTTTACTTTTTTATCATCTAAGCAACTGCCAATTATCACTTGTGATATCCAGAATTTCAAAATCCAAGGCCTTAAATCAACCAGAAACAAAATTACTGCAAAAATTTCTCACAAATAAGCATTTAAGGGGCCAGACGAGTAGCTTGGTGGTATGGCCCTTAAGGAGCATGCTGTGCAAAACCCAGGATTCGTTTCTCAGCAATGCACAAAAAAGAAGTACAGCCAGGTGTGGTGGTACACGCCTATAATCCCAGTACTTGAGAGGCTGAAGGAGGAAGATTGCCAGGAGTTTGAGGCCATCCTGAGCTACATAGTGAGGTCAAGGCAAGCCTGAACTACATAGCAAAGCCCTGTCTCAAAAAACAAAACAAAACAAAAAACAACAAAAAAGTACACTTTCAGGATGTGTGATAAAAATAAGCAGATTAGTAAAATCTAGTTTAAAATACAGAGCATTAACTTACTGGTATTTTGTGGTCAAATTTTTTCTTTTTTAATTTAAAAATGGCTTTTCTATCATTTTCCAGAGTAAGCACAGGTATAAGCTAATTCTATCTTTTACCAGTAAAGCTTCAGTGAAAATCTTTTACATCACTTGACAATTAATTATAGGCTAAATGAGTCCACTAGTTTCAATTTTACACTGATTTTTTTAAAAACACAGAACAGGCAGAAAAAGGCCACTTGATGAAAACACAAAAAAATATAAGAACCCTGTCTTCATATTCATATTAATTGAGCCAAGGACTCAAATAACCTTGAACCTTTCCTCTAAGCAGCCTTGGTCTCAGGCTTCCTTCCCACCCATTCAAGTTAAAGAAAAAGTTACCTGAGCTGTAGACTGCAACCTGGACACAGGCAGGCTTTTCTTCCCTGCCCTGAGGAGGAAACAAGGGTTGGAAATTTCTGTAGCTCACGCCTGACTTGAATTTGGAAAATGTTGCTGCTATCAGCAAGCTAAGTAAAATAAGTAAGATGGCTCTTTTAGTATATGTTCCTGTCCACCTACATTTAGAAAGCTGTCTTATTTTCCTATGTTGTGTCTCTTCCTCACTTTCTATAGTAAAGAAGCAGTGATTACTGAGTAGGTTGTCAAAGGATCTATTATTAACTCCTGACTTTATTATTCTCAAAATCCCTACCCTCACAGCTGACAATCACCTACCTTCTGCTGTCCAATAATGGTGGCTGCCAGCCATCATGACTAATGCTTCCAATATGGCCAGTCCGAACGGAAATGCACTTGAACTTTAGAAGATACTTTGGATCTTAAAGATTTTTTAAAAATAAAAAACAGAAAGTAAAATAACTTAATAATTTCTATGCTGATTACAGGTTGAAATAATATTTTGGATGTGCTGAGTTAAATTAAAAATAGTATTTATTTAATCTGCTCATACTGTGTGTGTGTGTTACTGAAGATTGAACATACAGCCTGACACATATGAAGCAAGTACTCTGAGTCAAAACCCCAGCCCTTTTTATGTTTTATTTTGAGATAAGATCTCCCTAAATTACCCAGGATGGCCTTTAACTTGCAATCTTCTCATTCAGCCTCCAAGGTTCCTGAGATTATGAGTATGAGCCACAGCACCTGGACTGTTTAAACTCTTCTTTTTAAATTTGGCTCAAATTATGTTTCTATAGGAAATAAAGTCCCATTTGTGAGTCATATTATAATTTTACAGGGGATAAAATAATATCACATTATATTTGTATTGCAGAGAAATGATCCCCAGGTTTGCTAACCCAAAGTCATATCTAATGTTGACTTAGAGCTTTGTGTGTATATAGAGGTAAACATAAGAACAAATATAGATATATGTGTATGCATAGTTTCTTTACAGTTTGCTTTGGTAATTGATAAGTCAGTTTGTAACTTCCTATAAAATACAAGTTAGTATGCTATAAATTGCTTAACTAAGTGTTTTCATTATTATAATTTACTTATATTGAGGCTAATGGAACTAATAAAAACTAAAAACTAATAAAAACATGGACATACTTCACATACACAGACTTACATATATACTTGCATATGGTAGTCATAAAAGTAATATTAATTCAAACAAGTTGAAAAGCAAGTTTGTTCACAAACTAGTAGAAAAGGGCCAGGAACATAGCTCAGTAGCACGGCACCTGCCTGGCATGTGCAAGGTCCTGGGTTTGATTCCCAGTACCAAAAAAAAAAAGAAAAAGAAAAGGAAAAAATTTTCTTTTTTCTTGGCAGGAAAGCCAGGTAAATGCTATATTCTTTCACAAAAATTGTTTGATTACTTTTAATGTTATGAATCTATTGTGACTGCTAGATAAATGCAGTCTAATAGAAACTATAATTTAATAAACAAAAATAAGACACAATTGGCATAGAAAAGCCCCAATGAAAATAAGCTCTTTAGCAGTGCCTAACAAGCGTGATTAAACATGCAGACATTTTCCTTTTGTTCTTGTTGATCTTGTCTAATTGTTTTTTAAGATCCTCCTTCATTAAAATCTTTAAAGTAATATTATACTTCAACAAAGCCCCAATTAAGATCATATCACAGATGTTGAATTATGCAATCTATTACTCTGCTCAGATCTTTTTGGGGCTTTTAAGAACTATTTTGATAATGGAAAGTTTCTGAAGTCTAGGACTACAGTTTAGTTTTAATTACTGAGGGAGAAATGCATCTTAAAAATGGAGACTTTCTGGATATTTTTAACTCTTTGAGGAAATATCACAAGTTGAAGATAATGTTTATTTTGCAATTTATGCCCAAACTCTGTATTTTGATTTTCAAATCTACTACTTACCTGGTCTTCTCTGTTTAATCTATCAAGTAAAAATGTTGTTACTTTTGATAAATATATAAATAGATATTAAACCTAGAAGTAAGATTTTTAACATAAAAATAATAATTTTAAACAGAAAAATAATAATTTTATCCTCCTAAAATACTTGCTTTAGATGTTAAATATTTACATCAGAATTACTGCCATGGTTAAAATATTCTAGAATTTTACTTGAGAAACTGCCTTAGAAAAAATTCAGTAGCAGCGTATCTTTCCATTTAAGATCAAACTTCAATATGAAAGAAATTTGATGCTATGATGTGATATTAAACATATTACATGTATATACAAAAATGCATATAGAAAATATACAATAATACATACAAAAATATAAAGCATCTGTACTTAATTCTTAGGACTTTACATTTTCTGAGATAATTCCCAAGGAAGATTTTTATAAAAATGTTCAGAACATTTGTAGGAAAATGGATATACTTGAGACCATAATCTTAAGTGAAATAAATCAGGCATATAAGCTTAAATATCAGATAATTTCTCTTACATGAGAAACCCAAAATAAAAGTAAAGATCAGATAGGAGGGAGAGAGGGGTAGAGAGAGAGGGAAGGAGAGAAAACGGGGGGGGGGGGGGGACAGAGACAGAGATCTTCATCGGGGGAAAGGAGAGCAAGAGATAGAGGAGGGTAAAAAGGGCAGGATAGAGAATGAAAAAAGGAATTGGGATGTGTTATGTACATGTACCAACTCTACACAAGAAATGAAAGTATTATGTACTGCAAACATGTACAGCCCGCAAAAACAAATGGAAAGAGAAAAGGCAAAGGATCCAGAGATGGGTGGATAGGGGAGGGAGAGAAGGTAAAGGAGATGAAAAAAAGGAGTTAAGATGTATTATGCACCTGTATCAACTTCCCACAAGGAATGTAAACATTATGTACTACACACATGTACCAATGAAATAAAATTTTTAAAATGTTCAGAACAAGAGAAGTATATTTACTTAAAATATACATTCTTAAAGTAACTGTTCCATGCATAAAGTTCAATTAAAAATCAAATCTGGATTACGTACTAAAAGTCCTTCTTTGTTCATGTCTTTAACATGTCAACTAAAAAAAAAACCCTGAAGATGTTTCCTTTACCTCCTCTTGTATTCCTAACTCAAACCATTGAATTAATCATATTAGGTGTGACTTTTAATTTTCTCTTTAGTTCAGGTTTTGTTTTTTGTTTAACTGGGAATCAAACTCAGGACCTCATGCTTGCCAGGCAGGCTCTGTGCCGCTAAGCTATATCCCTGGCCCTTAATTTTCTCTTAAATGGAAAGGAAAGGCATTGCCTCAAGTAACAAAAATCACAGTCCTGAGTCACAGCTCAGTACTCCTGCCACACTAATTCAGACCTATTGTACTTCCTCCTTTTCAAATTTAGATAGGCCCAGCTCTCCTTCATGCTCAAATCCTCAGTATTCATTTTGTGTGCATTTTTTTCCTGGGCTACATTTAAACAAATTAAGCCACATTTTCCTTGAGACAACTAATAACTGAATATGTCTTCTATTATTACCAATTTCATGCAGTAATTGCATGAATACTGTTTTGTACTGATGATCACAGGCACTAACAGGTTCTTTCTTCTGACAACCAATGTTGTGGACTCCCTTTCAATATCCACAGTCTTTGTTAGCTTTTTGATGTTTCCATCTCAAATTACAATATAATGTCTAGATGTCCGCTTATGATTAAACTTTAATTCACAATAAATCTAAGATTTGAATTTGATCAGCTTAAATTTTCTAATAACAGACACTTTAAGCTAATATTTAATATCAGAGAAGGGCTCTTTTTTCCCTTTACTAAGCAAAAAATAAATGGCAAAGGAGAAGTCTCTGCTATATTTCTTGAGGCACATTTGATACCTAAAATTCCACTTAAAAAACAATTACCAAGCTAACTTACTCAAGCAATAAAAACAGAAAGTTAACAAAATGAATGAATATAGACTATTACTGTTATTTGCAATAATATGATCTGAAATATACATCTTGACCTCGGGCCTATTAGCAAAACGAGGACTATAGGCTCAAAAATAATAGATCCAAAGGTTGAGTATTCTACCACGTCTCTCCCGAGATATCCATCTTATTAATAAGTAAATGTAAACAATCTCCTAAAATTTTGGAATTCACTGGGACTTATAGAGGAATTTAGAAAAAAAATCCAGGAAAAGAGCCCACAACTAATGTTTTCAATTTCTTTTGTTAACATACGAAGTCAAGATGACTTAGACAAAATAATTTGTATAAACATCATACAAATAGATTAGTGCACCTGTTCCAAATTGTATGTTTCATAAAAAGGGGGCTGTCAGTGAAGTTACAGCACTCTTAAAGTGGGGTTCTGGTAACATTTAACTAGAAAATACTGTGTGCTTCATCAATTTCTCAGGCACTATGCACTTCATCACATTATATCTGAGAAAAGTACTGCCCAAAAGTCCAGTTACATTTCTTGGAGGCAATAGCTCCTACAGAACATAGTTTCATAAATGTTAGTTTACTGAAAACTAGATAGGATTGAATTAATGAACAAAGTGTCAAACTGAGTTTAAGGAACAATTTGTAGGATGTTAGCAAGTTATCTACCTCCCCAATACCTCAGTTTTCCTAATAATAAGGAGTCACAATATATTTCACAACTATAAAATGTGAAATCAATTGCTTTGGTATATTTTTTGTTTTAAGGGCAGATAATTTTATTCATTAAACCAAAACATTATTCAGTGAATGTACCAGATAGAGATGGTCTTTATTTATTTATTTATTTTCTGGGGGCTGGGGATTTAGCTCAGTGGCACAGCACTTGCCTGGCAAGCGCGACCTCATGAGTTCGATTCCCGGTACAGGAAATAAATTAAAAAAAAAAAAAATTTTTTTTTCTGGTACCAGGAATCGAACTCACAACCTTGCCAGGCAGGTGCTGTGCTGCTGAGCTAAATCCCCAGCCCAATGGTCTTCAAATCTATACAAGTTCCTACAAACAATCTTTATTTGAAGCAACTCACATGTAGATTGAATATATACACAAATTAACCATTATAGGGAGATGATAAAGGAACAAATATGGTAGTTCGGCCATTTATCTGAGGTTTCAGTTAACATAGTTTATTACTAGTGGTCAACTGTGGTCCAAAAATATTAACTGAAACATTCCAGAAATAAACAACTCATATGCTTTAAATTGTGTGCCATACTGAATAATATAAATAAAATTTTGTGCTGTCACACTCTGTTCTACTTCAGACATACATCGTCCCCTCATCCAGTATAGCCAAGCTGCACATGCTCTCCACCCAGTGGTCATTACTGGGTAGGCCATTAAATGATCTCTGATTGGATCTTAACCTCATTATTCTTAGAAGTATCTTTATTGTGATGAAGACTTTCTCCTTTGACCAAACTTGGAGGAAAGTCTTCCTATTCCTCTTTCTGTCTAGGTCCTTGACTGTGGGCTCTCTCCTTGGCCCCCTTTGTCCAGCTTTAGCATGAACACTGTGAAGTCAATTTAGGAAAAGATCCTTACCCTCAATACCTAATCATATCCCTCACTCCTGACCCTTGATATCTGACTACCTTGGATGTCTGATTAAATTCTTTAACCCTCCACCTGCATACCTTATCACCTTAGCATACCATTAGCAATAATCCTATTACACTGAGTTATCCAGAGTCTTTTTACCCCTGATGTTTCCCTGGAAGTATTTTCCATCCCTTGATCTCCCTGTCTGGATCCTTGGTTACAAATCTCCAGTAGTCTTTGTTGCCTCTGGTATTGAGTCCAGTTTTCCTCCCCTACTATACAAATTTATTATGGTAGTCCTACTTGAATGAAGTTTTTATATGGTCTTTAAGAAGTGCCATGAACAATTTTTTAACAATTCTTTCACAGCTTTCATTGTTAAAATGGTGTGTTAAATTTGGCCAGAAGACTGCTACCCTTGTGTACTTTATAGGCGCTAGAGTGGAGAGATGTAGGAGGAACTATATAAATACTGAAGAAGGAAGCCTGAAATGCACTGAAAGTATTTCAAGATAGTTATGAACACTCTCTCATACTAGGACATCCATTCACCAAGAAATTGCTGAATGTGCTAGTTATTTGTTTGGAAACCAAACCATAATTTCAAGACTGTTTCATTTCCAAATCATGTGACCTAAAGCAATAACTTTGGAGGGTGGGCTATGAGATAAGAAGGACTGGGTCACATAAGGAAGAAACTCTAATAAATAGTAATATGACAAAATATATCTAAAGAAAGGAGACATAAACAGAATCTCCATGTGCACACAGAATATGGTGAATACTTCACTGGTACAGGAGATACCAATGGTTCATTCCAAAGGAACGGGAATCCTTTGGCTTTTCAAGTAGTGAGTGGGTAACATAAATGTTGAAAGACTTTTACAAAGGAACCAATGAAATATCTCTTCACAAGGAAAAATGGGCCTAGACCATAGAGCTGTGTCTTCTGAAATATTTAAAAGGATATATAAGCTAAACTACATATGAATGTTTTATTTTTCTAAGGCAGACAAACTACATTTTTTATGAATACTGAAAGATAATTTACTTGTTTGAAAAAATATATTCAGGCCATGTTTCACTGCTTCTCATACTACTTACAACAGAGAATACTAATAACTAATACAATAAGGCACAATTTCTGTTCTTATCAGTCCCAAAGGGGCAATAATCATCACTAGGTTGTTGTTTCTAACGTAAAGTAAAATCACTAATCCATTGGGACCCAAAGGAAAAAGCTGCAAAGTATTGTTTTAGTCTCGCCACTTTTCAATGTGTATTTTCATTTTGTAGATTTTCATTCCACTTAATTAAAAATACATATTGATCAAGGAAAAAATGCAGGTAGCTGTGCACATAATGGAATGCCTGTTCTGTACAGTGTGTGCCTGCACTGAGAGTTCCATTTTCAACCCACTTCGCATAAAGGCCAGCTGTCTCAGAGTTAATTATGTTATAAAACTTACTGGTTTCTCCTTCCTGGCTCTGGTGAGGCTCCCTATAAAATTACACAATGACCTCAGGATATTTCTATTTGCATTATAGAATGTCTCAATCATAATTTTAACCCTGAGTTCAATGTCATATAAACTGATGCTAGATAGCTCTACTCAAGGCATTTTTAAGAGATTCAAGGCATATGTATATGTTCTCTAATCCTATTTTTTAAAATAAATTTTATATATTCCTGCATATACAAAGTTTGCTAGGTTTATACTCTAGTACTTAAAGATTCCAGGTAAATATTTATGTTAAATAAATACTTTTAGCTAACAGAATTATTTCAGTAAGTCACAATTCAGAACAAATGATTAACAGACAATTAAGGTAAAATACTGTAACTGTCAGTTGCTTGAATTATTTTTAAAAGCCAGATTGAATCATGTTTTTCAGAAAGGTTAATATTTGTATTAATAGTCAAGTCACATGGTATAGGGAACAATGGTGCTAAGAGGCAACTGAGAAAGGGGCAGAGACCAATATGAAAATTGAGAACACAAAATATATGAAAAATAAGAATTCAAAAAAAGACAATCTTAGTAGCATGGCTTAGTAAGACAAACGTAGGCTTACTAAGACAAACTTAGTAGCATGGCTTAGTAGCATGTTTTCTACCAAAATCATGTCTAATTTTTACCTATCAACTTATTAAAATTGTTAAGAGTACCATAAAGACTCGGTTGGCATTAGCCAAAGACATGGAAATCATACTTGGCTGACTACACAGATCAAGGTATGATCAACTCTCTACCATAATCAATGAGCCACATGGTCTCTGCTGATGTTCAGTTAGAAGACACTGTTCTACAGCAGGACTCTATTCCACTAAAGAGGTAGCTAACTGGGCCAAGAGTAGACCTCAAATGGCAGCCAAAGCATGGCTAGAAGCCAAGATCATCATCATCTTAATCTTAGAAATCTAAAATTGAAATGAAGTAGTTAATATAGAAAAAAAAAAACAGCTAAACAATCATGGTGTTGAGAAAGACTGGAAATGTCAGGATGATGCATGCACTGAATATTTAAAGAAAACTTCAACTTAAAAAAAGAAAACTATAAGGAAGGGAAAAATGACTCTGCTCTAGTTTAAGCAGCAGCTAGCCTCTGAGGAAAATGGCAGCATGCAGAGGTGGGATTATACGATAGCTGCCTTAGAGATAGTGGGGAGGGAAGCATGGAACAGAGATGACTGATGTCAAAGCATTTCAGCTGATGTTTTGGGCCTCTGTAAGGATTCTCAAAACTTTATACTTTGGAAGTAGGAAAGCAGCTCAGAAATAACTCACACTGAATTTCCTGCCAACTTAGGAGCCTATGTGGTTGAAAACAGACGTAAGTTGATTTGAAGCTTATAAAAAGGTAATATTTCTTTTACAATTGAATATTTGTATCATGATTTATACCTGCTACATTTAGATTTAAAAAATCTCAAATGAATTTCTCATAAATTAGATCCAGGAGAATAAGAAATTGAGCACAGCTAATTCTACAAACAGAAGAATGATTCAAGTACTGAGAAATTTACATAATTGATCATATATTATTGAACAAATTAAAAATTATGGTATTACTAGCTGCTGAAATTTGAAAAATTCAGTACCTGTGATTTTCTAAAACTACTGTGATCAAAAAATTCTCCCATGAAATTAAAAAATAAAAATGCGTGTGCCACTGTTACACTTAGTGTTTTCATATACTATTTTATTTTAACCACCCTATCTCTATTCATTAGACATGAAAATGTCCCTATAATGTATCATATATAGGCCAAGTTCATGTAAATTCTTAATTGATGAAGTTTGAATGCAGGCAGTATGTTTTCTTACAAACTGCTTCATGAAATTTCATAGTCAAAAAGATAGTAAATGATAAAGCAAAGAATAACTCAAACATACCCTTGGAAAGAAAAAGGAAAGGAGAAGTGAGCACGACAATTAGCTAAATCATTACAGGAGATGATTATCTGCGGGCCCCTGTTATTCGTTCTGCTGCCTCCTTCCACTCAGCTTTACAATGCTTGCTGCCATTTCTGTGTTTCCCCTGCATTTTGAATAGCTTCTAACTATGCAGTAATTTGAATGAGTCTCAATTTTTTCGCAACGACCTAATAAAAGTTTGGGTGAAAACTACCAATGGAGCTTGAAACCTAGTTAAATATCTAAATAAGCTGTCAACTCCACAAGTCATTCTTCTGCATTCAACCAAATTTCCACTGGAGAGAATACAAATGGTAGTAATGGCCTCACAACCACAATTCTTGGCAATTTTATAAAAACTCCTTCACTTCCTACCTATCTTAAAGTGGTCCCTACTCTTCACCTCACATACCTCCCTCTCTATTCCAGTCATAATCACTTGCAAGGATTTCATTTATTGCTTTTTAAAATTTTATTTTATTTTATGTTTTTTATATTTTTGCACTTTTTGAGACAGGGTCTTGCTATGCAATTCAGGCTGGTCTTGAGCTCACTTTGTAGCCCAGACTGGTCTCAAACTTGAAATAATCCTCCTGCCTCAGCCTCCCAAGTCCTGAGATTACAGGCCTATGCCATCATGCCCAGCTTAAATTTTATTTTAAAGAGAAAAGAACAAAACCAAAACAACAAAAACAACACAACACAAAAAGTATAAAAATGATACACAATTTCAAAATAAGATGATATGAAACCTACAGTGGTCCTTGTATTATTTATTGTTATCTTCAAAGTAGTTGCTCAGATTACCAGACATAGTTATGCAAGATTGATTCAACAAACATTAATTGTTCCTTTCAATAAACCAATAGAAATTAGTAGTACAATTATCTTAGCTATCTTGTCATTCATTGTTAACAAACCTCAGTGATTTCCAAGTATTAGAGAAGTACAAAAGAATCTTCCTTACCAAAATATAGCAGACTTACTTGCTGCTATAGCTATTCAGATGATCAGGAGATTTTAAGAACATAAAAAATTTTCAGTGGCATTACTAATAATATAAAAGCTCAAATTCTATCTTATTATCAAGTATATTCCATTCATAACCATTCAACTTCCTACACTTCAGCCACAGGTTCCAAATACACCTAGGAATGTAGCTCAGAGGCTAATATGTATAGGGCTTTAGGTTTGGTCCACAGCAACAACAACAGTAAAACAACAAATCCATCCATAAGGTTCCATATGTTTTAGGTCACATCTGTCCATGGCCCATTCTATATATGCCCAATGACCAAGGTTCAACATCTCCCAGTCAAGTAGAACTGATTTCACAGATGACTTTACCTATTTTAATGTGCATTAAACTACTCATTTAAAGCAAATGTTGAGTGGGGCTCCTTAATCTCTATCTTTCTAATCCTTTCAGACCAACTATGTATTTCCCCTAAGGAGTATGGAACAGTCCTCCTGATTTTATTCTTTTTCCTTTCTACCACCTTGGTGTCCAAGGGTGACTGGTTCTAGGATGCCCGCAGATACCAAACTCTGTGTATGTTCAAGTACCTTACATAAAATGCACAATATTTGCATATAATCGATGCACATTATCTCTAAAATCATCTCTAGATTATTTCTAATATCTAATATAATTGTTCCATTTATTGTTTAGGGAATAATGACAGGAAAAATATGTACAAGACACTATTTTTTTCTGATTCATAATCAAATCAAAATTGGTTGACTCCATGGATGTAGAAAAAACACAAGCACCAAGGATTGAGTATCAGTCCTCTAAAAAGTACAGACCTGCTTATTTGATTATACTCCTTTTCCTTCCCTAATATAGTGACTAATGTTCATCATTAAAAACTGTCATTATATATATAAACTTATTATATGCCTGATCACTAAAGCACATACACATAGATGTACACCACCTCATATATCTTGAGAGTTTCTTAAATTTTAAAACTTTATATAATGTCATATTATAGATATTATTTATAAAGTATTAAATTTGGGAGAATGATTCATAGTGGTAGACACAGCTCCCATTCAATCATTTTCTACTGCCATATGTTTTCACAGCATATATATTAATCCATCCTCTGATGAACAGTTGAAATATTTCTGGTTTTTAGCTCTACCCATCAATGGAAGATGTACTTTATTGGTAGAGCAATCTATCTTTGCTTTCTTAGTTGGTTATTGATTGACTGACTGTATTAGTGGTTGAACCCAGGGCCTTGTACATGGTAGGCAAGTACTTTACCACTAAGCTATATCCCTCTTAGCTCATATTTATTCCATTTAAGACAGAGTCTCACTAAGTTGCTTGCAGTCTTCCTGCCTCAACCTCTGAAGTAGTTGGGATTACAAGTGTGCACCAACATGCGAGCTCCTTTGTCTGCTTTTATGTCTGTCTTATATTTGGCATTCCTTTTCTACAGTTTTATTTTGATGCATTAAGGAATGTGTTTCTCCTATTTCCCTTGCTTAAAATTCATTGTGCTTCTGGGATCCAAGCATTCATGTTATTTACCAACTCTGGAACCTTCTCAATTTTTATAGCTTTAAATATTACTTCTTCCCCGTTCTTTTCATTATCTTCTTTTGGAAAATTTTTGAGGTGCAAGTTAGAACCTCTTATCGTGTATGATGCATTTACCTGTTGCAGTGTAGAAACCCACCACCAAACTGGGTGATGTACAGTAAGTACATTCTACAGGTTAAGAATTCAGGCAGGAGGGACTGAGGATTTAGCTCAGTGGCACAGCGCCTGTCTGGCAAGTGCGAGGTCGTGAGTTCAATTCCCGGTACCAGAAAAAAACCAAAAAAAAAAAAAAAAAGAGAATTCAGCAGGATACAGCAGGAATGGACCACGTGCTTTCGGTCATGTCTCGGATTTCTGATCGGAATGCTCAAATTACTGAGTGACTCAAACAGCTGTGCTGGGCTCTCCATGTAGTTTGGCATTCCTCAAAACACCGTGTCCTGCAGTTAGTTAGGTTTTTTTTCATGTCAGCTCAGAGCCCCCAAAGCCACTATTTAGCGAACTAAATAGAAGCTGTATAATCTTTTATGATCTAGTCTTGGAAGTTACAGAATATGATTTGTGCCATATTCTTGATTCAGACAGCCACAAGTCTGCCAGTTAGAAAGGCATAGATTCTGTCTCAAGATGGGAGTAGAATCCATGAATTCAGGGTCCTTCTTTAAACTGACAGAAACGCTGTTTTGATTTGTTGCTGGGATTAAACCCAGGGCCTTGCACATTGTAAACTCATTCTCTGATGCTACACTATAACTCTAGTAAAATCCGATGTATTTTAACTTGTCTTTCATATCCTCTAAACCTTTCAACTTTTTTTTTTTTGTTCCTTTGTTTTTTTGAGGTAAGTGTCTCACTATGCAATTCAGGCTGGTTTTGCACTCACCCTATAGATCAGGCTGGTCTCAAACTTGAACCTACCTTCTTGCTTCAGCCTCCTCAGTGCTGGGATTACAGGAGTATGCCACCACACCCAGCTAAACTTTTCATTTTTATTTATATTGCAATTGAGGTATTTATGTAACAGCTTGCTAATAATCTCTTGAGTGTGTCTAATCTGCTGTTTAACCCATAAACTAAATTTCAAATGCAAAGATTAAAATATTGATTTGGTTCTTTTTCACATCTTCCCAGACTTTTTTTTTTTATAGTATTCTCATTCCTTTTCCTTGTTTTCAACCAAATTTTATTTTTAAGTATTTGAAACATACCATTCTATACTCTACAATTAGTAATTCTGTTTCTAAAACTGAGAACTAATTGAACTGTTTATCCTTTCTACTAACTCTAGCTATAGTTATATATTTCTTCTGTATTTCTGTAACTTGGGGTTGCAAACACATGTTTTAGGATATTTTATCCACGGGAAGAACCAAGGCCTAAACTGGAGGCATGTACTTCAAGAACTGTGTGCTTTTGTCAAGGCAAATTTCCCTGTTGTCTCTTTTTGCTGATGAGTCAGTCAGTCTGTCTTTCCTTTCCTTTCTTTGCTTTGCCTTGCCTGCTTGCCTGCTACCTTCACGCCTCCTCCAAAGTCCACCCTGTCCCTTGTCTCTTTCCTTTTTTCTTTGGAAGGGGGATAGTGATGGGATATGGATTCTTTCTGCCCTTTTACTGAAGGTGTAGCCCTCCAAAGTTTCTATGCTTTATATGGAGTTTTTTATTTTAAATCTTCTCTTGCATGGGCCCCAGACCCTATGTCCACTAAGGGAGCAGGCGCTAATGCTCAAACCACTAGGTTACAGAGCCCAACAAAAGCACAAAGGCAGGTGCAATATCACTGCCAGCTTACTGCCATGGTGTTTAGCTTTCTTTTTATATTCATCTTTAGGAGAGCTCTTCTGTCTAACAAGGTCAGCAATATATGGGCGAAGTTTATTACACTGTATCCAACATTTCTAACTTCTTTTACCTGGAAATTTCCCAGAATGTTTAGCTCTTAACCTAGTCAAGATCCATAGTCCTTTCATTTTCTTTTCATTGGCCTATTTGCCAGTATCTTATTGAGGATTTTTGCATCTATCTTCATCATATTGTGGTCCTTTCTAAAATTTTTTCTTCCCAATTTTCTTTGACATAGAATCCCAAAATTTTTGTCACATATCACAGGAAAACCTTTTACTTCAACAGCCCAAATTTTTAAAAATTCACGTACAGAGGTACCTCTGTTCATGAACTTAATTCTTTCCATGATTCTGGTCACAAACTGAACAGGTCAAGAACTGAATCAAATTCAATGAGTAGAGGCATTGCTGACCTTACGGGGAAATTTGATTTGGTTGTAACCCAATTTGGATTGCGTTCAGAATCATGAAAAGAATTAAGTTCATGAACCAAGGTATCACTGTAATTTGGTTTTTAATTACAAGCCCTTAAAATTGGAAATTAAATAAAAGTATACTAATTTTGTATTATAATTTTCTCATTTCTTAGAAGCTTGCTAAGTTTATATACAGTATATAATAAAACTAACACTTTCACATGTTATGAGGTTATAAGAATATATTAAACTCATAGTAAAGTTTTATAGCATTTTAAATATTTTTCAAACAATAAAGATGAACATTTTATCATCCAGGAGACATCTTATCTGAGCAATGACCTATCCTCATTCAAGTTCCTCATATGTGTGCTAAGTATATCTGCTAAAGTTTGTTAAAATCGGGCTATTCAATTTAGCAGATAAACAGTACATGTTTTACTGCCAGTATAATAAATATTCAAAGTAGTAAATATGAAGCTATGGACCTTTAAATCATATAGGGATTGTATTAAATCTGTATAACAATTTTGGAAGCATGGCCATTCTCATTACGTTGGTTCTTCCTACCGAAGAACAAAGGGTATCTCCCATCTCTTAGGTTCTTTTCAATCTCCTTTTTCAGAGTACTGCAGTTTTCAATGTAAAGGTTTTTTACTTCCTTCATTAAATTGACTCTTAGATATTGCATTTTATTGATGGTATTGTAAAAGGTGTTGTTTCCCAAATTTCTCTCTCAGTGAGTTTGCTATTTGTGTGCAGGGATACTATTGACTTTTGAGTGCTGACTTTCTATTCAGCTACACTACTGATATGGTTATTAAATATAGATGTCTTTTTGTGGAATTTTGGGGGTCCTATGTACAGCATCACATCATCTGCAAATAATGACAGTTTAACTTGCTCTTTTACTATCATTATTCCCTGTATTTCTTTCTCTTATTTAATTGCTTTAGTTAATGTTTCTAGAACTATATTGAATAAAAGTGGTGACAGTGGGCATCCTTGTCTTGTTTCTGATTTTAGAGTGAAAGCTTTCAGTTTATGACCACTTAGTATGATTTGGCTGTTGGTTTGTCATAGATAACTTTTATCAAATTGAGATAATGACCATCTCTACAATTTTCTGTAGGTTTTTTTTTTTTATCATGAATGGGTGTTAGACTTTGTCAAACACTTTTTCTGCATCTATTGAGATGATCAGTCATTTGGCTTTTGTCCTTGGCTTTGTTAATATGTGCATTATATTTATTGGTTTATGTATGTTGAACCATCCCTGCATTCCTGAGATGAATCCTACTGGGTCCTGATATATAATCTTCTTAATTTGCACCAGTATCTTTTTTTTTTTTTTTTTTTTTGTCTTTTTGAGACAGGGTCTCACTATGTAGTTCAGGCTGGCCTTGAGCTCACTACTTAGCACAGGCTGGTCTTGAACTCGCAGCGAACCTCCTGCCTCAGCCTCCCAAGTGCTGGGATTACAGGCATGCATCACCACACCTGGCCTATTTGCCAGTATCTGATTGAGGATTTTTGCATCTTCATCAGGGAGACTGGCCTTATGTACCCTTTTGCTTGGATTCTTTACCAATTTTGGTATCAAGGTAACGTTTGCTTCCAGCAATAAATCTGGGAGTATTGCTTCCCTTTCAATTTCATTAGAGTTGGAGAAGTAGCAGCATTAGGTCTTCTCTAAATTTCTTGGAGAATTCAGCAGTGAATCTGTCAGGACCTCGGCTTTTCTTTGTTGGTAGTTTTAAAATTGTATCTTCAACTTCATTGACTGATACTGGTTTATTTTGAATTTTTATATCTTCTTGATTCAGCTTTGGTAATTCATATATATCTAGGAGTCTGTTTATTCTGTGGAATATAGGTTCTTATTAGAATGCAGGAAGCACCTATTGGAAGTACTTCTGGAAGCACCTATTGGTGATCTTCTGAATTTTGGCAGGATCTGTTTCGATTTCATTCTTTTCAGCCCTAATTGCATGGGATTGAGTCTTTTCTTTTCTTTTTTGGCTGGGTGTTGTGGCACGCGCCTGTAATCCCAGCACTCAGGAGGCTGAGGCAGGAGGATCTTTGCGAGTTTGAGGCCAGCCTGGGCTACAAAGTGAGCTCAAGGCCAGACTGAACTGTATAGTGAGACCCTGTCTCAAAAAGACAAAAAATAAAAATATTCTCTTTTTTGGTAAGGTTGGGTAAGGATTTTTCAACTTTATTTAGTCTTTCAAAGAATCAATTCTTTAATTCATTGATTCTTTGTATTGTTATCTTAATCTCAATTGCATTTATTTTGGCTCCAATCTTTATAATTTCCTCCCTCATACAAGCTTTGGCCTTGAATTGCTCTTCTTTTTCTAGAAAATTGAGGTCCAATATTAAGTTGTTTATTTGAGCTTGCTATTTTTCTAATAGGGGAATTCACTACTATAAATATGCATCATAGGGCTGCTTTAATTACATCCCATAGTTGCAGTATGCTGTAGTGGCATTACCATTTAATTGTAGAAAGTGTCTAATATCTTCTTTAATTTCATCTGTGACCCACTGCTTGTTCTGGACGGTGTTATTTAACTTCCATGTGTTTATGAAGTTTTGTTGGTTTCTTTTGCCATAGATTTCCAATTTCCTTGCACTATGGTCTGATAATATGTACGGGAGAATTTCAATACCCTTTGTATTTACTTACGCATGTACTATGAGCTAGTTTGTGGTCTATTTTAGAGAATGTCCTGTGTGCAACTGAGAAGAATATGCATTCTGATGTTGTGGGATGGAACACTCTGGACATCTACTAAGTCCATGTGTTCAAAACTTTGTTCAGTTCTGACATTTTTGAATTTTGGTCTAGTTTATCTCAATATTTGTGACAATGGGGCACTGAGTTTCCCATTACAACTGCATTAGTGCCTATTTGCTTTTTCACATCTATTAATATTTGTTTTATATAGCTGGGTATGCTGGTATTTGGTGCACATAGATTTATGATTGTTATCTCTTCCTCTTGGATTGCTCCCTCTACAAAGATGTAGTGACATTCTTTGTCTCTCTTAATCAGTGTTAGTTTGAAATCCACTTTGTCTGCAAACAGAATAGATACCCCTGCTATTTTCTGGGTTCGTGTTGCATGGAATATTGTTATTGTTTTCCATCCTTTGACTTCTAGTCTACGATTTCTTTTTGTATTAAATGTATTTCTTATATGCAGCATATTGTTGGATTTTGCTTCTTGATCCATTCTGCCAGTCTGCTTCTTTTGATTGGTGAATTGAGACCATTTACACTGATAATTATAACTGATATGTACTGATATATCCTTGCCATGTTATCTTTCTGTTGTTGGTTCCCTTTTTTTACCTCCTCTCTGTTTAATTACTTGCCTTGCCTGTAGATCCATTCTGTTGAGGTTTCTTTAAAACATATAGGACAGACTGTTAAACATATAAAAACTAAATTGGGTGCACATTATAACGATAGCTATGTTTAGTTTTTTCTAAAAATAGAAAATTTCTTTTTCTATTTTTTTCTTTTAATTTATTTCCATTTAGCTCTTAACAATTTTGAATATTTACACGTACAGGTGCTATATTTAGCAGCTTTACATATTTTGATGTTTATATATTACCTAATCCCACCCCAATTCATTACAAAAGTGAAAACTACCTTAACTATTTTAAGGTAGTTTGACAAAGTTGCTTTTCTTGGTTCATTTTACTTTAATGTCTCAAAACTGAAAGGAAGACGTATTCTAGTATGCAGGGACAATAAAGCAACACTAGGGTTATGATTTTTTGGCGGGTGAGAAGATAAGGTCTCACTATGTTGTTCAGACTGGCTTTGAACTCATTATGTAGCCCAGGATGGCCTTGACTCGCAATCCTCCTGCCTCAACCTCCTGAGTGCTGGGATTAAAAGCATGCACCAGTATACATGGCTTAGGGTCAAGATTTTTAAATGAAGATTTTACTGGAAATTATTTTCACAGATTTTAATTTTAAATACTTGATGATCAGTCAAAGAATAACCATCCCAATATATTTTCATTTGATTCAAAAACCTATATCTATACTTATAATTTGATTCAAAACCTACATCTATTACTTATAATTAAATTATAAACCATTCATTCTTCCACTGTCAGTCTCTTGTTAGTTTTATATGTTAGACGTGAACTCCAAGATAGGAAGTAACACTGCATATGATATGAGTACACAGTGAGTTAAATTAACAAGTCAGATGTAGAATAAACCACAAACTGGATATTGATCGTTTATGCCCCAAGCAGAGCAATCAAGGAATGCTATCTTTGAAAGTAAGCTTGTTGACCTGGAAGAATGAGAAACAACACTTGCAATGATTTTACTCCTTCTAATCTGTTTTATAACACTAACAGAATGTGTCAGCTGGAGTGAGCCATGTGATATAAACACACAGGTAAGGAGAAACCAGGCCCCACAAAGAAAGACATGCATAAAAGAAGACGTGAGATGACATTCAAAAGCATCACCATGATCAGAAAAAAATCAAGATGAAAAGGGGAGAAGCATTTCAAATGAGCCATCATCCTTTTCACAGGATAACAAAATCTGGGCAGGACCAGAACACCCACTTGTTTACAGAAGCATTTCATGGTGTTTGGCGTATAAGGGAAAACCATCATCCCTCTGTGGTGTTTCCACCAACTCTTTTGCTTCAAAATCACATCTTGGTTCTTGGAAAAAAAAAAAAAAAAATAGTGTGCTGTCAGACTCAGCAGGGACAGCATTTGAATAATTTAGACCAAAAAACTCAAACCCCATGTGGTGGTAAAAGGATCTGATCTTAACCACTGCTTACATATAGTGCATAACTGGGGAATGAAATTATAATGTGTGCATGAGAAAAGCCATTTACAAAATCACTCAGGGTATATCCCTCTTGTATACCACACAATTACTTGCTATGAATTCAGTAAACATTATGGTATAAATCTGGTAAAAGGAATTTTCAGGGCAAAAAGGTTGGCTTGCATATTGTACATATTTGAGTTTTTGTCACTGTGTCTCAATAACCTCATCTATAAAATGAAGGTAATATTAGTGCCTAGCTGATAAGCTGTAAATACTTTTAAGGATTCAATAAATTTATATATTTATATTATATTTACATATATGTATTTTTGAAGTGCTAGATTTATATCATTCTGTAATTTTTAGCTATGCTAACTGCACTGTTATCATGTTTAATAGATTCCTTTGATTTTCTGACATCTGTTGTCATTTATGAAATTTGTACATTTTTTATTTTTTATAAGCTTCCTTCTCAACCCTTTTGGTATAACCTTCTTCTGCCATAGTTAATGAAAGGGAATATGAGAGTATGAGCTACATGTGCATATTTTAAGATGAGCACTAAAGGCAATGTATAGTAGAGCTGGCAGGGGAAAAAAATAAAAGAAAATAATATATAATAAAGAAGTGCTCTAAAATGGTAACAAAGGAAATTAGGCCAAAATTTGATATAGTAGGAAAATTTCAGTATAATTCATAAGATATATATGTATGTGTGTTTTTGTTTGTGTTTGTGTGTGTGAACTGTTTGGAATCATACTGTGTATGTTAAGCGTGTGTTCCACCACTGAGTACACTCCCAGCCCTCAGACTTTAATTATGTAGATTATACAAAATTGAACATAATACATAGACTAGTATTTAATTGTTATATACCTATATGACACATTACATATACAAGAGGTCTCTTTAAAAAAACCATGCTATTTTGAAATATTTCTATGCTTACAGAAGGGTTGCAAAGATAGTATAAAGAGTTTTTGTTTTACAGGCTTCACTCTTCTCCATATTTAATCATGGTATAACTATCAAAACTAAAAAGTCACCAAAAGTACATTATTATCAGTTAAACTACAGACTTTAGTCTGATTTCTGCAGTGTTTCCATTAATGTTTTCTTTGTGATCCAGAGTTCAACCCTTCAGGCTGCATTGAACTCAGGTGTCAAATCTCCTTAGTCTCCTACAGTCTAGTTTAGTTCACAGTCCTTCTTTATCTTTCACGTTTTAGAAGCTTTTGAAGAGTAGGAGCCAATTATTTTGTTTCTCTGATGTTTTCATAGGATTAGATGGTAGCTATGGATTTTTGTAAAGAATACCACAGAGGTGAAGTGCCTTTTCTCATCTTCACATGGGGGGGAGGGAGACATATGATATTCATATGTGTCTTACACTGGTGATATAAAGGGCGAGCACCCGCAAGGTGGTATCTATACGTTTCTTTCACTGGGATCATTGCTAAGCGAGCTATAAAAAAAGAAAAAAAAGACAGATTTACAAATGCATGTAAGTTTCGTTTGATGTGGGAGGCTTCAGAAACAAAGACATAAAGAATAAGGAAACCTGTGTGATTTAGACTAAGTCTGATTAAGAAGTGATTAGTTGGAGAGAAAAAGAGTTTGGACAAAAGGGATGTGGTATGACCCAATAACAACAAATGGGTAGGAACTCAGCCAAAGCAGGTTTGTTCCAATTTTTCTTTGTGCTGCTGGTCTTCAGAGACAAGAATACCCCATTTTTTAGTTATGGAAAGGGGGATCTTTCAAATGAGGGTCTTAAGATCTCCTTCAGGGGAAGGTTAGAAATTCCTTTCTAGGTTTTACAGTCTCTTCCACAGAAGTGTGGGAGAAAGGCAAAGACTGATCTTTCTGCTTCTGCCATTTTCACAAATGTCAACATGGAACACTGAGGCAGAATCCCCTCAATGTTCAGAACTGCTCTACAGCAAAGGATTAGGTTTTCTATCTCAGATGGAGCAGCATGAAAGAACTTATTATCTTACGTTAAAGCCACAATAGAAACTTTGGAGGAGATACTGCCAGACTATGCAAATATAATGTTTTTCCAAATGTTGATTTTGAAAAAGCTATTTTTACATATATCATTTCATTTAACCATCTTTATAAATAAAAAAAGAAACTAAGCCTGAAAAAGAAGGACTTCACTCCCTGTAAGTAAATGGTAGATAGGCTCACCACAAGTAAAAAATAACATAGATGCTCAGTATCATGACAAAATTGTAAATCTAAATGGCAGTACTAATTCTGTTGCTCAACACCAGCATTATGGAAGATTTCACTGTTTGCAGAACAAATGGGGACAAAAATGGGCATGCTTATGCATTCTGAGTCACTCATTTTACTGAAGAAGAAATCTGAATTACAGAAAATAAAGAACTAGAAGACAATTAAATGTTTTATGCTTGAGCTATGCACAAACTTACCATTTCCTTTCTAATCAAAAGTATTGTTTATGAACCTAAGAATGTCATATAATAAGCTAGACTCTGGACTATCTAGACAGTACTCAGAGGTAACTTAACCCTGTGAATAGCTTAACTTTAAGCCTAAGATACAGTCTGGTGAACCCATTTTTAAATTGTTCTAAATAATATTTCATTAACTTTAAAAAACAGTGTAAATCTTTAACACTATTTATAGTTGAAAGTTCACAGTATTTTAAATTGTAAAAACAAAGACACAAAGATGGCAGAGTCGTAAGCAGCAGAGAAACAGCCTCTTGGAGATTTGCTGTCCAGATGCTGGAATATAGCAACATAAGAGAAAAAGGAGGGACTCAGCAAGGATCTGAAGCAAGAACTGAAGCACACAGTGAGAATGAAGAGAAAGCTCACTGCAGAAGGAGGTAGCAGGCTGAGCTTTTCCCTGAACCCTGTCAAAGGGCACGGGAAGGGCAGCTCAAACCTGCAGATGCACGGTGACTACTGGCAACGCCAGAGGCCTCCACAGAGAAACACACCACAGGAACGGAGCAGTGGACACAGTGGACAGCAGTAGCTAGGAGGTTATTTGGGTTCAGACATGCCCCGAGAGAGGGCAATAGCCAGGCTGCACGTTATTTTAGAGAGGGGCCAACTGAGCTCCAAACTCAGAGCACCTGTGGGCTGGCTCCGTCTAGCAGCTCTGAGTATCAGGGTGAGGTGTAACTGAGATCAAATTAGCAGAGAGAAGAGACAGGGTGAAGAGAGAACGCACAGACTGGCAAAAAATTGCCAGCTGTTCCTCTGACAACAGGAACATTGAGGTCTTCATATATTCTAGTGCCTAAAAATCAGACCCCAAAACTTAAAGACCCAATCCAAAAATGGGCATCTGAAATGAATAAACATTTCCCAGATGAAGGAGAAACAGCAAATAAATGAATGACAAAATGTTCAATATCACTGGTAATTCAAGAGATGCAAATTAAAACAATGCTTAGATTCCATCTCACTCCAGAAAGAAATCAACCAATATCAATTGCTGAAGGGGCTGTTGGGAAAAAGGAACTGGTCTTCGCTGTTGGTGGGAGTATAGAGTAGTACAATAACTGTGGAAATCAGTGTGGAGAGTCCTCAGAAAAACTAAACCTAGAGGTTCCATTTGACCCAGCTAGCCTCCTTATTTGGTATCTTCATAAAAGGATCCAAAGCATCATAACACAATGATATATGCATACCCATGTTTATAACTGCACAGTTTGAAACAACTAAATCTTGGAAACAGCCCAAATGCCCATCAGCTGATGAACTAATAAAGAGATGGGGTTTTTTTATACAGTGGAGTACTACTGCCATAAAGAAGGCTGAACCTGAGATATTTCTAGCTAAATGGATGCACCTTGAGACCATACTCTCAAGTGAAATAAATTGGACACACATGTTTGCATGAAATATTTAATTTGTTAAATATACAAAATATTTAATTTGTTAAATTTACATTGTTTCTCTTGCATGAGAAACCAAAAGTATAAATAAAGACCAAAATGTGTAATAGATATTTGGAAATGGAAAGAAAATGTTGAAAACAGGAAGGGGAAAAGAGAAAGGAGAGGGGAAGAGGAAGGAAGGGACAAGAAAAAAAAAAGAATAGGAGGGAAAAAATAAAACAAAGCTGTTGTAAACAAGGAGAGGGGTTGAATGAGGAGAGGAAAGGGAATAAAAAAGAAGCAGCAAGATGTATCATAGACATGTGCAAATTCCTTATGATGGCTGTTATCATTATGCATATCTAACATTTACCAGTAGAATTAAAACAAACAAAAAACCCTGGACTAGTCTCTAAAATTTTCATAACATTTACAAAGCTCTTTCACATGTATTTTCTCAGTCAATATTTTCAAGCACCTTATGAGGTAATCAGAATAAACTTATACAACTTTACAGACTAGAAATTTAAGGGTTTCAGGGGTTCACATTAGATAAACTATTAACTAGTAGAAATAAGACTTGAAATTAGAACTATGTTAGACCATAAATTTATAATTCCTTATCTGATAGACATTCACTTTATAAATTTATATCTGAATTAAACTAAGTATACTTGGCTATATCAGATCTCTTAGATAAAATGCATTCTTAAAATCTGGTATTTTTTCAAATCATAAAACTTATGCTACACTGGGCTAAAGAGGTGGCTCAGTGATAGAGTGCTTGCTTAGAATTCACATGGCCCTGGGTTCACTTCACAGCACCACACAAATGCACACAAAATAATAATAATAATAAAAATAAGACATAAGCTCCTTAGATGAAAATTTAATCAGTAAAAAAAAAAAAAAAGAGTAACTGGAGGCAACCATGTTTATTATTTGTTGTATTATCTCCTGGAAATATTTTACATAGCTGAGATCATGTTATATCTATAATCTCACAATCACTGAAAACATGAATTTCCTTTGCATGACAAAAGTTTTCATTGGACATGATTTTAATATACTACTAACACAAATAATATCAAGCAGTTATGTGATGCTTGCATGAAATATTTAATTCTTATATATATATAAATTTAATTTTAATCTTGGCTGTATGAAGTAGTTACTATTTTGATCATTTTACAGAAAAAGAATCTGACTTAATGACCAGATAATTGTACCCTCACTGAGAAAATATCTTTCCTTTTTTTTGAGATGGGGTCTTGCTGTGTTGCCCAGGCTGGTCTTGAACTCCTATGCTCAAGGGATCTTCCTGCCTCAGGCTCTTGAATAGTTGGGACTATATGAAGGCATCACTGTGCCTAGATCCACTATTTCTGGATTCTTAGTTTGTCTGTAATTTAGGAAACTGTAACACACATGGCTAACATTAAGTTCTGACTCTGCATAAAAGTATGCTGATTTGGCTGAAACCAGAGAGGAAGTGAACTGAAAAGTGAAATACGGTCTTTTATTAGACATTGCTGAATAAGTGGTATCAAAATAAAAGGTAATAAAAAGCAAGGCTGCCTTTCTACTTTCAATTAGCTTGGACTGCCTATAATACTGTTAGTCTCATGGCCAGGCCAGAAACCCATTTAATCACATTTTTGTCTAAAGCACAGTCATTTTAGGTGATGTCACCTTCCCTCCAGGATCAGTCAATAAAGAGTCAGCTGGAATTCAGAAAAGCCACCACAGTTAACTGGGTTTGGCAGATCACGGTGCCTTTCAGTTTTAGAACACTATAAAGTGTTCTAAAGTCCTTCAAAGTGCTTCACTTGAGGATAGTAAGACTGAACGTGGAAATTTGTTTCGTGACTCCTAGTTTGGAATTATTATGCAAATAAATACTTGTTTTGTCATAAATGCAGACCTTCTGCACTATAGTTACAAAGGGAACATTTATTTTTAAATTTAAAAAAAAATTCCCCTTCAAGTAAGTTTCCATCATTCAAAAAGATAGCTGGTGCTGCAATGCCCTTTACCTGCTTTATTTACATGAGAAACACGACAGAAAGAGACTTAGGCTCTGCACCACCTAATTTCTCTAAGCTACAGCCATTGATTCTGTGTAAGTTTATTTATTCAAAACAACAGCACAAACAATTCTTTTTTCTTGGGTCAGCAGCTTACTGAATTAACATCAATCATCAGAGGAGACAGGCTGAAAGGAAGATGGAAGCCCATTTTCTCAGAGATTGATTTTTTTAAGCCAAAACACACAGGCATAAACAGGAGGCTATTTACCATCAGAAAAGGTTCAACTTGAAAGTCACAGCCAAGCACTGGGTCCTCACAGCACTGCCCAGTTTCCTTGAAATCTTAAATAAAGAAAATGTTTCAAAAATCACTTAAATTTCTTTTTTTAATGGTCCATGAGAGTATGATTACCTTGCTATAGAAAGCCCACCTAAAATAGCTTAAGACAAGGAAAGGGGAGGTTCCAATGGAGAGGGAAGTAGATCAATGTTGGTGTTTATTTTAATGATTTATTAATGGCTTTCGCTACTCTCTTTACTTCCTTTGATGTACTTAAAGTGGGAAAAGTTCATCAAAGACGTCTGTGATTAGGGGCTTAAATGTATTTAAATAACTACCTTTGGCATGTTTGAAAGGTGATTTGCTCCATAGGTCCTTGCAAAATTATTCTTTGAAAACCTAGATTTACTTCTTGCTAGGAATTCAGCTCAATTATTTTTCCTCCCAAGGTGGGGGTGGAGAGTTGTTGCTTTAAAATGAAGTCAAAGGGTCAGTATTCTTGAGACTACTCTAACAACTGAAAAGAAGTAATTCGTTTATATCCATTCTACATCCTGTGGTGTAGGGGAATATGTTTCCTTTCTCTAGCTTTTCTTAAGATTTATGTAAGGTATGGAATGCATTAGACCAAACATGGATGAAGTGCTGGCTTTCTATTTCTGCAGAATGTGCTATATCCTTTATTTTAGATATTTTTAAACATCAGCCATATTGTTAAATCAACTTAGGAGAAAATGTGAGATATTTTTTAATCTCCAGTAGAAGCTAATAAAGAAAGACCAAAACATAAAAGGCACATATGCCTGAGTTGGCTGGCAGAGAGGACCTGTGTTATCACTATTTTCTCTCAAATTGAGACAAAATTTATTTCAGTTCAGAATTTGGTATCAATGCCATCAATCACTCTGTGTAGAATGACACAGGTACATCCATTTGTTCTCCAGATGTAAAACAAAAAAATTTTAGCCTCTAATTCACAGGAATTATTCTGAAGAAAAAAGGTTACTCTTTGCAGGGGGAATACACAAATACCAAATAAAATCAATAAAAACCGTGAAGAATTTGCACCTAATTTAAAGAACAACAAAAGCCCCCACTACTTAACACTGAGATGCAAACTTGGTAACAAATCTAAAATTTAATTTCTATTTATTCTCATTCTTAGACCATAGACAAAAAAAGCAAAATAGTTTTGTTCTACAATTATATTAACTACTGTTATTTTTGAGTAATCTTTTGCTGTTCAATGCTGTGTAATAAGAAATGCAAAATCTAGGAGAGGAAAGGCCTGCCTCAAATAATGACTGGCAATGTCAAGTGATTATGAAGTACTGTAGGCGATACAATGCCTATACCACTCTAGGAAGAGAAGGCGGGATCCAAGTGAAGCCTCCGGAAAGGAGAAAGCCCCCAGAGCTCAGGCCAAGGGCTCTGCTGCTGCAGCTCTGTGGTGGAATCTGGGATGGGCAGAAACCTTGGAGGCCACCACAGCACATAGGGAGCACACAGGGAGGAAGGGAGTGGTCGTAATCAGTTCTCAGAGGGACAAACTGAAGAGAACATTATTAATAAAAGTGCTTTGGGAGAAAGTTGAAAAGCATGATTAGGAGAAAAGTGGCAAAAGGAACAAAAGGACTATAAAATTCTGAAATCAAATTTTCTAAAATTTTCGAAATGACTTCTTCACTTTCAACATGATGATGCATTCTCAAAAGAAAAATTTACGGTAGAGAAGCAGCAGACTTACAGGAACAGGAGGTGAAAATACGCCCAGTTTTTGCAAGGCTGGAAGAGTCCAAGAAAACAATCCAAGATAAAGGCCTAAATTACTGATACACAGAAGTCCTGGGGTTACTTTGAACACAAAAACAATGACCAGAAAAAGATAAAAATAAAATCTTTAAGTGTAAAAAGTATGAGACCAAGCAGGTAGGAAAAGAAATTGCAGCCCTCAGAGCTAAGTTGGTAACACAATGTAGAACAACAAAATGAAAGGAGAATGAAGACAGGTGTAACTGACTATATGACCTCCAAGAAATAAAACAATTTCAAAATAAACATAACCTTGAAAAATTAGTTACTTCAATAATGGGGTCAGCATGGGGGAAACAGTTGGGAGTAAATTGCATTAAATTATTTCTGTATGAGTGAACACACAGGGTAATAAGCTGTGAAAAGGGTAATTCCATACTTACACTGTGTTTTGCAAGCAAAGTGGGAAATTGAGAATTATTGAACCTTGCTTAAGTTCTTATCCAAATGAGTGTTTTTCAATTAGTTAACTAAGATTTCTCCATGTTTTAGAACTGAAGTCAGTGTGTGGAATAAGGCAGCAAAATTGTTATACAAGGGATTAAATCTAACTAACGAAGGTTATTTGTGCTTCTAACATACAGCAATAATTTACATGTCATAAAGTTGAACTTTTTTTCCTCCCAGTATTGGGGATTGAATTCAGGTCATACACATGCTAGGCAAGCATTCTACCACTGAACTATATCCCTGGCCCTTGTTTAAAATTTTGAGACAGGGTCTCACTAAAATACCAAGCTGGCCTCAAACTTGTGAGCCTATTGATTCAGCCTTGCAAGTATCTTAGGTTACAGGTGTGTGCTACCACACCTAGCTAAATTCAACCTTTTTAAAAAACTTATTAACATCAACAAATACAGGGCAAAATGGAGACTTCTTAAAAATAACGAACAACTGCGTAACAGCTAGGTCTAGTGGCATATGCCAGTAATCAGCTACTCAGAAGGCTGAGGTGGGAGAATGATAAACTGGGTGTCAGTTTGCTAATCTCAAAAACTGACAAAAATCACAAGGGCTGGGGATGTAGCTTAGTAGTAGAGTGCCCCTGGGCTGAATTCCAAGAAGGGAGACAGGAGGGGAGAAAAGGGAGAAAATGATGAGTTTTTAATTCCAGTACACTAGTGAACACAGTATAGAACACTGAATAAATATCCTAATTCAGTAAAACTAATGAAAACAAAATGTTCCCTTCTAATGCTCTTTAGTACAAAGATTAGGATTTAAGGTTGACTGCTGGCCTGGTAGCTTTGGAATGAAAGAAGGCAGAATTGAGTTTTCACACACTTTTCTAACTTAAGATCTTAGTATAGTTTTTTGTTTTTTGGGTTTTTTTGCATATAGTAGGCACCTAAGAAATATTTGCAAAAGTAAAGAATGAAGGAAGCCAGAATAGGTGAAGAATCGGGGTGGAGGGGAGCCAAACAACTGAAAAGCAAGGCAAGCTCTAAAACACATGTACATAATTTCAAATTGAGGCTCCGGAATTGATAACTTGAATAACAATCTTTTACTTTTTAATGTATGTAATATATTGACATATTAGAAATTTTGCTACATATGGCTTGTGATGAGGTCAGTATGGCTTTGACAAAGATGGAAATGTCTAAAGATGAAATCATGAAACAAATCAAGCACAGTAAATCACTTGGATAAGGCATTTTGACCCACGGACTTAGTAAAAGCCTTCTGAAATGGAAAAGATGTGGGACCTGTCACTTGCTCCTAGTACCAGTAATACATCTTAAAGATAACAAAGATGTTACAAGAATCTTCTCATTCTTTTTTCTATAATTTAAATATGAGAGACAAGGAGGAACTAAAAATTATCAAAACAGTTTTATTTCATGTATAAGAGAAAGGGGGCTCAAATAAAAACAGAATGACATCTTACGAGGCGAAAACAGATATTTCAGTATAAATAAGAATGTCAGAATAAAGAAGGTGAAAATCCCTAGCTAGAGGATGCATCACTTTGTTCTCACAAATCCATACAGAAGTGCACGTGCACACACACATACACACATGCACACATTTTTGTACCTCAAGTAACAATTTTGTATGATTTTTAAAAAACTTTTTACAATATAAATAATCAGCTCCTACTGTGACTATGAGGTCTTAACCTAATTCTTTGAAGTAATGAAAATGACAAGGTAAATCAGAAAATAAATACTTCAGGAATGTATATACTTAGGTAGCACACAGACAGCCTGTTAAATAATTTATGTACTTAGTAAAAAGGAGACAAGACTCCTTGGGAACAATACAAAGGGCAGTAGATAATAAAATGCCTTATCAGAAATTAATAAATCAGAGAAAGTATACTACCCCTTCCCTCTACTTTTTATATGTCAAATCCTTTCACAACGATTGTGTTCCATCTTAGTTCCTACAATGAAAAGGAAAAATAATCTACTAGAGAAGAGATCTATAAAGATTCTACAAAGAAAGGCAACCAAACTATTTAGAAGAAGAAATATTAGACATACAGCTAAGGTGATTAAACTATTTAATGGCTGCCATAAATTAATTAGACCGGGACTGGTGATTTAGCTCAGTGGCATAGCGCCTGCCTGGCAAGCGCAAGATCATGAGTTCGATTCCCAGTATCAGAAAAAAACAACAAAACAAAACAAAACAAAAATTAATTAGACCTACTTTATGTTGTTCTCTAAAACATGCATATTGGATATTTTTAAAAACATAACATTTGAGCACATTTTAAATGCAGTTTAGATGAGATTGAAAATGTTAAAGTGACCAGAAAAAAAATCCTAATCTCTTAGAGTATATTATTTAGAAAGAAAAGGAAAATGTAGAGAATGAGTATCGACCAGTATCTGGAACACTACCCGGTACATAATGGGTGCTAAATAAATATTTTTGAATGAATGAATGATTGCAACTCAGACCTCACTAACTTTCTGACCACTTGCGTGACCCAGCTGCATCAGGTGCCCCGCCCAACACATTCCTCTTTAAAGTTGCCAGTTCATGCAGTAGGTAATCCTGCCACACAGAGACTACACATTTTTTATTCATTACACAAGCATAAATAGCACACTAGACCAAAAGTAACAATTGCCAGAGAAAAGAAACAAAACTTGCTGCAGGGGATTCAGAAGTTTGAGAAATTAGGAGTAAAAATTAAGGCAGATTTCATTTCAACCTAATAACTGAAGTTGTCCAATACAGGAACAAGTACTGAGCTCTCAACTGCCCAAATCAAATTCTCCTTTTCGAAGCCTCTCTTCAGAGGGCCACTTGATACTATCCCCACCCTTATTCTCTTATCTGGAGACTCAGTGTGGGACTAATTCATCTTGGCAGCACCATCAAGAATGCAGTCTGCCCTAAATCAAATAGTCTACAAAGTAGAATAATTTGTTCACACTACAGATAAGCAACTGGTAAATCAGACTTTCCAGAATAAAGTCAACTCTTCCCAGGTATGGAACTATGGCTTACACTGTTTCCACAGCACACCAGAAAATTCCAAAGTGATTTAATACATCCTTAAATAAAATTATGATGACAAGTCTTTATAAATTGACATATTATTCTAGTTAAAAATAAATTATATCTAGGAAACATAATTGAGTTGTAGAGAATATTCAATGAGTTTCCTGAATACCATACTATAAAAATTATGTTTCCAGAAAATGTCTTTAAATGAGAAAATACATATATTGAGTGGCAAACTGCTTATCATTTGCTAGTAGTAAAACACAATCATCAAATCACTGGTCTATGGCTCTGATATTATGAAGGAAAACCTTAGTGTCTCCCTCTACCATTCCTGTATTTCCGCATTAGCACACATCAAAACAAAATGGATGTTGAGTTTTAAATACTGAAATATAAAAATACTATATAAAGTGTTTTGTGTGTGTGTGTGTGTATATATATATATATATACATATATATATATACCACACACAAGTTTATATATGAATATATGAATTTGTGTATACATATGCATGCCTTTACTTTGTAATACCTAACTTCATATAGCAATTTCCTTTAAAGATGTTAAAAGAACATCATAGTTCAGTAACACTGTTGTTCAATGAACAGTTCAGTAGGAGCCTTGCTTTGTTTCTATGAGCATTTTCATAAACTGGTAATTTAAAACATGATTATCAAACCAGCAATTTATGAATCAAAACTAGCTAATATGTGACTATACATTTAGTTTTTTAAAAATTAGTTGATAATTGAATATATGAGGGTTCAAATGACACCCTTTTTTAAAAAAAAAAAAATTTAGAAGACTTAAGACCACGGGGACTGTATTCTGGATGACAGTGGTTAGCTGAGCAAGGCCTGGGCCATCAGATAGATGGGACAGCAGTCATCCAGTCAGTATAAATCGCCATTCATGCTTCAGTCACTCATTTGTTTTATGAATCAGGTTCCTAGAGGAATGTATATATGCGACCCTTTACTTCAAGGAATAAGTACATAAAGAAGCAAATAATAACAAATAGAAGCAAAAATGGTACAAAAGTAACCTGAACATCCTTGGTATGTAATAAGACACACATGTATATGGAGTTCAAGACACTCATAATTGACACTTCCTGGGATTCCACTACGAGGCGAGGGGCACTCTGTGGACCACTGACCACACTGAGGCTCTAACTTACACTTATTTCATGTATTGATGGTTAACAGTGTCATACTGAAAACTCCAAAAGAAATTGAAAATGAAAAGATTTTGACACAATGTTTCCCCCAAAATAAAATTTAAAAAGGCTAAGAGTGTATGGGAAAGAGAAAGTGAAAAGCATTAACACTTATTTATCAAAAGAGATGAAGTATTATATACTTTTAAAAACACTTTCTTATTTGAACTGCCAATTTGAAGTTGAATACAGTCTTAGAATATAATCTTCTAAGATGCTGCTAATATGTCTGAGTCTTTTCCCTCTCTGAGTCTCATTACATTCAGATCCCAGTTCTAAGCATCATGTTAAGCATTGTAATTCTGCCTTTATTAGATTCAGGTATATAAACGGCATCCCAGTGAGCGTTGTGAATTTTGATCATTATTTCTCCACTCAAGTTATGTTCATCTCCCTGCTGAGAGGATGATCACTAAGTTGTACCATAAGCACAAGGTACCTATTATTATTATTATTAAAATGTACTATATTACATTTTATGGTAGAGAGTAAATAAATAGCATTAAAGTGCTAAATTCATTCACAGGGATGAACTGTATTCATAAACGGGAGAAGTTCTTTAAATCAAGCCTATACTGCTAATAGGCTCTTCATAATAATGCAGAAAACATTTATTGTGCTACGGCAGCAATAAAGGGAAGCAGCTGGGTTAACACACAGAAGCATGAGAAGGCAAACATTCTAGACAAGTTACATAAACGGCATACAAGTGCATTTTGAGGTTAAATACACAAAACTCATTTAGTGATCTATCATTTTCATGTAACAGGGTTGCAAAAATTCACACCTTAAAAATAATATAATTATTCTTATAGGAAAATTGAAAATAGGTATATGAATGCATGAAGAATCTAGCAACCTTGACCCTTCCTTAGATGTGCCTTAATTACTTTGCAGTTTGCCTTAATTGGCTTTTCTTATACTAAAAGCACACTGGGCCCAATATGTGTATATTTGTCTTTTGTATTATATATAATCTATTCTCGTTTCCACCTCTGGTTTCTACAGTTTCAAGCAACTGCTCTTGGTATAACATTTGATAATAAAAGATGTTCTAGTCACCACTCCTTTGGGATTTCCTTTCCCCATTACTCATGTGACTTTTAATCATTCAAGGCAAGCCACAGCTCTGCATTTTTCCCTTGGCAGATTTAAACTCTGGAGATCTTGAGAGTGACACCAATTCCTCGTCTCCCGTGCACATTCATAAAGTCACTGTGGGTCTTACAGGTCAGGCCCTACACTACTCTACCATCTGCTCCTCCCACAAGATGTTATACCAACATTACCACCAGAGCTGTGAGCCCTTTTAACAAAAGGAATGAGAATGAACTCTGTGCCAACTGTAACACTTTTTTTGTACTATGAGATGGTACCATACAGATACAAAGAACAAGGAAACAAGTAGTAACAAAATGTCAGAGTAATTATTTAAAATCCTACTAAAAAGAATTACCATAGGAACTATAATCAATATATTAAAAATGTCAAGGAAAAACCATGCCTGTTGTCTCCTTGGATTTGAGGTTTTCCTTCAAGCTAATGTAATAAATCAGCGATCACAGGAAACAGTATATCAAATATGAAAGGAAGCTAAAGGAGAGCTAGGTGCACAGAATGAAGTCAGAGGCCTGCACACACGGGAGAAATTCCAAATGAAGGCTTATCATGGTACTGCAGAATAAAACAAGGATGTGTGTGGTTAGACAAAGTAAGAATTTGACTCAAGGGCCATACAAAAAACAATGAGTGGAACTTTTCAAAACAGAGAAATAAAGGGAGAAAACAAAGAGGGAAGAAATACACGAGAGAAAGATGGAGACATGAAACTGGCTTTTATTTTTTAATTTTTTAAGTTTTTTTTTTGTTGTTTTTTGTTTTTTTCCGGTACTGGGAATCTAACTCACCACCTCGCGCTTGCTAGGCAGGCGCTGTGCTGCTGAGCTAAATCCCCAGCCCCCAAAACTGGCTTTTAAAACTCAAAGTTCAGGGGACTGGAGATTTAGCTCAGTGGCACAGCATCTGCCTGGAAAGTGCAAAGTCATGAGTTCGATTCCTGGTACTGGAAGAAAAAAAAAACACAGAAAAAAACAAAAAAGCCTCAAAGTTCAGAAGAAAATTAAGGGGAAGTTGAGGGTGGGAATCAGATCCAGATATCAGAAATTTGGAGTAAAACTGGCTTGTCAGTCATACACAATAACTTCACTTGACCCTAAAAGGCGATAGAAGGCAAGTGTACATACACTTCCACCTTCGTTTCCATTTGAGGACTCTTTTTAAGAAACCAATGTCAAAAAGCAAAGTATGGGGTAAAGAAAGTCTAGAGCTAAGGAAATGTTTGGTTTTTTACCTCAACTGCTGAGATACAAGGTACAGATATTGTCTCCATACCTGCTCTGCTAAAATATGCTTGGTAGGACTAGGAAGGGCAAGATGGTGGCAAGGACTGAAAGGTAAGAGGTAATGAATACAGCTGGAAAGTTCTGGCAGGTCCATGCTTGAAGATGTTAGTGAATGGTAATTTTTAGAATCTGAGTAAGGAGTTCATCTGTTTACCGTTCTACATTATAGAAATGATTATAAAGCAATGATTATCTGCCCATACCTGGGAAAAACAGAGGCCCCATTTTACAGGTGAGAAGTTCAGATGAGTAAAGAACTTGTCCAATCAGGGAGCTGGCCAGCACAGAATTTTAATCTAAAGAGGATTCCAAAGACTCCACAACCTGAGATAAGTTAACCCAGCTACTGAGGATAGTTCCCACCTCAGCAATCCACAAACAAACATTGTAAATTCTCAAAAACCCACTTTATCAGTTATTTATAATTTCAACATTCATAACTAAATCAGTTCTGACTTTGTATGACCAAAAGATAATAACTAATCTCCAGAAAAATCTACCAAAATCACATCACAAACTTCAGTCTTAAGAAAACAAGCTTCCTACCCCCACCAGCAAAATTGTACAATGCCAAATTAGTAAAGAAAATAACTTCATGAAAGTAAAATGTTAAGATACAAAACAGAATGAGAGAGATATTATTTATAATTCCTTTAAATATTCCTCAGAAATGAGAATGTTGCCTCTCCATGTCTTTCAAGAAGCTCTGAGTGAACCAATCAAAGGGATTCTCAAAGCATTCTTCCCAGTGTTGTAAAGGACGTTACACTTTACATTTCAGTTCATCCATCCTCAATCATCCTCTTGTAACCAAAACACAGATGCATTTTACTGCTAATTTATATCTTTTAAATATAAACATTTGGGGCTGGGGATTTAGCTCAGCGGCACAGCGCCTGCCTGGCAAGCACAGGGTCGTGAGTTCGGTTCCCGGTACGGGGAAAAATAAATAAATAAATTAATATAAACATTTAAAAGTTTCAGGGCAAATGAAGATACTCTCTTGTGTGCTACATACAGGATGGCACTTAATGAGCATGGTTCTTCATACCCTGTGGTATATGAATATTATCTAATTGGTTTCCAAAATCCTACTTTCTCTGAACTTCCTAGATTTGTTACTAAATCACAAATTCTGATTTTTCAAAACAGCGGAGTTTCCCTTCTATCCTCTTCTGCTGTTATGCACACAGGCACCCCAACCTAGCCATGACATTAGCACCCTAGCCCAATGGTGTCACTGGGCACTGCCAGGTGAGGTTCTAGCCCTGCATGCGGGCAGGCTGGTCACCCGCACAACCCATCTAGATTCCACGGAAGCTCTCCTTAGTCACTGACAGAAACACAAGTGCACCTGCTTGCGCCACTACAGACTCTGTGGCCATCACAGACTGCTCTGCTTTGCTCCTCTGAGGGAGCTGTTTCTGTGTGCTGGTAGAGGTAGTGGCGAAAGCAAAGATAAATGCCATTTTGTCCCAAGAAAGGACACTCACAACATGCCTTAGTAACTACTAAGGGAAGTGGAAAAGCAAAGCATACAGTGAGAGGTCAGAAAAGGAAGAACAATTCTGTCAGTCATAATAAGAAGGGCTCTACTTTTTAACTCCTGCCCTCAGATTCCTCTCCCTCCCTGTTTCCTGTGCCTCACTCCAGAATCCCTATTCTATCCATGCCACATCCTGCTTCTCACATCACTGATCCCACAAACCTGTGAAGACTCTGCCCCTCCCCTCTTGGCTCTATCTAGAAAGGAACTTCTGTCCCAGGTATTAGGAACCATCCACAAGTATGATGAAAAATATTCTTATTCTCAAAAATAAGAAGGGTGAACTAGACCATCTCTAAGGTCCCCTCTGCTCGCCCTATTCTAACACTGCATGAGCTCATTCTGATGTGTTAGTAGGAGGAAATGTGCTCCTCTCAAGTTAAACCATTCCAAGGACACATAACTTTCATTTTAGTTAAATCTGAGAAAGGTGCAGTGACAAGCACTACAGATACATTCAAAAACTATTTTGCAGACTTTTGCATCAAATAAAATTATTTGTATGAGAAAATGCATTCTGAGTTCCAAACAGCTGGCTTAAAAATGATCCAGAATTATACACTATAATCTATTCACACACAAAATACTATATTGCTGTGACAGTACAGGGTCTTTAAGCTTTAAAAAATAGGCAAATAACAGTGAACTTGACCTAAAGATGCCCAAAGAACAGTTTACAATGTAAGTGTATTTTTTATTTGACTTACATAGTTCAAGTCCATTTCTGAGAAAAATAAAACTTCTGTATAATTTTTTTTCATCCATTTCATGACTTTTATTCCCCTGCCTATATTCACTGCACTTTTCTTCATGTAAGAAAATTCTGAATTGAACCTACACAGGGCTTCTGCAGTGTGTCAGATTTTAATCACAAATCACTTCAGACACGTCAGGGAGCATGGAGAAGTGCTTTACACATAACATGGCTATTAAAATAAAAACACCCTCAAACTTATGGTGGGATATTCAGACAACAAAACTGTAAAGAAAAGAATAGCTAATGGATTCAGCTATTTTTTTGTGGAAAAAAAGCAAAGAGCATTTGATATTACAGGGTATTTTTGGTCCATTTTAATGTAAAGGCTATTTATATAAAGTTTATACCAAACGCACTACTTGTTTTAAAGTAGCTAATTTCTGATCAGGTATCATCTGATATTTAGTGTGTAAAGAAAGAGTTAAAAGCCTTGGGGTCTTTATAGCCTCAACTTCTAACTAGGCTTATGATCATATGTCAATCCTAAGGCCTCTCTGACCTGGCCTCAATGTCCCTTTCAGCTGAATACAGGGGACAGACTAGGTGAATACTGATCACTTAAAACTTAGTCTCAAGCATAAAAGTACTTTATAGTGATCAAGTATTAACATAGCACGGGAAGATGGTGTGGTTTTTTTTTTTTTCATAGGCTGCTATTCAATTTGAAGGGAAAAACAGATTCAAAGAGTTGACCAGATTATATTTTTCAACACCTGTTCTGGGGAAGTTGATTGTCTACCCAAAATATATTCTAGTGCTGTCAAGTGAATACTGAAAAATATCTGTCATCCATTCTTTAAAATGTGTTTAAAAAAAAAAAAAACCAACAACCCCAAGATATGCTCTTGAATGTGTTTCTGATTCATAGAAGCTCAGAAAATGTGGCATATGCTATTTGCCTCTAGACATTCCCATGTACCTTGTGTATTAAAGCTCTTAAAAGTTAGGCAGTAAAGTTGTTCATTTTAAAAACAGAAAGAACATTAGTTATTTTTTGTTGTCATTATTAAAAATGGTTTACTAGAATAGACTTTCTTGGGTACAGGAATTAATTCTTAAATTACCTTCCTGTCATTGGCATGGATTTCACATGAGAAAGTGTGGGGGGTTTTTTCTTTGAAAAGTTGAATAAAAGAACCTGGAAATATGGCTAATGTTCTTATTGTTAGGTCTATATACTAAAAAGAAAAGGGAAAAATATAAAGAAAATATAATTGTAAACCTGAATGTTTTCTATGTAAACAATAGTTTTCCATGAGGACAAAAAAGTAAATCCAAGTCATTAAATTGCATGGGACATTTTCCTCAAGCCTCAGGTACAAAGCTAGAAACAAAATATACTGCACAGGGCTCATGAAAGTATTATGCTCCACACAGGCTCAATAAACATTAGCTGATGTTTCCCAGCAGTGTCCATAACTTATTTATCCATCCACTTACGTTCTCAATGCCTCAATTTCCTTGTCTATAAAATAAACAAATATTTACTGTAAAGTAAAATAGCCATCTATACTTACTGAGAAGTTGGGAAGCTTAATTTAAGTTTCAGAAGAATTTGCAAAAAGGGAGATGATGAATGGGACTGTCAGTCATCACTGTTCAAGCTTGCAATTAGGGGAGGCACATTAGAAAAGGAGCATGCCAACTCTCCTGGCTCCTGTGTTCTCTGCCATGGGAAAGGTGCCCTTTTTATGATACTACCTACTTCTCCGCTTCTCAGGAGCAAGGACAGAATGGTAAGAACTGCTAAGACAATAAAACTGAATATAGTTAAGTTCCAATGATTTGCACTAACAAAGATTTCCTGTATTTTGTGAATGAAGTTGATATAAATTATTTTCTTGGAAGAGTCGAGATGGGAGAGGGAAAAGAAAAGGAAGAGGAAGTGTGGGAGAGACAGAGAGAGATCTGGGGTTTGAACAGAGACATAAGGGAGAAAAAAACCCTTTGATTGGGATCTTGACTGTCTACCATGGGCTCCTAATCCATCAGTCTGTAAGTTATTTGAGAGCAGGGATTGTGGCACTCATTCTTCATTCCCAGTGACTGGCACAGCATCTGCAATGCATTAGGCACTCAGGGAGGACAGAATGAGTGAAAACCTATGTCTCAATATATATCATGCAATAAGCAAAACCTAACTAAAGGCTGATAGTAACAGTTCCAGGTGTTTATAAAATTCTTTATAAAGAAAAATTTTAACTGTTTCCCTCTCTATTAGCATAAACCTTAAAGGCAGGAAAGAAGATCAGGAAAAAAAAAAAAGAGAGAGAGAAGCTAGCATCTGTACATGCTACAAAATACCTACCAGCTTTAATATTTGGTATAGCTATCAATCTGTACACTAGTCACCCCAATCCATTCTGGAAAAAAAATCATTGCTTCTAACATTATACACTAAAACAAATTTATAAATGTTAATAAAATTTTTTAAAGGTCAGGTCACTACTTCCTGTAACATATGTCAGGGGAACCTAATACATCTCAGTATCAGGTCACTGGCAGGACAGCTATGACATTAAAGGATGGAGAAAATGGAATTTTTTTTTCCTTTAAAATTAGTTAACCAGCACATCCGTCTGTTTCCCCTTTGGCTGCCTGTACGGAGCAAGCACTGTAACAGGGGAAATTTATCGAAACATACCATTAAATCAATATGGCAGAGCACTCTACTTTATACTGGGCTATAAAAGTCATGCATGTGGGAAAGCGGAAGGGAAAGAACTGGTACTGAAAATAAGAAGAAAAATGTTTTTAGAAAGTAAATGGAGTCCTAGAATTTATAAATTTACTAGTTCAGGCAGTAAAACCAGGGTCTTGATATTGGCCTTGTAACCCTTTGTTTTAGACTAAAATTAGAAATAGCCTTATTATTCAAGAATATACCTGAAAATGACCAAAAAATGAGCACTGTAGTTGGATTATCAGAAATTACTTTGGCAGAATGTAATAAAAATAGATTTATAGAACAGCATCATACCAGTGCTTCATATAGTCACAAATGGAGATGCTCTATTTTTGTAGATCATTTAAGAAGATTCAGAGGGCAGGAAGGAATGTGTTGTTGAGCAATTCTGTTGAGAGTAAAATACGTCCCGAAAACCTGAGAAGCAAGTACTGAAACTAAAGTATAAACATGGAATACTGAAATTCGGAACAGATTAAAAACAAAAATCCTAGGCTACTTCCATTTAAAGGTTTCTCTCTCTTAGAGAATCTAGCAGAAAGATTACTTCTGGTAATAGGAAAAAAGTCTGGTCTACAATTAAAAGGAATTTTAGAGATCAATTCATCTGATAACCACATTGGCATTAATTTAAAAGTTATTATCACTTTACTAAGCACATTTGTAAGTAGGTGTGTGATCTTCATAACAATGGCATGCAATGGAAAAAATTAACTGATTCACCCAAGATCACCCAGCTCACCACGTGATAGTGACAAATAAACAAATAAATAAGCTTTTCACTTAAAAATGAGAAAAATGCATAGAAAATGAGGTATATTGTTGTGGAGCAGTATGATAAATAGTATATGTGTCTATAAGCAAAAATAACAAGCAAGTTAAAAAATCCAACCATTTGCATAACAATGTTCATGCCACGAGAAAAGAAACAAATGAACTATACTAGGTTGCTACTAGAAACACAGGGTACTACACTTGTATTTATTACGGCAGAGGTTCCCCCACAACTGTGCAACTGTGTACACAACTTTTTAGGCCTGTACTTTCAATGATGCATGCAATTTCAAAAATGGAAAAAAAGGGAAAAAAAAGATACCAGGAAAAATACCTTGAATGAGGCCTGCAGGTTGCTTCTTTGCCTCTTTGTCATTGGTTTTATTTTTACTTTTTTTCATTACCATTATCAAAAGAGGGGGAAATCCCCATCTTGCATACATTAAGCCTAGAGAGACCCATTTTGTCAGAGGCCATTAATGTTCATCATTACACAGCTTAATGCAGTTGTGTGTTGCCTTCAGTGAACTCTGCATAGATTTATCTTCAGCTAATGCAGCAGAGGCTAAGGGAAACTACAAAGGTCTCTGGATGTGTTTGCTGTTAAGGGATAGCATTTTAAATCATTCTGGGCCAGAGGGACTCTACAGAATTGGAGATGGTGATATGTGCTGCTCTCATCCAGCTCTAACAGGTAATGCTTTCTTATGGAGATGAGGATCCGAGTATTTAGAGACACTTGAGTACAGAAGTAGAAAAATGGTATCTTGGGACCATAGCTCAGAGATGAGGAGAAGAATTCTACTCATGGACAATATATATAGTACGTTTATATCCTGAATCAAGGCTCAGACACTTTATTCACTCAATAAACATTGACTGAGGACCTATGGTATGTCAGGCACAATTCTAAGCGGTAGGTAAGAACAGTGAACCAAATACATATGAATCACTGCCTCTATGGAACTTATATTCTAGGAGACAGACAAAAGCCAGATCAAAGATAAAGTAAGTATGTACATGATAAAAAGAGCAAAAAGACAAAACAAGCACAGCATGTTGGAGGGTGTTGTTATAAATTTCAACAGGATAGCCAGGGAAGGCATCACAAGGAAGGTTCACTTGAGAATTAAGTATTAAGGGAATGAGTCACATGGATGTGCAAATGCACAAAAGTTTCAAGGAATGAATGTCTCAAGCTAGACGACCAGTGTAGTTGGAGAGTGGTCATTTACAAAGGGGATTGTAGAAAATGTACTCTGCATCAACTGGCAGGGACAGATTATTTAGGGACTTGGAAACCATTATTAAAATTCCACTTTTTAGGGCCGGGGATACAGCTCAGTGGCACAAGCACCTGCATGGCAAGCGCAAGGTCCTGAGTTTGATTCCTGGTACCCCCCCAAAAAATAATAATAAAATTCCACTTTTTACTCTACATAAATTGGTATTGAAGACTTTTGAGCCAAAAAGTTTAAATGAAGTGGCTTGCATCTGATAATATCATTAAGGTGAAAAGATAGGTGAACAGGAGATTAAAGCATGGAAGCCTAATTCAATAATTCAGACAAGAGATGACAATGGCTTAGACCATGGTTAGTAGTTATGAAGATGGTAGGCAATGACTGGATTCTTAGTATTTTTTTGAAAACTCAAAAGCACAGGCTAATGGGTTATGCAAGAGGTATGTGAACAAGGGTTAACTTCTAGGTTATGTCTGAGCACTTGGAAGGATGGCACGGCCACTTATGGAATTGGGAAAGACTAAGGGAGAGCAACTGTCAAACATATGGTACAGATCTCAGTTTAGGATATTTTAAAATTGAGATGCCTGTATAACAAATAAGTGGAAATGTCAAGTATTCTAAAATACATATAAAACTAGAGTTCAGTGAAGTCATTCAGTTTGGAGATATATATTTGGAAGTCACCAACTTGAGATGGTATTTAAAGTTCTAAGATTGAAAGAGATCACCAGAAGTTAAGTGCATTTAAGTAGATTTAAAGTTAAGTAGATTTAAAATTGGAATGTGGCCAAGGATGGAACATTGGGTACAAAAGGGTCAGGCAAATGAGCAGTGAACTCAAGCAATCCAGTGAGGTGGGAGGAAAAGGAGAAGAGTATATCACCCTGGAAGACACATAAAGTCTTCTGAGGCGGAGGTAGTGACAAGCCCATCAAATACTGCAGATAGGTTTAGTAACATGTCAGCGTAGCTGGTCACACTGGTGGTGACATTTTCCTCTGATAAGCAGGAAAAGTACAGAAGAAGAGAGAATACACAGAAAAGGAAAACTGGGAGTGACAGTTGCTCCATATGATCTCTTTCTCCATTTCAATTTCTGTATTGCAAAAGAAACAAAGACATGAGGACAAAAGGAAACTTAACAACCTTACCCTCAACACATATTTTATTTATGAAAACTGAGGAAGTGTGTGAAATGTTTTTAGTACCTGAGTAAAAAGCACTGCAAATCCTGCTATCTAATAGAGTCCACTAATATCTTTACCACATCTCCTACTGCCACCTTCTATATATTTCTTCTGGGCAAAATTCTCCTAGACAAAGTGAAGCAAACTCTCTGTTATTATTCTGCTGTTCTCAGTAAGGCAGAAATCATGTAAGTGTTTTTCTTTCTTTTATACATGTAATTTATTTATTTTGGAGGAGGAGGGATGGAACAAAGAAGTAAAAGGAATGCCACACTGATTCGAATGTGCTAAAAATGTTCAGATGTATTATCCTAAATTATGCTCTTGAACTAGCCTTAAGTGATATGGAAGGGTAATCACTGAGTAAACTAATCCCAAGCTTCAAAATGAATGGCATATTGAGATACGATTAAATGTTTTATTCAAAATTGCTCTTGTCAAAGTTCCCAAAGACACACAATCGTTATAGCCTATAATTTCTCTCTCATTCTCTGTGATTTCTCCCCAGCTTTTCATGCTTCTTTTCCTCCCTAGACACTCTTGCATGGTTTCCACACTGGCTTTCTTTCTTGACCTTTGCTGTCTTGTCACCTGCTGTCTCACTGCTTCTCCCACTCCTTCATCTAGGTGCATTCTATAATCAAATTGGGCCTAGCTTTAAATATGTATATTTAAGACTTAAAAATAACCTCTATGCAAAATACCATAGGAAATAAGAACTCAAATTTCAAATCCAAAGGTTTGCATGTGAATCTCACTCTGTGACACAGGGCAAATTACAAATATCTTCTCAATGCCACTTTCCCTACCTGTAAAATGTAGGTAATGTAGCATTATTTACTACCTGCTTTATGGAATTCTTGTGAAGGTTAAATGAGGGAAACTTGAAGGAGGCTTAATTGACAGATATGCACCAAGTACGTACAAATTTTGGCTATTACTTTGACTTTCAAGTATAATTTTCCACTTCCAGCCTTACTCCAAGTTTAATTTTAAGGTACTTGCTAAAGTCCTAAAAGGACTGGTATGACAATATATTTTCTAAAGTAGCTCACTGCTTACTTTTACTGGATATTTTGTTGCCCAAACCTAAATTGGCAGATCATTTACTTAGAAATCTAGATTCTCACTACCATCAAAATTCTTCTACTTCACAAATATACAGCCCTATTTATACGCAGTGAATGAAATGATAGTTACAGCTTTTCTTTTTCTTTTTTTTTTCTTTTCTTTTTTCTTTTCTTTTTTTTCTTTCCCCCATCCTTCCCCTCCCCTCGCCTCTCATCTCCTTCCTTTCCCTTTTTCTCCCCCGACTCTTTCTCCTTCTTAATCCTCCTGTTTCCCTCACCTCCTTGTCTTCCACTCTGTTTTTCTCAGACATGATCTTACTATGTTGCCCAGGTTGGCTCCCAACTTCTTCAGTCAAGCGATCATTCAACCTCAGCATACTGAGCAGCTAGGACTACAAGTGTATGCCACCACAGGAGACATTTTACCTTTTCTTTGTGTGTCTAGACGAAGGGGCCAAAATATAATCACAACAGCTTGGGTTTTGCAGACAATTATTAAAATATGTAAAGTTCCTCTTGTACTCATCCATGATGGCAATAGTTTGAATCTCAAATGAGTCCCAAAGGCCAGTGTATTAAAGGCTTAGGCGCTAGCTTGGTGCTTCAGCGGCAGTAGAACCATTAAGAGGTGCAGCCAAGGAGAAAGGTGGGGGTTGGGGTTCTTTTAAAGGAGCAATTGGTATTTCAGTCCCTCTGTGGTGGATGGACAACTGGAGGTCAATTTGTAATGCCCAGCTGAACTGAAAGAGCATGGTACTGGAGGTAGGAGGCCCACCTGAGAATTATTGCCAGCAGCATATGAGGCAGGCAGAACTGGAGAGAAAAAAGTTTAGAAGCTGTTTGGAGAAGCTGTTAGGGAAGTTGTGGAGCTGTTGGTTTTCCAGGGGCAGCTGTTGGTTCTCTTGGAGGAGCTCATGCTGGCTTGCCTGGTGAATTCATCTGTTCTCATCATGGAAGGAGTATGGGACTTTGGTGTTGCTGGAAATGACTATGGTTCATTTGTGGGGGGCTCTGGTCTTTGCTTTGAGTGTCACTTTCTGGCTCCGGAAGGGAAGATGGTGCACTGCTCAGCCTCCTGGAGAAGCTTGTTGCGCTGGCTTTCCTGACACAAGTGCAGTTGTTCTCATCTTTGAAAGAGTTCAGGACCTCACTGTTGCTGAGCATGGCTCTGGTACCTTTCAGGGGAGCTCTGGTTCTTACTTTGAGCATTGCTTCCTGGCTCCAGTGTAGATCCTTCAGCCTGCTAGCAAAGATTCTTCATCCCACTGGCACAGACTTTCTAGTTCCACCACTGATTTTGGGCCTTCCAGTAAGGATCTGGGGAACAGGCCTGCATGAGACATTGTCACGGGCTCTAGGCCTCCAGCTGGACTCATGGGATGTATTGTTATGGGCTTTAGGTCTTCAGCTAGACTTACGTAGGATATTACTGTGGGACCCAGGCGCTTAGCTGGATTCCTTGGTCTTTTGTGTGTGGACAGATTTCCTGCACTCTCTTTCTGTATGACTCTTTGGGTAACTATTATAAAATAATCTTATAAACTATGTGTCCTGGATTGTTTTCCTTGGTAAACCCCTGACAATAATACCCACCTCTTCCCTTTCTTTGCTTTCTGGCTCTCATGAGGTGAGCAGCTTCTTTTGTCACATGCTCCCAACTAACCATGGATGGAAACTTGCAAACCTGTGAGCCAAAATAATGCTTTAGTCTTTTAAAATTTATTATATCAAGTATTTTGTCATAGTACCAGAAAGTTAACACAGTCTCCTACCAGTAAGATATGTACATGATTCATTGTGATTTTGTATTTCTCTTCTTCCAAATGCAGCTCTTAATGGTAATCCTGGAATCTCACTCTACAAATAGATATACAGCTGCACTGCTAGATGTGATGAGAGACTATGCCCCAAGTGAACTGAAAATGCCCCAAAGTAAATTGCATGTTGTGCTGACAATCAAATAATACTGAAAGCTATACAAATGCAAATTCAAATCTCAGATTCATTATGTGGTACTATCTCCTGTGAATCTGAGCAAATGCCTTTATCTCTTTATCAGATTTAAAATCAAATGATAATTATAGAAATTAAAAGACATTAAAAGCAGTTGGTATATAGCAAGCCTTAATAAATGAAGTAAAATCAATTTTCTAACTCCAGCCTATTGTGGACTTCTGCAAGCAGCAGCACATCCATTCTGTCATCAGATTATGCACTTGGGTTTAATGTAGCATCTATTATAAATACCCACAAAATAAAACTATGAGTCTCCTCATAAAGTAATCAAAGGAAAAAGAATTCTTAGAAAAAGATAAAAGAAACCCTAAATTGCAGTAAAAAGTTAAGGTTCATCCAACTGGACATTTTTTCAAATTGCCAGAGTTCCTATAGGTCTACTAGGAAATGTATTACCTTCCATTGCCTATAGAGATCACCACAAAACAAAAATAAGTTACATTAAAGAGTTTTAGTCCCATTATAAAGAAATCTTTCACATAATGTTCCAGAAATAATGTCTTAAAGGGGTAGGCATCTATATCAGCAGGCTTTGTCCTTTTCTCTTTAAGCTTTTTAAGAATTACTGCAGCCAATACAGGTAGACAGTTGTCTATCTATACCTTAATATTTCCCTTTATCCTAGCTGACAGAAAGTAAATTTCCTTACTCACTTTTACTTAGAAAAGACTCAGTAGAGAAATGAGTAGAAACAAATTATTCATTCTGTCATCTATTGATTAAGCCACACTAAAGCTAGGTCACACTGGGTATACTTTGGAGGAAGGGAAGCAATCAATTCAAATCTGAAAACAAATTAATGAAAATATATACACAAGTTTCAGTCTTTTTTACCTCGTTATTAGCATTCATGCTATTAATCCTAAAAATATTGCTAAGGGCAATAACAAACCTTGTAACAGGGAAAGTAAAGTGCATTATACTATAAGTTGGTGGAAGAAAGCAGGTGACCTCTGCTTATTTTTAGAAAAATTGATGCTAGTAAGAAAACATATATCTAGAGAAGAAGAGAGTTCAGTCATATTTTACTTTTCTTCATGTAAATGAGTGTCACTAATGAGGTAAATTGCTCTTTTTCTCTACCATGATGGGAGAGGTGCAGTTTTCAGGATTCAAAGTTGTAGAAAACATATGTAATAGAAAAGTAACTGACCAGTAACCTTTTGTAGTTACAAATGAAGGCCAGTGAGATTGTGTGCTTCCAACAAGTTGCAAACTTCACTGTGTACAGAAATCCCTAAAGAGCCCAAAAAAACCACTGATTACCATACCCTCCCTGTCCAATAAGGTCAATGTAAGGTCTAAAAATCCATATTTAAAATAAGTTCCCACTGATTTCAGTGTAAGTGGTTTTCAGAAAACACACTGACACACACTACAAAGATATAAAATGGAACTAAAGTAAGCAATAATTTTCTCTGGGGAAAATGCATAGAAATTCAAAGAACAATACAAAATAAGTTCACCATCCTCTAGGAACTTGGCTAGATGACAGGGTCCTCAGAATATCCTTTAAACATATTTGCTTAGTGAATAAATGAACACCCTCATATTCAGCAAACATGAGCAGAAAGCTATTACCATAGTTTCTAATTATGGAGTATGTAATCTCCAGCAACTCTGTGAAATAGTTCCTGCTGTTCTCGCCCTCCTCCTCTTCTTCCTCTTCCTTTTCCTCAACTTCCACCACCACCGCCCCTACCACCACTACCTCAAAAGATGAAGTAACTTAACCCACCCAATGTGATACCCCTGAGAAATGCTGGAGCTACATCTCACATCAGAGTCCATAGCCCTATTCATCAGGGCTACTTACTATTTTAGGATGAAGGCATTTTGTCTGAGAGGGTACCTTAGAACTGTCCTAGAGGAAGTACTTCTAATAATGGCTTTTTTTTACATTTATATTAACTTATAAAAAGTTTCTCTGAATTCTGACCAAGTCAATGACATTCAAGTTGAGATTTTTTTTGTTTTTGTTTTAACTATAAACTAAAAGGCCATCTTTTTACTATGGAATTTGCAACAATTTCAATATACAAGCTCTGCTCTAGGTAACCATGTCTCTCCATATACAATGCATCCCATCCCTGTCTTTCAATACTTTTATCTTCAGTCTTGCCATTTCCTGTTAGAATGGCAGCCTCTTCCAGATCGTTATCACTATCTTGTTTGATTCCTACTCTCTCAGAAAGCCTCTCTAGATGATTTTGCATTAGACTCTCATTCATATACGTCTTTCCTATCTGAAATTTCCACTGTGCTTACAATGTGCTTCACTGTCATAATAAATCTGTAGAAGACAATGAGTATAAGCTGCAGAGTTAGGCCAACGAAACAATCAATTTCAAGACAAGCGTTAAAATGGGATGTAGATGAACAGCATCCAAAGGGCTATTGTGTGCTCTGGGGGCTTGGGCAACATGAGGCGAAGAACAGAATGGTAATACAGTGGACAGTCAGTAAGGAAAGTCACAAGAATAGGACATTTGAACCTCCTTCCCCAGGCACGGGAAGATGTAACTTTTAACTTGAAAAGATTCTCATATATCACATACAGGTACAAATTCTCTATGATGAATGTTATCATTGTGTATATCTAAAATAAATAAATGAAATTTTTAAAAATAACCTGAAAAGATTCTGAAAAGCCCTACAAATACACTAGAAAAGAAGTCACATGGCCAACCCTCACTTGTTTGGCTTAGACTCATAAAGCCCTGAGAGATACACATAGATTTCCTCTCTTGCTCTCTTTTCCTCAAACTGCCCTTGTATGTGCTGTATGACTGAAAAGTCCTTGCCTTCCCCCTAAGTACCAGCCATTCTCTAGATCTCAGCTTAGGCTTTTAATATTTTATGGAGACTTAAGGCCCTGTTACTCTCTCATCCTTTGTGACATTTAACCTGTTTCTTCATGATTGTTTAACTCTCCTGTTAGTCTGTAAGGACAATGAAGATTATCTATGTAATTTGTATCTAATTTACTGTTACTGTCTCACATAGCAACTAGAACAGGACAGATGCCCAATACATAGTTACTGTACAAACCAACAAATAAAATATAAAACAAACTAAGCTTTACCAAAATCCAAAGGCTCACAGTAGGTTCCTTTCTATAGCTAGCTGTATATGACATTTCATGTGTTGGACTTCCACAAGAGTATAAAGTGCCTAAGAGCAAAAAATAATCACCTGATTTCTTCTAAAAGCCCAAACTAATGAACAGCATTAAAATATTCCCAAAGAGAATGCACATTTCTTGGTTTCAAGTTTATCCCTGCAGCTTCAGTAACCAACTTGATTCTCACCCAACACTGATTCCATAGTCAATCAACAGAGAATCCACAGTAATTTCAAAGTGAAAGTGCAATTCTCATAGAAGGAAAGAAACTCAGCCACTCCTCCCGCGAATGCCATCCTTGGGAAACTGCAGATCATTTCTCTTCGTAACTACAATTTATACTGAAAGTATAATAACTGCCTGTAAAATACCATTATTGCTGAAATTCAATTGTATCTGTCAAGAAAGTTGGGATATATTAATATAAAACTTCCAATGATGCTTAATACTCGTGCTTCAAAAGATGATCTGAAGTAAAGTTTTGTGTTTCAGTATTTTATTTTTCTATGCTTAGGAATGAAACTCTGGAACCTTATTAATAGTACCTGTGAATGACAGTTTCTTCTTGGGCTGAGTATTAATTACAAATGGAAAGAATTGATGCCCAGGACTCTCATTTGCTGGATTTAATTCATTATCATTAAGTTAATAAGAAACCAGAAGGGATCAGTAACCATCAGCAGGCACTTAGGATAACTTTCTTTCTTTTTAAATCATGCCTGACTTCCTAGAAGAAATGTCATTTTATCTTTCTAGAATGAGAACAAAGAGACAGGAAATAATATCAGCCACTTCTGATGTTCTCCCTGGTTGTCTGCACATCTTCCCAGCATGTGTTAAATTAGGTGAATAAGCTTTCTTCCCCCAAGTGCCTTTTTGTTATCTGAAATGCTCCTCTGAATTGTTCTTATTTCAAATCACGACTTAATTCCTAAATGTGGCTATCAAAAGTAACATTCAGACAAGTCTGCAAAACTGTAAAAGAATCACTACAAAGCTATACTATTTTATTTTACAATATTCTAATTGTTATTACCCTAATAGCACAAATCATATAGAGAGTCAAATCTGACTGAATTAGTCCAATTCTATTATTTTTGGAACTACATTCTGCTTGAGACTGAAATATTTTAAAACAGGTTGCTCCCTATATATTTATTATGTAAGGGTTCACTACAGTCCTTACTTATAATTAGTTTGTTTAACATAAATGTGTCTATAATGGTAACTTCATCCGCATTCTGCTGCCATTTCATTTGTACTATTACTTTAATTAATGAAGGTCATTATTTTACTAGAGCTTTTTCCATATTTGAGGGGGTTGCTATTACCTTCTTAACAGTTTTAGAATTCGAAACTAATAATTCTCACACTTCAATTACATACACTAGATACTTTACAAGATGAAATTCATTTTCTATTTCTCATAATATGCAATTTTGCTAAAATAAAATGTATTATTCTGAAATGCCGAAAGTATTATCTTTGCCACTAAAGCTTGAAATCCAGCCCTTAATCATTTACATGCAAGCAACTTTTCTCCAAATCCTCTTCTACAAATACTGTAGTAGAATAATATATCCTATTACTTTAGGATGAATGAACATCGAACAATAGGAAAAGAGAACTGTTGAGCTTAGTAGTGAGGTACGAGGAAAGATCTTTTCTCTCCCTTCTTCCAGTTTTCTCTGTCCATAATCAATAATTCCTAAATGCTAAGGCCCTGTAAATCATCTGAAAGTGTTAGACCGTTTAATTTTCTATTTCCTGTATCCACCACCTCTGTAAGATTCATGGAGACCTTACTGCATCTCAGTCTTCCTCCTTCCTCCCTCTTCCTTCCTTTCTGCCTCCTCCTCTTGTCCTTCTTCTGCAGTACTGAAGATTAAATACAGTGCTTTGCCTACATTAGACAAGAGGTTTACCCCTGAGCTACAACCCCAGCCCCCTCCCCATACACACTTCTTAAACTTATTTTTGAGATTCAGATTGAGTCTCACTAAATTGCTCAGGCTGACCTCAAACTTGTGATCTTCCTGCCTCAGCTTCGCAAAAAGAGTAGCTGCAATTACAGAAAGTGTACCAAGGCACCAAGTTTTAAGTACAATTCTATTTCATTTAGGTAGAATGCCTCATTTTATACTAAAAACACTACAAAGCTAACGTTATTCCTACTTCACAGAAGAAACAGCCTTAGTGAAGTTCAGTGACAAAATGGGAATGGAATTTACATTGGTTTGAATCTCCATAGCATTTCGGCCTTCAGGGCTGAAGAGTTTGTCTCACAAATCAAATAAACAAGTTTACCTATCACATTGTTGCTCTTGTGTGAGAAATGTGAAGGGTAAATAAGGAGCAAAATGGAGCACAGACATAGGGAAGCAGGAAGAATGTGCTCAAATGGGAAGGGGAACAAGGGTAGGGGAGGGAAAGGAAAAGGAATTTTAAAAAAGAGAATGGAAGGGAAAAAATCAAAACCAAGCTTTTATAAGTGAGAAGGGGAAGAAGGGTTGAAGCGAAATGGGAAAAAAGAAGAACTAAGACATATTATGTACAGGTACGAATTCCCTATAATGAATGTGATTATGTATGGAAAATATATACTAATAAAGAGTATTATTTTTATTTTTAAAAAATAAAGAGTTTCTGTCACAACTCTCAAAGTACTAATGAATTTAAGGCTGTCCTTTAAATCCCTACTAACACATATTGCTTCATGCAGTATTGACTATTTATAAACCCTTATTCATAAATGCCTACAACCAGTATTTAATGAGGGAGATCATCTAGCACACTACTTGATTTTTTATTAAATAAAAACTCTATATACTGCAAATATTACTGTATCAGACAAACAGGTTATCAAGGTAGAAACATGGTCCCCTGACTACCCATGTCTCTCCGACAAAGTTTCTTAATCCTAGTTAACTTTCTCGAGTCTACTCATCCTGGACTAACAGAACTTGAAAACCTCCAAAATTTTGTGCTGCACTGGGTTCACTCTTAATTCTCACATCGAGCAAGTATAAAGACAAATAGCCATGGTACACAGGATACCATTCTCGAGTATTTCTTTTGTTTGTTTGGTGTTTTTTGTTTTTTTTTGTTTTTTTTGGTTTTTCTCCGGTACCGGGAACCGAACTCACGACCTTGCACTTGCCAGGTAGGTGCTTTGCTGCTGAGCTAAATCCCCAGCCCCTCTCGAATATTTCTATGTTGTTCACTTCTAACTTTAGTGTGTGGTGCAGAATCAGGACGCTGCCTGTAAAGTGACAAAAAGAAAGAGAGAGGTTTAAAAAGTTGGGATGACTTTTATGTATGTGTCAAAAGACAGAAAAATTCACCTTTGCAGGAAAAGGTATTTGCTAAGCTTTAGGAGTTTACAGGAGCGAGGGGATGTCTGCAGAGGTGAAGGTTCACAGGAAAAAAAGGATTAGAGAAAGTGTTTATTTACTCTGTTAACCTGCCAGAGAGAACTGCACTTTCTAAAAGACATATATATTGCTCTGCTTGTCCACAAATATAAAATAGTGTAAGAGTTGTACATAGAAGTCTAGTACACACTTCAAAAATTACTTCTGAGGTAGAGTTTTTCAAATAAAGGGGTACCTTGAAACAGTACTTTAATTGGTGTGTGGTAACTGGCCTTTAGGGGGAAAAAAAGCTACTGACAGCTAAGTTACAAGTTTTGGAATTCAAAAGGACCTCAAAATAAGAGACTCTGAAAGGATAATATCTACTTCAAATGTAAATATTATTATTAAGGTTAATAATGTACTCTTTCCCGCTAAACCTTCATTAGAAGATACCCTCAGACCCATCTTGTAGAATATTGAAAAGTACTACATAAAGCATTAAAGCACGTTCCATTCTTCTAAGGAAAAATAAATAAAAGACTGAAATCTGCAGAATAAAACGAAATATTGAAAATTCTATAAAAAAAACCCAAAACATTCCATTGCTGTGAGGATGATGAACTAAGGAGGTTGAAGCTTCTTTTTTTATCCCTTTCCTTCTCTCTCTCCCTCTTCTACCTCTTGATCGCCTTCCTCTTTTTTTTTTTTAAAACATGGCTGCAACACATAATGTTTACATTTCTTGTGTGGAGTTGCTACACATACAATTTTACTTCCTGTATTCACCCCCTGTTCCACCCCTCATTCCCCCTCCCCTCCAACTCTTGATTCCCTCCCCTTTGAGAACAATCTATAACCCTAATTCCTATTACCTATTTTTGGTTTTGTTCTACATTTACACTAGGGTTTCCCATATAAGAGAAACCATGCAATATTTTCTCCTGGATGTCTGATTTATCTCACTTAACATTATGGTTTCGAGATATATTGCTTTTCTCCTGCATGACTTCCTGTTTCCCCATGCTTCTTATTTTCTGCACATTTAAGTGTTTCCTTTCCATACTCCTTCGCTCTGCTAAGAGCTTAGATGAAATTGAGGCTCAGTTTTCTGGCTTAAGAGATTATTATGTTAAAGAAAAATTAAATAACATATTTCTCTAGTAACAAGAAAGGAAAAAAAGAAAGAGAGAAAAGTACATTTTATCAGTGTTTATCCTTCAATTTATTTTTAGGTAATCCAAGGGTGTAAAAATGTTTCCCTCATCTCCCATTTGCCTGTAAAAAGGTACTATACTTCTGGCTATGTGTGAAAGTAATCATAATTCATATTTCTTCTCATGTAAATTAAAATAAAATCTTTATATCACAAATTCTTATGCTGATGGCTTTTAATCTACACTGAGGATATTTATTATGTATTTCACAGGGAGAAAGACAGTTATAAACCCTCAATACCATTACAAAATACCTAGGAAAGAAAATAAACCAACTTTCTGTTGAAGCTAATAATGAGTCTACTGTAATATTTGCCTTCTAAAGTTCCCAAGTTACAAGGTATGGTCCTTGTAAGCAATTTTTTATCAGAAAAAAGTCCTAAGTAATTTTTTTAAATCATCCTATGCAATGAACAAGCAAGTAGTGCCTTCAAATTATGGTTTAATGCTTGATGTTAATTCAAACTATATGTAATCCAATCCATTAAACTATTTTTCTTGAAGGGCTGGGGATTTAGCTCAGCCTGTCTGGCAAGCATGAGGTTGTATGTTCGATTCCCGGTACTGGGAAAAAAAAAAAAAAAAAAACTTTTTCTGGATAATGTAATAATTTTTCAGATTGAGTCATAATGTATTTCTGAAATGTTCAATTCAAAAGCAAAACAAAATCTATAGTGCTATGAAACTACAGATATTGATTTTCCCCCACATTTTGTTTTGATTTTGAATTTTCTGAAGATATATAGTTTTTCTTTCCTAGATTTTTGAAGTTTAAAAAAAAAGTTCCTGTTTCAGTTCTGAGATTTGATCTTTTTGACCTATAATGTCTTTCTTGCCCTAGACCCTAGCAATATTAAGTCACTACACATGCTGACAATCACCCACATCAAATATTGAGAATGAGCAGATCATGAATTTATCATACTGATGTCCTCTTTAGAGAGAAATAGGGAAGGGAGGGAAGGTGCTTATGAGTTTTTCCAATTTTTTTCTTCCTTGCTTGGGGAGCATAGTCATACTTCTACCTATGTGCACACTTCTGTGTGTGATTCTGAGAACTGAACCTCAGGGCCTTCACACTGACCTATATCCTCTTCATTTTTTGTTTTTTTTTTTTGTTTTTTTTTTGTCATTTTTGAGACAGGGTCTCACTATGCAGTTCAGGCTAGCCTTGAGTTCACTTTGTAGCCCAGCCTGGTCTCGAACTCGCAATGATCCTCCTGCCTCAGCCTCCCGAGTGCTGGGACTACAGGCATGAGCCACCACGCCTGCCTTTTTTTTGAGACAGTGTCTTCCTTAGTTGTAAATTGCCTTGGCCCAAGCTTACTAACTTGCCTTGGCCTTAGCCTCCCAGAGCACTGGGATTACAGGCCTATAGCACTACACCCATCCTGAACATATTCAAAGAAACTTGCAAATCATCATAACTAAATCAGCAAAGAATTGCCTCCTTCTCTTTCTTTCTGAGAACACACAAAAAAAGCCCATTCTAGAAATGAGACTGACCAGTCTCATTACTCAGAAAATTTTACTTATAAACTTAAATGAACAGTTTCTATTATAAAATAAAATACCTCAGTGAATAGGAATATGTATTCTAGGTTGTCGGAATCCTTAAATTTCTTCCACACAGTTATTTTATAAAGTTAATCCTCAAAACGGCAAATTACCGGCAGGTATGGTACTGATTACATCTTAGGATAAGAATATTACTCCCTATTCAGGTTTCAATACTATATGAAAGTCAGCCAGGATTATTAGTGCAAACTCCTTATGCAAGAATCACTTCCCAACTGTAAAGGATAAATACCAAAGGCAGGGATCTTAAAACAGCCACTCATTAGTTGTAAGTGGTTCTAATTAGGATTTGCAATTGAGATCTAATGTACTACACAGATATAAACACATACCATGTACTTTTAGCTCATCTTATTAAAATCAATTAGAAGATTAAAAATATAAGATTAAACATTCTGCACAGGGCACAAATTTCATTCTAGAAAGAAAAGAACCAACATCAACTAGTGGGAGGAACAATGGAGGTTAAAGCTCCATTTCACAAATTATTTTCTGGCTGCGTTTTACTTCAAGACTTCTTTTTACAATACCAAAAATACATTCCAGACCCAGCGTTCTCAAATGAAAACATACACTATTTAGACAAGCTATAATTTGTCAGTAATATTGCCACATAATCATTTCACACATGACTGCTAATCATGGCATGTGAGGAAAATTTCTAAATTAGGGAACACACACACACATATCCAGAAGATTATCAAACTGATAAATAAAGGAAAAATTATCAAATAAATGGGTACACTTTAGGGTGGTATAGAGTCTTACAAGAATCTGATTTGGATAGTTTTAGACACTTACAAAAGGGTAGAATCCTGGAGACATAAATTCATTTTCTTACTCTTGGAATCCTTAGCTAAAATTACTTTTCCCCAAGAGTAGTGATATATTAAATAACTTCCCACTCAGTCACTTTTTGTCATAACTTCTAAGGGCTAAGCTCTTAATTATTTACAGAAGCCCATTATAATAACCCTATTGAAGCAGACTGGCATCAAAGCATAGACTCCTTCCTTCTTAATACCTTCTCAAATCATTAACGGGCAGCCACAAAGATAAGGGATAGAAATTAAATGAAGTCTTCAAGTACATTCTCTTGCTAAAAGGCAACGAGTGGCATTGAGATCAACTCCATTTTTTCCTCCCTTTGCACAAAAGGGTAACAGAAGGTAGTGACTGAAAATTAGTGAGGTTTGCATACAGAAATGCCAAGAAAACCATTTCAAACATGCACACCATCCTTTCTCCTCTTCAAAAACACAAATGAGCATGAAAGAAGTTATAAACAATCTTTAGTGGTTAAAGAAAAAAAAAAAAGCAGTGATGCTTCACACATGGCAGGGGCTGGCAGAGGATGCTATAGAGCCAGCATGTAAAATACTCCCTGATCAAATCCATTCCAGCTGGCTGGGCTATGATCCCTGTCACATATATTGAAAACTAGATGAAACCACTAAACGTAATGATAAAGAGTGAGAAAAGTGGTACTGGAAAAGTAATCATGAAGCTTTGAGCTCATTTAATGATGCTGTCAATATCTGGAGAAAAGGAATTCTACAGAACCAGGAGAAACCACATGGCGGATTTTGTAAACATTAGGAAGAAATTATACAAACAGTTTGCAATATCAGTACTTTAGAATAATAAAATAGCATATTATTTGAAAATGATAAACTCAAGAAAATACCCAGCTAAATTTAAAAGCTTAAAATAAATTCTCTTTGGTAAACTGAGACAGCCTTTACCAAAAAAAGACTACTCAAACCTCATCGACGAAAGAGAACAATAATCCATTTCATTTCACTCTTCCTAATATTAAAGGCACTAAATGGAAAAGCATAAGTGGATTAAGAAAAGCAAGTGAGACAAATTAGACCCATTGCTTTTCTTTTACAAATCATATCTGGCAGTGTTTCACAACTTCAGTATTTAACTGTTCCCCAAACAAAATATTTGATCAGCCATTTCACATTCATTTTGGAAATGCATAAGCACAAAATGAGCAAGTAGATGAGAAAAAAATGGAAATAGAGCATTTGCAAATAACCAGGTCAACAAGAGTCGGAGCGAGTGGAGAAGCACGGGAAGGGAAGGAGACTAAAAAGGAATTAAGATGGATTATGTACATGTACAAATTTCCCTCAATAAATTTAATCATTATGAACAGCAAAAGTGTACTAACATTTATTTAAAAAATTTTAAAAATTTAATTTTAATAATGTTTTTAAAAAATTAGTGATGTTTCTGAATCAAACTGCTAACTCTTTTCTCAAACGTTTCTAAAGGAATATATAGATGTGTCCTCTCTTCCTCAACAGTTACTAAAGCTTACCGAGATGGCATTAGCAAAAAGTCCAGGTCAGTCAGAACTGTCTTCCTCCCTACCAACTGCTCCCACTACTATCATCTTATCATAAAATAAAGAATAAGGAGTATGTCACACACCTGGAGATGGGTGTGCTGAATGTCATGAAGACTAAAATATTTGAGAATAATATTACACTTGTCATATTTCATGGAACAAGAAAAGGGCCTAGAAAGGCACAAAACATAGAGAAATTTGTGCTCTTTGAAAGATAATGTCAATAAAGAATGTTTATAAAGGAAATAGACCTGCAGGCAGCAGAGGGGAGTTCTTGAAAGTTTTCATTTCACTTCATGTCAAGAATGAAAGCTAATAAGAAAGTCATAATATTCTATTCTTAAAATATTCAGGAGCACCTTTCCTGGAATAGAGACATACTTCATTGTGTGAACAAATGTCTTTTGAATAAATTAAATTTTATTTTAAATAGACTGAAATTTTATCTTAGGTAAATTTATACAATGGAAGTCCTTAAGATATGCAAATAATTATACTTAAACTGACCAGTTAAATCCATAGTGTTTTCTTCCAAATTGGCTCAACTATTTTTAGATTCTTATCTTTCAGAGCAAAATTTTTAAAAGGGTATAGTAATTAGACTAGACTACCATAAAAAGGACTCTGAGGATCTGACCTTGGCCTGGCCTATAATATCTCTGAGACCCAGAGCTAGTCATAATAGTCTTCTCATCCAAATTTTCAACAGAAAAATCATTTATTCTGACTTACCATGTTTATTAACTATTCTCAAAGTGTTCCACTGAAATGATATTCCTTAGGCCCAATCAGAGCCATCATAGGAGAGTCCTTGAACCTGGGAAGATGCCTATTTGAAGGGTATTAAAGGGATATACGCAGTTATAACACCAAGTAGGAGCTAGGACTCTAAATCCTTCTGCCCAAGCTTGAATCCCAGCTCTTCCATTTAAAACAGTGAAATCTTTTTTCCTGTTTATTTTTTGCTTTGTTGAGACAAGGTCTTGCTATGTAGTTCAGGCAGGCCCTGTTCTCATTATGTACCCCACTCTGGCATGGAAATCACAGGAATCCACTTGCCTCAGCCTCCTGAGTGCTGGGATTGTAGGCATATGCCAGCATGGTTGGTTTACAACAGTGTAATCTTGGTAAAGCTAGAAGTAGTTCAGGCAGGCCCTGTTCTCATTATGTACCCCACTCTGGCATGGAAATCACAGGAATCCTCTTGCCTCAGCCTCCTGAGTGCTGGGATTGTAGGTATATGCCAGCACGGTTGGTTTACAACAATGTAATCTTGGTAAAGCTAGAAGTAGTTCATCTCAGATTCCTTAGCTATAAAATGGAGATGATAATGGCATGTATCATTATCAAAAAGTAAATTAGATAATACATGCAAAGCATTTATAACATATGTGGGTAGATATGAGGGTGATCAGGCTGTGACATCTGTCACCTCCACGATCGCCAGAATTGATTAGGCTGATTTGGCTGGCCAGGCGGGTGCCCTCTTCCTCCCTCACTGCTCCATGTGCATCCCACCGGAAGCTTCGTGACTGGTAGACAAGGACAGCCAACCTCTGTAAAGGAAGACTGTTTCTTCTGTCAAGGGTATGTGAGTAGCCGTGCTCCCCTGCGAGAACTTCCAAACATGTGGGCACATCTCTGGGCTCAATACATTGAGTTTGTCTTATTTTTGTTGCCTGAGACCCAAACAATACATAAGCAGATTACAGAAGTAAAACCCAGAATGTACACCTAGATGATTAATTCCATGTCATATTACACTAAAATTTAGATGTTTAAATCCACATCATACTACCCTAACACTCCTAGAATTCAGAAAATTTGTAAACTATTACTTATTTTATACACAATACAAAATCCAAGCTATAAGTTTTGATCTAAAAATACAGTTAATGTTCAAATTTTTTAAAAAATTGCGGACAAACACACACTGCCTTTAATCTCCCTCAAAATATTCTCCCTCACTTCAAACACATATTTCATTGTTCATGCCACTTTCTCAAGCAGTTCTGGAAGTCCTCTTTCAGGAGTATCTTTCTTTGCGCTATTGTAGGTTCCTTGTAGTCCTAAATTGATTCAAAGCTTCTAAGATTCATAATCATTTTGACTTTGGGGAAGAGCCAGAAGTCACACCCTGACAGATCTGAGGAACAAGGTGGATGAAGACACACTGTAATGCTTTTATAAGCCTGCCTTTCCACTGGCAGCAGAATTCACCACATTTTTTGAAGGACTTCCAGAACTATTTCAGAAAACATGGCAAGATAAGATGTTCAAAGCAAGGGAGAGTATTTTAAGACAAATTAACAAAAATTTACCATATATATGTTTGATCACCCCTTGTGTTATTTATTTTGTGTATAATCCAACAAGGATTCAAAATGTATGCTCATTACTATTTCTAGGTACAAGCAAGTATAAGTAGGAAGCAATACTAATGTTTAAGAAATTGAGTGTTTCCATGGTGTCAAACTGGATGTGAGTGATGGAAACAAAATCACAAGGACTGCCTCAATAACTGACTCCTTATGGCTTTGGTGATGGTTTTCATGAAGTCTGCTGTGATAATGAGTGCAAATGGTCTTGATCCATTAAGGACCATGGCTGCTTTCTTAATGTGTTCCCTCAAGTAATTCAGTCATGTTTGTTTGGGAGAGCTTTTTGAGCTATCTTAGGGACATTCTAATATCAGTGAATTTTTTATAATATGCTAATATATTTAAATTATAGAGGGATTTCCTGATTGCATTAGAAATGCATCCATCTTCCCCTTCTCTCTGCAGAGGGCATACCACTGGCTTTGTCACAACCAAATGCAAATATCTTCAGGGATAGGGTTGCTAATTATATTTTGAAGTGCAACTGAATTCTCTCCTGGTGGTCATTCATCTTAAACAAAATAATAGTATCTGGAGTAAGTGTAAGCATAGTGCGTACACATGCATGCACACACACACACACATACACACACACACACACAATTTCCTCCAACTTTCAAGTGAGTAAATGTATAGTTAATTCCTAGGAGTGGGTTTCTTAGAAAAGATTTAGAAGACTGAGTGAAAATAAAACAAAAGCAATACTTTAAAAATATCAAGGCAAAGTGGAAAAGCACCCACCTTTTAGAGAAAGCAGGTAAAAACAAGTAATATATCGAAGAAAATATATCTAGGCCCTATTAGTGCAGTAAACTACAAAACTCACATATACTGCTGAAAAAGATTTTTTTAAAAGTGTCTGCTAAGGCTTCCTTCCTGTCCCCAATCCACCCTACACATAAATCTTTCTGCAGAAGCACCAAAGCCCATAGCAAAATTCCTTTAACATTTAAATCTGTAATGGTTTTCCTTCCAGAAAGAGAAAATATAGGGAAATGAAATTTTTGACAGCCTTTGTGATGTTCAGTAAGGTGGAAGTATGTTTGCAAACTTCAAACCTCACTGACTTGCTGTAGCACCTTTTCTGACAGGCAACGTTAAACAAATGTCTCATATAAGAGCTTCCTCTGATATGTATGCTGTGTGTGGGGAGGGGCAGGGAGGAGAAGTTTCATGTGCTGTCATGGGAAATTAACAGTCTACCTTAAGGAGTTTACAGACTATCACCTTAAATCAAACAGAGGCAGCCTGTCAGCAAACATAAAGCACAAAAGACAGAAAAAAGAGTGACTTTCTTGGGTTCATCTTCATCTTTCCAATACCCTAAGTAACAGTCCTCTGTAAATAATTTTACCACAAAAGACACCTGAAAATGTGTATTTATAATTTTTCTATTTGGATAGCTAATAAAACCCTGAGGAGAGCCAGATGCAAATGTGTTTTAGGGCACAATGACAAAAAGGCACAGAGGTGCATAAAGGCTTAACCATGAGCTCTATGTGGTCACCTAACAACCAGCTGTCTGTTCTCATTATCCTGCGTCTGACAGTGAGAACCATACGACATCATACTTAATAAAAAATTCACATTATTGATTCACTCACCAAATAATTATTGAGAACCAAGTGAAGGCTTGACATCATGGAAGTGCTAGGTATGCAAAACTAATAAAAAAAAACAGTTCTAGTACCTTCTTTATGAGACAAATACAAAAGAATATATACATAGATCATAATTTTGTGTTAGATCTTAAAGAGGCATAGAGAAAAGAAAAAGGGATCACCGAGGTAAGTGGAGGGTAAAAGAGATGTTAGAATGTTTTCCCAAAATGGGGTTGCTGAGGGACAAGTAGAAATACACCAGGTAAAGGAGGTAAAAGGGAATCCAGTGGACAGAAAACACACACAAAGGAACAAAGGTATGTAGGAGTGCTATGGCTTGCTGAACTCCAAATTGTTTAGGATAGCTGCATAAGCAATAGGAAATACACAAAAAAGGAAGGAAAGGAGGCTTAAAAGAGGCTTATCCTCCAATCTCATCTTTTTCATTCCTTTACTAAACAAAATATTCCAAGGGCCTAGATGTGAGAGGAGCAACAAAGCAGAGTAGTCTGAATCCCTGAATCACTTTGTAGTTCATCCCCTTAACTCCCTTAAAAATAGGCCATCTTCGGGCCAGAGCTCCAGATCCAGCACCTTACAGAAAACACAGCATTCAGGATCAGATCTACAGGTTTGTGTCCTGCATTTAGCACCATGTCACCTTAAACAGAGAACTAAACTTTCAAACTTCATCTGTGAAATTAGGGATAATGAGTCCTTGAAACTCCTTTTAGCAACTGTTATGAGGACTTGCTAAGATGGTACACAGTACTTGGAAGTATACTGAAAATTGCTATTTGAATGTTAGATCTTCTTTGTCATTATATATTTCAGAAAATATCATATTCATAGTAATAAAATTATTAGTTATGTTCTGGTATATCACTGCCTTGCAGTGTGGCCACTACTATTTGACTTTTTTTCATAGTTATATATAAATATATGCTCAGTGTAATAAATTCCAAAAATATAGAATAGCAAAACAAAGATCACCATCTCACATTTATTTCTGTGTATAAGTGTACGTATATATATATATAAATTTTTAGCAAAATTTGGTCATACTATACATTCTGTTTTGTAACAAACTTTTTATTCAGTATATTGAAGATATATACATCTACAATATCATTGTAAATGTCTGAGTAAGTTTTACCCATGGACCATAATTAGTATGATCAATCTCCTTTAAATAGAAAGCTCTATATAAATATAGACTTTTCCATAGATATCCCTTGTAATTTTTCCGTTTCAGAATTTTTTATACCTTTCCTCTTACCCTATATTCATTTCCATTTATCCTTTTGCTTTATTCCTTTACCAGAATCTTTGTATTTGAACTCAAAAGTATTCTTGGGCCTTTCATTCTGCCATCATTTGATACAACATTTTAGTAAGTTTCTTTTTATTGTGAAATGACTTAATCTATGAATTCTGTTACAAGTATCATTACCTCATCTGGTTTTACACTATCTAGAAGTTCCCCTCTCTTTTACAGACATTCCTTTCTATTTTCCATCCCCACCTTCCCAGCAGAAATCTTGTTTTTGAATACAACCCAATTATTTTTCTCACTTGAATTCTTCTACCTTTGCAAATATCAGTAGTAATTACCGATGTTATTATTTTCTCCTGATAAGGTTACATTTCTGTCCTATTATTTTCACTGGGGTGGACATATTCCTTTCAAAATAATAGCTATGTTCTGCTTTGAGACATTTCTAACCAATGTGTGAAGTGCTATAATAAAGATATAGCTGAACACAATAATCTTTTAAAAAGGAAACTTATTAATCTGCATGAGGATGTGTAGGAATAAGATTAAAAAGTAGAGAAAGTAATGCATAATTTGATTCTTGAATGATAAAATGTCTGTCAGATAATGAAGGAGGGAAGAAGATTGGGATAGGTGGATACATTCTTGGTAGATAAAATGAAAAAAGAACAGCATTAACAGAACAAGGAAAAGAAAGGGTTCATGGTATTCAAGGTGAACATGACTACAGAGTGTAAAGACACAGTCAGGCCTTTTGTTCTAGGGCGGAATTGAGATCCCAAGGACAGAAAATAAGCAATCACAATGAAGGAGAATAGTATGATCCCTCTTGTAATGTGGTAAAAGATGGAGTGGATAAATTCAGTTTGAGAGTAATGCAAACTCATCAGAACCTGAAAGAACAAAGGAAGGTTGACAGGTATGAAAAGGAGAGGGTACACTGGACACATGGATGAAACAGAAGCAAAACAAATTAGTGTCAATGAATGCTAGAGGATTTGGAGCACAAGTGTTCTAGGCAGACTCCAAGACTTTTTGGTTTGGATCTCAAGTGGGATGGAGGGATATCAGATTAAAAGAAGTGCCTCTAAGAAAAGGGTATAAAAAGAGATGTGTCTCAACAAATCAACTTTCTAATGGTAAAGAAGCAAGATGTAGGAAATTCAGCGCTGATGAATGACATCTTTGTCATGAAATTATTTTCAATCTCAAGTTACCACAATGCCCTAATTTAGGGATATAAAAACTGTAAGAGAAAACATAGTGTCTGATGCATACTAAGCCTTCAATGAATATTTGGTGTGAGGGGGGAAAAAAGGAATGAATGAATAAACGTAAAGAAACAGAAAAACATGACCAAATTAAAGAATTCCCCTCTAAAATTCATTTCATTTGAAGTAGTTCCTGAGCTGCACCTTGAAAATCAGCACATAAACCAAAGAATGTTAGCGTGAAAATATAAGGAGTTAAGGCCTCTCAGAGAAGTCAGTCCTTTTTATTTCTTAGTGAAATCCTCATTTCAATTTTCTTAAAAGCTTCAAAATGAGAAAGAAGTACAGATTCACTTAGATGCATTTCTGAACACTGATGCACCTCTATCAAACCTGTTCAGCATTTCTAATTTCATTCTAAAGAATAGATTTAGGGACGGCTTTTCTTATAATTTTCTTTGCTATTCTTATCTCCACTTTACATTTTCTCATCTTTCTACTATACTCCACACAGATGCAAAAAGAAAAAAAAAAAAATAAAATATGAAAAGAGGGTATCAATGGCTTCACTGATGCCAACGCACTGAGCACACAAAGCAGAGTGAGAACTTCAGATGGCAAATGACAGTGATGCTACTGACCAGCAGGAGAGGATGCCAATGTACTAAACTTCAGCAGAAAACTGCAGCTGTGTAAAACGTCACTGGGCAGAGCCTATTACATTCTGATAGCAAACTAGGTGAAATGAAGGCAATGAGTAACAAGCTCAGGGCAGTAGAAAGAGGCCAAAACCATTTTTAATATGCAAGAATTAAAATGCAACATTCCACAGGGACACTGAAATTGTATTCAATATCCATCAAGTTCATCTTGCACAGTTTTTATTTATCTTGCACTTTTAAAACAGTGCCACTATTTACTGATGATTCATTTGCTCATTTACTCAAAATGGTTCTACTGACTCCCTATTATGGACAGGATCATATGACTCACAATTACATTAGATCTTGTCAGTCGGGCCCATGCCTCCTTACTGATTCCTGTGATACTTCTCTCCCGAACTGGCTTTTAGCTAATTCTTCTTATCAAGACTTCTATGTGCCTATTCCCAGACTGAATTTATTGTTTTCAAAAAAACTAGCCTATACGAATGGTGATTTTTTATTTATTTAATTTTTTTAAGAAAGGGGTCGATATGTAGTTCAGGCTGTCCTTGAACTTACTATGTAGCCCAGTATGGCCTTGAACTCCTTGCCATCCTACTTGCCTCAGCCTCCCCAAGTGCTAGGAGTACAGGTGTGTGCCACCATGCCAAGTACAAGAATGATAACTTAAACTGGCCCACTATCTCCCTCTGAGAAGGATGGCTCTTAATTCTAAAATAATATCAACTTTACTTTTCTGAATACTGAAATTCCTTTTCTCTAATTAAACTGGCCAGTTAATTAGTTATCAATTGTTTTTTCACTGGTTGATTTATAAATCTGAAAGTCTAAGAAACAGTCAATTTCAGCTACCAAGGCATTTACTCCCTGGTTATATGACACTATTTGTATTTACCATATAGTCTCTAGTTTGTGGTCCTGCTGGCATACTGCCCTTGCTGCACACTATCTCAACCTCCAGGGTCTCTTAATAACCTGAAGATTTTAGAAACACAAAGCCCTAAAAGTTCTTACATATATTTCAAAGGAATCATTAAATACTGCATTTTTAAAATAATTTCAAATTTCAATAGTGAACTCAATGACTAACATAAGCAAACCAATTACAACTGGGATTCCCAATAATATGCATAATTAACACAGATACCATGTTGCATCAAAGAAGCCAAACACCAGAGGGCCCATTATATGTTGTTATGTATATGAAGTTCAGCCAGAGGTAAACTCAAATTATCTAGAATGAGAGAAATCAGAACCACGGTGATTTTTTAAAGGAGAGTATTGACTGTCAATGTGCGAAGGTCTGCCAGGGCACTGAAAGGGACTTAGGTCAATACTCTTGTTCTGAGTCATGGTTACACTTGTGCACAGACTGTGAATTTAGAATCTACTTGAATATATGTCCACAGTCTTTCACTAAAGAGTAGCACTCTAGAAAATTACTAGCAATATATTTTTTCTTCCTGCCACTATTAAATTGTTTTTACTTATTTATAGTGTAGTAGTTTACAATAATAAGTAAGCTTTAAAGAATGCTTATTGAGTTTAAAAAATACAAATCTCCAAATCACTGCTACTCTCCTGCAACTACTGAAAACTACTAGAGGACATCAAATCTCCAATTTCTATTTTAAGAGCAAAAGAAAAAACACGACATTCAGTATTTCCAAGCTCAAACCCAGGTAGAATCACTCCTCCCAGAAAATGAAATTAATGGAATTAAGAAACAAACTCTGTTTGTTTTTGTTTTGTTTTTTGGTACTGGGGACTGAACTCCAGGGCACTGTACCACTTAGCTATATCTCCAGGTTACTGTATTTATTCTTTCTTGTGAGACAGGATCTCATTAAGTTGCTCGGGCTGCCCTGGGACTTGCGATCCCTCTTTCCTTGGCTCCTGAGTACCTATGATTACAGACTTGGGCTAAGATGTGCTTCCACCTCTGTTTTTCCATATAACTTGTTCTCACTTGTTTCAAAAATTGTCCGGTCTCACTGTGAAATAATAAATTTTAAAGAAAGTATTGTTGCTTAGTTTGGGGTTGGTTTCTTCTGGGGCTTTGTTTGCTAGTTTTTAACTACAAAAAGGAGAATGAGAAGGAGTTGTTGCCATGAAAGAGAAAGGATTTCACTTTCAGTACCACACATTGCTATGGTTTGGATATGGTTTTCCCCTTTAAGGGTTCAGATGTTGAAACCAGCATGGAGATGTGCAAGGCAGCAGGCTGTTGAGAAGGTGACCTAGAGCAGTAGTGGTGAACATATAGCATGCATGTTGCAATGGGCCATTTGTATCACTGAAAGCTCTAAAAGGTTCGCTATCACCACCCTAGCGGGAGGTCACTGGAAGCATTGCCCTTGGAAGGAATTAAGTTAGTTCTCATGGGACCCTAGTTAGTTCCTTCCAAAGGAGGTCATTACAAAAACCAAGACTGGTCATTTTCTGTTCTCTAGCTTCCTGTCTTGCCATGTCATTTCTCATTCTCACATATGTTCTTAACACTGTGATACAATTTGCCCTGAGTTTCTCAGCAGAACCAAGCAATGCTGTTATCATGCCCTTGAACTGCCAGAACTCTTGTACATTACCCAGACTCAGGTATTTGTTGTACCAACAGAAAATACACAAATGCACACGTAAGACTGATCTTCAAATGACAATTAATGTAAGAAGACTGAAAATAGTATTATACAGAAGCCAGAGTAACAAAGTCTGCAAGGCAAAAACAAGAGATCAAAATAAATAAGAGTATGTATTTGTTTATGTGATCTGAAGAGCAAAAGGAATGGTAAAATAATTTTCCAAATTATATGGAGAAATAATGCATAAGCAATACCCAAAGTAATATCAGTTATTAAGGTAGACACTGTTATTTTTCTTTTAGGTATGCCTATGTTATTTTTGATACTAAATTATATTACCAATTTATGTTTTTAAAAAAGATATAAATGGGCCTGTGGCTAGACATAAACATATTTCACTGAATGCTGAATAAGCATATTTTGTGTATTGCTGTCCCAAAGGAAAAAAAATATGTTCAGAATATATAAAAAGGCATACAGGAAGTGCTATATTTTGCACTGAAATGAGGCTTATAAGCAAACTTCCAATAATATTAATTGGTAGTGATAGCACTTAATGAATAAAGTTTAAAAAGCCTACAACAAAAATAGTTTAAATCTACACCAAAATCATAGCAGCAAAGTCATGGTAATTTAAGCTTTACTGGTTGTGTAGTTTTGTTCTATATTAACATCTATAGCAAAAAAAGGGCAGCTTTCTTTTTGCCTTAAGAATCACTGAAAGATTTAAGTTATATTTGTGTATACCAGTTACTGGCACAGGTGAAAAAGAGAAAAAATACAAAGCCGGGAGCAGAGAAAAAAATAAAGAAAAGCACAATAAAGGGAAGTATGCGGTGCGGAGAGTGGAGTTTCTCTAATAGCTACTCCATATATACTCATGGCATAAATTTCCCTCTAAACCCTATGTTGGGAAGTTAGTGCTAAAATGATACAGAAGCCAATGGAGATCATCAACATTAGTATGAACTGTGAAAAAGTAACACCAATGAGAGAGACCAGAAGAAATACATCTATCCAGAGCTCTGAAATTGTACAGTATAAAGACCTACAGTAATAGATTTAGAGAATGTAACCTTGACAGTTCAGCATCCAGTTAATTGCAACTTGAATTCAGCTCCCGATTAAGCATCTCTAGAAATGATACTGTCTTCAAAGGAGAGCTTTCCTCTTTCTCTTCCTTTGTTCTTTAGAAAATTCTTACTACTTCACACTAAATGTCATTATGTAGACTTGAATCTCTTTAACATTCAATTAGTTCTGGCCAGAGTCAGGAAGCAACAAAGAACAAAAACCACTTTACTTAAGTGAGAGACCCTTATATATTAGAAAATAGATACCAAATCTTCTGTTCTTCACTATTACTTCCAATTTTTCTTATGATTTTTCGTAAGGAATGACTTATGCTTTTTGACTAACTAGACTGGCAGAAAATTACACTGTTGAAATGTACACACGTAAGTGGTTGCAGCCTTGACTGGCTCTCCATTTCACTCGGGAATATGCTACTTGTAATCAATGTTTAGCCATGTATTATATAACACAATTTGAAAATACAAAATTGCAAAAAAACTTAGAATAAAAACTTTAACTTGCAAAAATTAGTTTGAAGATTAAAAGCAATTAACATTTGTAATATAAAATCAAAAGCAGTTGAACTGTGGTGTTTGGAATCTAAATACGCTACCACTCGACATATCACAGACTTTGTAGGTCAGATGCTCTAAAAGCACAGCAATATTTCTCATATTTCTGAGGACAGGGAAAAAATTCTGTTGTGTTTCATAAAAATGCAAAAAAGTGGCCACATTTCCTTCCATGCATGAATAATGTATGATCCACAATGTTATTTGCTAGACTGTCTAATCACCAACATCTTTCAAAATGTCTATATAAGCTTTAGCTCATTAAGAACAAACATGTATCTGTATAAAAATATCACATACCTGTGAAGATTCAGAATAATATTCTGTAAAATATCAATGCACACATCAAACTGACATAGGTGGCACAACTTCTCTGCATTTCCCAAAGATAAAAATATTGAGAAAAGAAATATGGAAGAATTATCTCAACTTCTGACATTCCTTTTTAATCTAAAATTCAAACTAAATTATCCTTTGAAAGCAAATACCACACACACACACACACACACACACACACACACACATACATAAACATTTTCAAGAAATGATCCAGAGGCTATTATTTCCTTTCTAAATAAAAGTGAAAAAATCCAGGAGCAATCTGAGTAAGAAGCTAAATAAGAAAGATTTAAAAGCTGGGTTTCTTCTACTAGAAAGGTTTTATAATCTTAAAATCTCCCACAATTTATAAAAAACAATGAGGCAAAGATTAGTTTAGTCAAGCATAAGCTTTCAATGTAGTAAGAAGGAAAAGAAAACATAAAAAGGAAAAGTATTGGTTTTGCATAAACAATTAGCAAACACAAAATACTGTACAACTGTAAGTTACAAAGAGTAGTGGTACAGGATCAAAGTTGCAAAAATAAATTTATAAAATTATCTTTATAATTCCACATTTTATCTATCACATATTCTTCTTAGTTACTTTCAAGAGAAGAAAAAGGAAAGAAAAGAAGTTAGCAAATAGAGTTGGCCTCCTTTACTGTGGTTTCAATTTCCAGGGTTTCAGTTCTTCGTACTCTACAGCAATCTACAAATATTAAATGGAAAATTTCAAAAATAAATTTATATTTTTACAGCATTGTTGTTTGGTTTTTTGGATTGTTTTTTCCCATGTTGGTTACTGAACCCAGGACCTTGTATGTGCTAGGCAAGTGTTCTACCACTGAGTTACACTCCTAGTTCTAGTCATTCTATTTTAGCATTAGTTATTGTTACTTACTATGCCTAATTTACACACTAAACTTCATCATAAGTTGTATAGGACATAAGTATACATAGCGCTGTGCGCCATCTATGGTTTCAAGTTTCTACTGACATTCTTGGAATATAATCCTATAGATAATGAGTGACTATTGTACCACTGTTAGGTCAAAAAGGCTGTTTGATCTATTTCAATGTCATTATTAAAAATGAAATTATTTTCCTTTATATTTTTATTCACATCAGATGACAAATAAAGTATTTACTGGTACCCCTACAGCTTATTTTTTTAAAGAAAATATTTATGTTGTACCCTATTTATATAGAACATATAACTGAACCACTATTCCATACCTTCCCTCTAGTGGTTGTTTTAAGAAAGGAACGGAGAAAGAAACCATCAAGAAGTACAAAAAGCCAAGATGTTATAGAAATATAAATTGGAAATTTTGAAAACCAAAATTACTGCATTCATTTATTCATAGTAAGAGTGCAAAAAAATTTGCAAAGACCTTTTCTACTAGACCAGGTTTAGACTAATTGTATGTAATTTTAACTACAGACTCTTCCAGAATTACTCTCCATAATAAATTCTGCTAGATTTGTTGGCAAATCTTATTACAAAAAACAAAACAAAACAAAAAAAACAGAAACAAACCAGGCTCTCTGCAGAACAGCCCAACAAATCACTGCTTTCTTTGAGAGAAAACAAATAACACCGTTTAGCTACAACTAGCCTTTAAAAACCCTCACATATCTGAACTACTTAACAGGATAAATCCTTAATAATAACTCAAAAGACTAATCTTATGGTAACATTTTTCCAGTATCATTGGATAATACTATCAAAGTAGGCTATATTCAATTATCTATTCTATTTCTGGAGATACAATTATTGGAAGGATGGAGCATTTTCACCATAAAATGTGGAAGTAAAGATGACAACTAAAAACAGCAGTTCCAGAGTACCTCAATCCAGCAAAATGAAGTCTTACAAAATAACTTCTCCTGACATCCTCCTGTATTACCAGGCTTTCTCTCCTATTCCATCTTTACAACCATTGGAATTTCAGATGTAGTCCCAAAACTTCTTGTAAATCTAAATATAATGCTCTCCTTGTTCAAAATGAAACCAATTTTCATGTTGACTATCCTGAGTAAAATATCCTCCAATGTGCATTCCTGCAGAACATAACCCTATTCACATCAGTCTTCATCCTTTGAACATATTCCTCTCCTTCCTTTTCACTTACCATTTGCTTTAGTCAGGTCATTCTCATCTATATATACATATGGCTCTCCCTATCACTTCATTTTCAAGCCTAATCAAACGCCATATTCTCAAAAAGACCTTTCCATTCATTTTTCCAAAATAGTGTCCTCACAGGCACGGCCAGTCATTATCAAATTCCTGAATCTTCTTTGTTGTTCTTCACAAAACTCTCACTTCTAATCAGTACCTGATACCAATTTGCATATGCACTAGTTTACTGATTCATTGCTTGACTCTTCCACTAAACTCCATGAGGTCAGAGGCTTGTTAATTACAGTAACATGGGAATTGGTTGTTTTTGGAAACTTTTATTGCTCCAGGACTGGTTTCAGCTTCTTCCTGTCCTCCAAACTCAAAGGCATTGCAAAGCATTTTCATGGTCAGGCCATGAGTTACTTTGAAATAGTTCCCTACACTGTTGAAAATTGGCAGTTTTGAAATCTGTGAAGAATAATTTTTAGAAGTTATTCTTCTCTATATATTATACAATAAAATTAATTCTTTTTTTTACTGCTGTTTGTCTTAAGAGAAGCATACCAATCAGAAGAGATACTGGCCCATCACCAAAAGCCCAAGTTGCCAAGAGTTTTATCTCCACAAATGACCTCTTAGATGCTGCACACTCTTCACTGACCAAGAAACACCTCATTTTTGCTCTCTCTAGGACTTGATACCTGATGTTAATGAAGTGTGACTAACAAACAGCAAAAATGTTCATACTCTAGATGTTTAGTGCTCGAATTGTGTTCAATATAGTGTTCATACATTAGTCATATTTTTGTAACTTTAAATGCCCTCAGCATCCACATGTTCCCAGCCCTTTTCCTCAGCAAAGTTACCCCAATGGTGCAAATAACAATTCTTTAACTGTCTCATAAGAACCCTGCTTCAAATGTGAAAGTGCTCATTATCATAGAGAGTCAAACGCTCTTAAAAAATAGTTAAAATAAAGAACCAAAAGAAAGAATATGTTACATTTGTCACTTGAACTTTTCAGTCTCAAAATGTCAGGCCTTTGAATTCCTCAAATAATCTTAAAAAATCATTTCTCAGTCACCAAGTCATAAAAATTAAAAGGTAGAAAACAATATCCAAACCAGTGAAGTCCTTGATTCACATATCAGAAAAACTAAAACTCACAGCCATTCAAGAACTTCAAAAATTAGCAAGTACTCACTTCTAACTGTCCCAGAAGTCAATTTCACTTACCACATTAATTTACAAGTTTGTTATAATTATGAATATATATAATTTAAAAGATATATATACTATATAGTATAAACATATACACAAACATATATATACACACTATATAGTATATGTGTATATATTTATTTTTTTTTTAATTTTTTTTTTCCCCTCCTCAGAGAGTATTTGAGGACAAATGAGGTCAAAAGGCCTAGGCCCTGATCCAATAAAACTGGTAACTTTATAAACAAAGGAAGAGCTATCAGACAGTTCTGTTTCCGCTCCATATGTAGGGAAAAGCAGTCACATGAAGACACAGTGAGAAGGCTTCCTTCGGTTCTCTGTGTGCTTATTTTTTGCTCTTGTCCTAGCTAACAAGGACTTAGAATTTTGTTTCTAAAGCAATGATGGACTACATTAAATGCTCCCACTTTTCTTTCATGATTCTACCTATATAACAGAGACTCTGCAGTTATGAGGTAGTAGGTACAAAAGAGTAAAGGACTTGGTTTTGTTTTCACTCAGCAACACCTCCTCAAATGTACCTTATTGGCCCGAGGGGGGTGTGTGTCAGAATGTTACTAAATATTTCACATGCTCCTATCATTTAGATTTTTAAAGAAATAACTTTCATTCTCACTTATGTCTTACTATATGAAGAACTATACTAACAAACTGACGACACAGTATGGTTTTAGGATTTAAGATAATAAAGAATAAGGAGAAGTTATTGGAAAAACAAAGAGAAAATAAATTCTCATTTCCTGCCTCACAATTCCCACAAAGGGCAGCCACAAAGTAACTTTATATTTCCCGAAATAACATTACATATTAGTTGTAATAAGAAGTAACACTCTGCATTAAGCTGTGGTTGATACTTCAGTAAAATGTATTTCACTGTCAAAGTTTTATTTATATTCAGATTCTGGCTAATAATTACTGTAATATAATTATCTGAAAGTAGTACTTTTTTTTGAAAGATACTTAAATGTATGTTAGATGTACAGAAAAGAATGACAATATGCCATTCAAATTTCAATATTAACATATCTTCTTCCATTCCCTAAAGTGAAGACTCATTAAATGAATTCCACTTATCAGAACAAATCTACCCATTTTTTTGAGGGTTTCCATAGAAAATTAAAAAACAGCACACATGTTGGTGGCAAAAGGGGCATTAGACTTACTTTGGGTGAAGTATGTTAGGATACTAGGTCTTTATTTTGGGCAAAGTATTTTAGAATTTACCTGGGCATGGCTAGTAACTTACTTGTTTCAACCTGTTTTGTTCAGTTAGCTCCACAGGCAAAAAAGGAACTGATTAGATGACCTCTTATCTTCACAAGTACTCATTAAGGGTTTAATTGCATTCAGTGTCTTGGTGGAGTAAGGGTAAAGCAAACCAGCTAACGCTATACTCCATCTTTCTAAGCAAGGAGACTGGCCAGAAAAAAAACAGTAAGGAGAAACACTGAACAAGTAAAACGGCCAGCAGAGTTAATGGAGAATGAACAAATTGGAAATCAGTTCATTTGCCTCCAACATCCTATGAAATTGCCTAGTGAGACTGCAGGGGTTACGAGGGTAGTACATGATCACCAGAACTGAGGACCTTGTAGAATAATTTTATAAAAGGACAGTACAGACTCTTGGGAATATATAAAACTGTGTAACCAGAATCTGTTCTGTAGTGTTCTCAGCAGAGTGGTTCAGTTTTCAATACAGAAAAACCTGTAAGCTGAAAACAATGCACTGCCAGCTGAACAAAAATTATGCAAAAAGCTTGTTTTAATAAATGAAGTGTAGAAAGTCTACACAAAGTTTCAGTAAGTCAGAGTGCCAGCGATAGTATACACAGAGGAAAAGCAACAAAGGAAAATGTTTAAACAGCTATTGTGATAGTCAATTTGTGATAAGTTCTTTCTGGGCTTATTTTTTATTATGCTGAAGTTATAAATAAAGAAAAATTATTATAATCAATTAGAAAAAGGTTGCCAAATTAACATGGGAAAATAATATGAGTCACTTGATCCAAGTAGAAACATATTCAAGAGCAGTGTTAGGAGGAAGGTTACTAATAGGTAACCGGATATGTAATTTCACACAAACAAAAAACTGATTTCAGGAGAGGATATACTGAATTGTACTCTCCCACAAAGTCTAAGAGATCCTGATGATTCACATACTTTCCAACATCCGGTGTTTTCACACACCCGATTTTACCACCTATGCAGCTGCCAAGTGTGCACATGTATATAAGAATATAATCTTCTTTAGTTTTCTTAGGACCTTTACTTGTAATCACAGTCCTACAAATAACCGATGTGTGAAACTCAAGTGAAAGAGCCAACACTGTAACCAAAATGGCCTGTTGTTTTTATTTTAAATTTCAAATTTTCTATGTCTTCTTTCTATACTTCCATTTTCCTACATTACCTTTCACACTATACCAGTCTGTCTTTTAAATAACAGTACTAAATCACAGTGTTTGAACCATCTTTGGGATTAGCATGGGATAAAAGCGGTGAGTATTCCAAAGGATAGAAGACATATCTACACAATTTTATGTTATTAATCTTGCAAAAATAAGAGGAATTGTTTCTAAACCACAGTACATAACTAACTTAGAGAAGGGAAAGTACACATCATAAATATTTTATAAACATATGTGGAATATGAGTAACTGAATTACTATAGGAAAATGATAAATTTTAAATGATAATAGAAACAATAACATATACTATTATGATAATATAAATTGATTTCATTTCAAGGATTCAACTCCTAAACTTAGGGAATAATAAATCAAAAACTCACAAAAATGCTCAAGTATAAAAAATAAAATTTTTTTTAAAAATCCATAAAACCTTAATAATTTGAAGTTCTACAGCACATTATGAGCTTTCAGCTGACACTGTTTAATGAGTTTGAGATCCAAAGGTGCAACTGGTGTCAAAGGGCTAATTCAGTTTAAAATGGTCACTTACTTATCACAGAATTAACTTAACTTACTTTGCATACCACATAATATTCTTGTTACTTACACTGAAACATAGAGAAAGAATGAATGATAAGTTGTTTATATCATGTTAAAGAAAAGCTTCTCCTCTAATTCTTATCAATAATAAATTAAAATTCTGAATGAGAGACCAAATAAATAAAATGAGTGGGAGTATTAACAAAGTTTGAAACAACCCTTTAGCAAACCAGCATACATATTATGCTTTTAAAAAGTCAAGAACTACAATACATTAAATTACCAGTCTTGTATATGAAATGTAACCTAAGTGCGAAGTACTAAAATCCATTTTTCTACTTCACATTATTAAGAAAACCTTTTATACAAAAAAGTCTCTTGAAAAGTACTTGACAATACTACTAAATAGCCCACATTGGGTTTCTTCTATACTTGAAACAAACGCAAGCAGAAGGATTCCATCTATAGTAGTGGTGGCAAACCTACAGCACGAGTCCACAGTGGGCTGTTTGTACCACTGAAAGCTCTAAAAGATTCACTATCACTGATCCATAGTATAAAATAGAAGTAAATTATGTCATAATATCTAGGTTAAAAGATGACTACAATGATGAAGGTATTTTTCCAGTTTTCCTGGCCATTCATGCTGCTAAGTGGAACTCAACTGCAATTACAGAGAGAGTGAACAGTAAACTAATTAGCAAAGTCAACTGATATATATGAACAGTATCACTTAATGCTGAAATTCAATGTTATAATTAATCTACTATAATATACATATATATATAGTTAGTAACAACTAAACCAAGAAGAGCAGTCTTAAAAAGCAGTCTTAAATTTCTTAATACCATGATTCTCTCATCAATTTCCTTACTGCAAATATCTGTCAAACAGATTTTGTAAAGGTTAAAAACACTTCTTCATTACTTTATTATTATGAAAGTATTTTTTATTTTAATCTATATATTTGTATTCTTACCTTCAAAAGCAACTAAAGAAATGCAAACAATGTCTATCCAAGTAAAAGATTTGAATTTAGCCTGTCATAATGGCAGCAATTTGCTAAGTCTTGTTTAATGGGAAGGTGGAAAAATTCCAGTTAAACTGCTAAGTGTTTTGGAAAAGTACACATAGTATTATCTCTGGCTAATTCAGTACCTTTTGTTTCACTGCTATTCCAAATGCCTCAGATTTTATAGAAGTTATTTTACGAAGCTGAGGTATTACTCTGAGATACAATCAAACATAGTGAACTCACAGTTTTTGTTCCATTAAATGAAAATACAGCAAATGTATAATGGTTCTTTTAATGATTAAACTTAATTGTCAACTTCACTAGATTAAGAGACTCCTGGAGAGGTAACTGGATCATGAGGGTGCCTATCTGAATGTGTTCCTAGGAGATGAGACCCAGGTAGATGTAGGTAATGGGGAGTGGGGGTGTGCCTTTGAAAGGCATATCTCTTGTTAGCACTCTCCCGCTGTGCTCTGCTTTGATCTACCCTACCATTCTGCCATGATGTTCCTGACTTGGAATTGGCTGACCGTGGACTGAATCCTCTGAAACTGTGAGCCAAATAATGTCCCTTTAAATTGTGGGTGTCATCAGGTACTGTGCACCAGCAATAGAAAAGCTGAACAATGTAGATCTTTATAAAGAACAGACATAATTAATATTATATATCTGAATCTGAAAAGTTCCTTTCAAAATTGTGTGTATGTGTGTATATATATGATAAACAAATAAGTACAAAAATGTTCAAATAATCCCCAAAGTAATTTTTCAATTGTATCAAAAACATTTTAATATATATTCTAATTTGTTTCATTTTGTTTTTTTGGGTTTTCTTCTGGTACCGGGAACAGAACTCACGACCTTGCGCTTGCCAGGCAGGTGCTTTTGCCGCTGAGCTAAATCCCCAGCCCCTAATTTGTTTCATTTATGCTACTAGTTTTTCTTAGTTCACTGAAAGGAAAGTTTGGGGTTATAATCTGTTTTTTCTTTGTAAGACAATTTTTTTGTCTATGACTTCTAATCTGAGTAACTACACTGAAGATAATGACAGTAACTATGGTTACTGTCATTATTTTCTTTTGAAATTTTGGGTTGTTCTTTTTCCATAAAGTATAAAAAGGCTTGATGAGTGGCAGGCTAGAATTCTCCAGTGGACCATAGTTTGCCCTAAAACAGATCAAAGAGAGTGGAAGGAAGGAAGGAAGGGAAGAAGCAGAGAGAACACCACGACTTGGGTAAGGAAAGAAAGAAATCAAAAAGTATTTAAGAACTATTACTCCTGAGAACAAGTAGCTATTTGTGAGGTTGACATTATCTGTTCTACTGACCAACTTTGTGAGGCCCTAAAAAAGAACAAAGTGTTTCTAGATTTTTTTTCTATGACTTGTTTCAATGCTAACTGAAGTACTGGCAGCAGCATTGGTACATCTGCATAAATAATGAAAATATTGATCTTCAGTAAGTACATCAAGAAGTCTGACTTACCTTAGTAATGGGTGAAATATGACAGTAATGTTTCTGGCTCCAGGTTTGCAGACAAATTTTGTTCCTCCACCTTCAATTAAGTTGTCATCAGGACCCCCTTGTAGAAAAAAGAGTAATTTAGCTTACTGGAACTGTTTTTACAAATAAATAAACCACGTCTATCTACACAACTGTTGTACTGTCATAAGGTTGAGCTCTGAAAACAAATTATCTTCAATATCTAAAAATTACTTTGAATCGCTTGATCCAGTCTTTTCTCACTTGATTAAACTATGGATTACAATGTTCACTTGGGAGTGAGAAAATGAAAAGAAGCCTAGTAAGAATAAATGACATTCTAAAACCAATAGCACAAGTTTATAACTCAACAAAGATTAAAATTTTAATCTCTACTCACTAGTCTCTGGCTCAGACAGTACATAACATGAAACTTTAAAGAGAAAGAAGTGTCACTCAAAGTTGTTCCAGGTTGTAAAGCCTGAAGAGACTCACAAACCTAAATGATCGTATTTCATCAAATTTAAGACCCCACTGACTGAAAGATGCAGTATTATTTTATGTACCCCTAGGAAAATAAAAAAAACCTCTCAACTAAACTGTATGATACTTTTAAAAAAATTTTATTTTTTCAGCCTGGGAAACTTTTTAAGCTTTCTCAATAAACAGAGGTTTACCATACATCTCTTATATACATTCAGTAAGGAATGTGAAATATAAACTTATCATGTCACACTTAAAACTCTATAATCATCTAGCTCTTCTGAATGACTAATTCAGAGTTGTCAATATTCTTGTTTTCTAAACTGTCAATGTATGTCACCATAAATGTGGGTATCTTAAAGAAGTGTTCCATGTTGCATTCAGCAATTTATTCCAAGTTGCTGATACCCATTCTGCAAAGTATAAAGCTGGTACTTCTTTGATGATGTTAGATTTAAATAGAAGGTTGTCCTATACCAGCCAGGCCTCACATCTCTCCTTCAAATGGGTATTAACTGCTTAAGGTAGTGAAACATTTGAGGGTTATAATGCAAGAAGTAAGCACCAAGCTCACGCATATTGAGTCTACGGCATTCATTATGACTATTAGAGGTAGACGGCTACTTAGGTGCTGCAAGATACATCCTGATTTCCAAGGTTAGAATGTGGAAAGATGTATGCATCTTTGGGATTAGGGAGAAATGCTTCCACTACCACCTAAATCACATTTTTTTTTCATTAAAATGAAATTCAATTAATGGTATCTACTCCAGGAAAGTGAAGTACTTCCTTTGATTGGTGGAAACTGAGATGAAAAAGGTGGGCACACACGGCTTAGCAAGCCCCTTATTCCATTTAGGAAAGAAGAATGCCTGGAGACAGCGAATGCTGTCTGATATAAATTGAGCTGCAGGGCTGGCACTGCAGCTCAGTTGTAGAGTGCTTGCCTAGAATGCTTGAGGCCCTGGGTTTAATCCCCAGTATCACAAAAAATAATAAAAATGAAAAAGAGGAGCTGTTTAGATATAAACACATTGCTTTTAAAGAAAAGGAATGAAGTATTCCAGCACCTTTTATAAATGGGTAAATAAATGTTTCTGATTTTAATGTTCAGTTAGAAAGGCCATTTGATTCTCAAACTAGGTTATGTTCTTTAACCTAGGTATTATATTATCAGTAGAAAAATAGTATTTCACTTTTCTTCTATTTTATGTTATTTCTTTTAGTTTAAGAACTCTGGCAAGAAACATGGATACTACTTAGGGGGATTTCTTAAAAACCCTAGAAATCTACACCTACAAAATTCATTTATTTCTTCTGAAATAAGCATTTTTTTTTCTGATGATAGCAGACCAATTACCAACAAATCTCACTGACTTCTTATCTGTCATGACAATGAGACACATACTCTGGATCATAGAAACTTGCCAGAAAAATCAGAATCTAGATTAATACCATTAGCATTAGTTGTTTTTATCAACTAATCAGTGCATACATTTTCTTAAGAATAGAGGGTATAGTGGCATGCCCCTGAAAACCTTGCACTCAGTAGGCTAAGGCAAGAAGACTGCTGGGAGTTCAAGGCCAGCCTGTGTTACATAACAAGTCTCTGTCTCAAAAAAAATATAGACAGATACAAAATCTCCTATTTTAAATATATTTTATATTTAAAATATTATATATGTATATATATGATGGCATTTACAGCTCTTAATCCAAAATCATAACATGCATTTCCTCATTTGAAAAAAATCCATCCTGTAATACTATATCTGAATCAGATATATTAATGTCCTGCTAAATATTTAAGTTAAAAGCAAAATGAAAAGAGTAGCAGGGGCTGGGTATGAAACTCACGATAGAACACTTGCTTAGCAAGAGAAAGTCCCTGGTTCACTCAATTCACAGCACCCCGACTGCCTAAAAATCCCCCAGCTCAAACAGTATTAACATTTAATAAAAATCATCTCAAATGTCACGAAGTATGGTTACAAACAGAAAAAAGAAACTGAGATCAAATATATCTCATTTGTCAACATAAAATCTAATCAGAATTGAAAAATCAAGTGTATGTGTAGTGAAGAAACCAGGTTATATTTTGAAAACCAAGAACAGCATAAATAATTTCTTATGGGATAAATAAAAAAAGCAATGTCTTGTTCTACTCAATGTTAACATATCTTTATGGAACACATATGAGTTGGAATAAATGAATTTCAATGGTTTCAAAGTATTCTAAAGTCTTAAATTTTAAATATTCAGTAATTGAATTCAGACTTCATCAAGCTCACTCCAGTCAAGCTAGTCTCTTCATGCATACTGAAAACATGGTTTGCACACCCACATGTATGCCATGGCCTGACAGGGCTCCCATCTGCAGTGCCTTCTCACTGTGTACCCATCCTTTAGACCCCATGTCTCCCCAAAAAGTTAAATGCCTTCTCTCAAAGCCCACAATTCTTTCAGAAGCAACTTTATCTAAAACAACTTATATGAACCTTAAAATTGCTATGTGATTTTTAACTTTCACCTCACTTTTCCTGCCTGGAATATAAGTTACTGGAAAGTGGTTATATAAGCAGACATTTGCAGGATGAATGAAAGAACAGAGACTTATGTGGGTAAAATGTTATCAGAATTAGATAAGAAAGAACATGCAAAAGGCCTCTGTAAATTTTCAAAAACCTAACAAGTGTAGGCGACTCTTCCCAACCCATATGCTCAGTATTTGTTGATGATAATAATATAAGGAATAAAGATAACAAAATGCATCATATAAACCAAAATTACACACAAGAATCACTAGAAATATGTATAGAAAGATTTTGCTATAAAAATAGACATTAGAAAATAATAGTTTCATTAGTTGTAAACCTCTACCAGCTACAAAAAGATGACTACTGACCAATATAGTGGGCTAGACCTAAATAAAAAGTAAAATTTGGACAGAAATATGAAGAAAAAACCAAGATCCTCCTTGCTAACCAAAATTCTACCACAGGAACTTCTTCACTTTAACTTTAATCATGTGTCAACCACATTCTGTTTGATATGATTTCTTCTTTGCCAATCAGACGTCCAAATCAACCTTACAAAATGCTATGGTACAAATACGTCCCCTACAAAATGTGTGTTGGAAACTTAAGTTAAAGGGTATTGGAAGGTAAGGGCCTGTGCTATGAGGGGCCTCCTGAATGAATTAAGGCCAGTATCACAGGTGTGAGTTGGTTATAAAAGGCAGAATTTGAACCACTTCTTCCTCACTCTTTCTCTCTCTTTGCCTCCTACCATGGGATGATGTTACTCCTTACCCCTGGAAGTTGGGCTCTCCAATTTCCAGAATCATAAGTGAAAAACTTTGTATTCATTATGGACTATGCAGACTGAGATATTCTGTTATAGCAGTACAAACTGGATGAGATACTAAATTACCAATAAATAGTACCAGCCCAATGAAAATAAAACTATCATAACCAAAAGTAAAGGCAATGGCTAAATAATGCAAAGCCTGTGAGTGTAGATATCTAGATATTCTCTAGTGTTTTCAGTGTTATGGTTGAGAAACAAAACTCACCCCTTCTCACATACCTTTCTATATATCATCAAGTAACCTGAGAGCTGCTGTCATGAATATGAAGGAGCATGTTGCTCAGTCCTGAGAAGAGCACATCTCTCTCCAGCGCTCGTTATATTTACAGTCTAACCTCAGTTGGGAGAAACCAGCTGCCAGACACCAGAGAAAATGCTGAATAATGATGGATGGTTGGAATGAAAGAGAAACTAACAATGGTATTACAAGTACAATACATAGTGTGAAAGGAGAAAGAAATGCCCCAGTCATATTTCCTGTTTTTTTAACGATGAGGAGAATCATTTGACAAGTTCTCCCAGATGACCAGCAACAAGCACCCAGGTCACCTGATGAAGGTGGGTATGACAGCATTTCAGGGCTTGCAGGCTGCTGCCTTTCTTTAGAATTCATTTATTTTTAAGACATTAGCTTCTACATTTATTTATTTGTTGATTCTCCTCAACTAAGGCTTGCTGTAACTAATAATTAATACGTCATCTTAATGAAACAGATACAGAAAACCGACACCTCAGAAAGAACTGAGATGAAATGTTCGCACTGAAATGATTATAGCACAGCAGAAAGAATCAATACAATTTCGTGGTCCCACATCTGCTATTATTACAAGTGTGATAAAATTATTCAAATTCTCTAAGCTTCAGCTTTCCCAATTATATAAGGATTGCAATAAACTCTCAAAGAGTTGCCCTGATGTTTAAGTAAAATAATATGAACAAGGGCATTCAGTATGGTGTTCATTACCCAGTAGATTTCAAATAAATGGTTGTTACTTTGCTTCAGAATTATCAATTAAGGATCTAAATGACCACCCCCCCCACACACACAAACACACACAAACACACACACACACACACACACACACACATACACACACACCACCATCACTGGAACAGCAGTAAAAGTATAAAAGTCCAATTTTTAAAAAATTTATTCTTGTTACATCAGGCAACACAGTACTCTTTAATGTCATTAATGAGACTACAAACGAATGAAATTTTTTTTTTGGTAACATTATTGCTGTGACAGACTTAGAAAATTGCTGGGAACACTTGCAGCATGACAGAATGAGATAAGCCTTTCTCTACTCTTAGTTTTTCAATTAAAAATAATCAATATCAAATGTACAGACATTAACATTGTGAATACCCTGTGCCAAGCACTGTACTTAAATGAAAATAGTATAGATTTTGATGTGACTTTTATTATGCTACAGAAAGTAGCATGGTCTCATTGACATTTTTAATGTGCATTATTGGCTTTCCATATAGAAAAGAACCATAATAAAGTTGAGTTCTTTTTTCTTGTACTGGGAATCGAACTGAGGACCTTGCACTTGCCAGGCAGGCGCTTGTGCCACTGAGCTATATCCCCGGCAAGTTGAATTCTTTTGAAGAAAATATTTTAGGTTAAAAATATAAAAAAACACATACATTATAATAAATTGCATCGATAAACAGGGTCTATAAGTGATCAAGAGTCAGTTGAATGGTCTATAAGTTTCCTGAATTTTCAGCTTCTACCTTGCCAGAAAAGGTTTTTTGGGTTAAGTTCTTTATCATGTGCCTATTCTCAAAACATAAGATATCGTTATTGATTGGTTTCTTGCCCCACTGTAATTCCTGCTGATTTGCTAAGGCACCCAGCCAATATGGTGCTGCCCACTAGAGGCCATGTGCTAAGCCCCACCCTTCTTCTGCTGAGTCAAATTACAACTTCCCACTTCCCTTTTTGTAATATCCTGTTCCCTTTACCCACGCTCCTACCCAATCCTGGTCTGCCATATCAGGTGGTCCACCTCCTAAACCCCACTTCCAGCCTGGCGCTATTTAACCTTGGACCCCAGGAAAGATCCTTAGAGGCCACGTTTTTCTCTTTCCTGTGGCTTTCTCTGCATCCACAATAAAGGCATTTTATTGTTTTACTTCTCTCTGCGCTAGAAAAACCTATTAGTTATGACTTACTGCTACTACTATCACTACCACTACACTAGTATCAAGAGTCTATGTATGACTCTGGAGTTTGGTGCTAAGTCAAGAAGAAAATAAATGCAAAATACTTACCTTTACCCTCAAGTGTATTACTATTAAAGTCATGAAAATCAAGATGGTACTGTTTTTCCTGAGAAGAAAAGGCAGTCAACAAGCCCCTTCATGAAAGGACCCGTTTCTGGACTCAGTTCACACCCACAGTATGATTATTAACAACATCATTCTGTTCATGGATGTACCCTTGTGCCTGGAATACTTTTTAGCATATAACAAGCACTCAGTAAATATTTAATGACTACATGGTAAACAAATAAACTAACAGAAAGTAACAAAGAATGTCTTTTCACCAAGTGAATTCTAACCAAACCATGCAGGAACCAATACTTGTATTTTTACATGAAGTATGTTCTACGAGGAATTCAGATTTTAATACAGGGTTGAAACAATGTATTGATAAAAATATTTTGTACAGAAGACAATCTGCCAAAGAGAAATAAGCAAGTTATTTTCATGGTAAGTGATGTAAACGCCTTGACAGGGTTTCATTTGCCCAGTTACAGTTCATTAGCTCTCACAGTGAACAACAGTAACTGCAGCAGATGTCTAGTATTACTGAGGCTATGTAGACAGAAGGCAAAGGGGACGCACTTTCACCGTATCTGTGTACTAGGAACCTAGGACTGTGCTGGATACTTCATATAAATTAACTCACTTGATCTTAATAATACTACAAAATATTATTCTCTAACACAGATATGAAGAGATGGAGTCTTGAGGCTGAGAAGAGAAGGTGAAATGTCTTGCATAAGGCCACACACTTGGTAGGCTCAGTATTCAAACTTCAGCCTGTCTTCTCCAGGAAAATTTTCAATGACATATCTACCCTATTATTTAATATCATTTTATGTTCCCATGGAACTCAGAAATTAAGTAAGATGATACAGAGGACAGTGCTACAGGAAAATTACAAAATAGCACTAACCCCTGATTCTATAGTAGTAGTAGAACACATAAAATGCATTTTTCCAGAGAATCAACATGAAATACAGCAGCTGCTTATTCAAGCCAGTATGTAGAAAGCCTCTTTAATTAAAAGCCAGAGGTGATGATCAGGAGAGCTCTCCAATTTCCTTTCTCTCCCGAGGAGCTAACAGTAGACATATAAGCTCCCTTCCCTTCACCTTCAAACTAGTAAAGGATCCTTGGTGGCTCAGGAATAGAAGGTTGGAAGGCCAGAAAGGGTTGGGACCTTCCGGGGCAGGATGCTGGAGAGTTTGCTCTCTTAATCAGAAACACTGATTAAAACATACACACACACACACACACACACACACACACACACACACACACACGCTTTTTCTGCTATTCCTTAAAAAAAGGGGAAAAAAGTCAACACACTTCCCTTGCTTTGTTTTACTATCATCATAAGCCATGTCTACCTTTATAATTACCTGCGGCCCCATACAATATCTTATAGTTCACTGGCAACACAAAAAACATGGAGTGCCACAGAAGTCATCTTATAGTTATTAATTTTAACAAAGTAAGAGAGGACAATATGGAAAAACATAGTTTTTAAAGTCTCAAAAACTATGTAACAAAATGAGCAGTCCTAATATGACAATGAATACACCGGTCGGCCTCCCTTCCAACCTTTCCTCTCCCTTCTTCCCTCCCTCCCTTCCTTTCCTCCTCCCTGCCTCCCTCCCTCCCTCCCTAGCTCTCTTCCTACTTTCTTAAAATCTGACTTTGTGTTTTGTTAGCTACTATAACTTTTGAGAATACTGAGTGTTAATCTTGGACTAATACTTATGAAATACATTTTCTTATCCGGCTACACCAAAAACTCATAACTTAATACCGATATGAAAGGAGGAAAAACAAGCAATATTGATGGCTTCTTTTGGATGACAAGTGTCACTCAGGATGTCATTCTTCCCTTTCACTGGCACTAACAGCCACTGCTAAGATTCCTTTTTGTGGTGTATGCAGCCACAACAATTGCTGATAATTGAAACTTGTCATCTATGTTACTGAGTAAAATCATGTCTCCTGCTCTGTATCTTTCCTTTAAAGAGTTTAAAGAGCACTGGCACTAAATCTTCTCTAAATTTCTTGTAGAATTCAGCAGTGAATCCATCAGGACCTGGGCTTTTCTTTGTTGGTAAGTTTTTAATTGAATTTTCAGTCTCATTAATGATATTGGGTTATTGAGAATTTTTATATTTTCTTATTTCAGCTTTGGTAATTCATACGTATCTAGGAATCTGTCCATTTTTTCCATTCTATGAGAGTAAAGATTTTCAAAGTAGGTATTAATCTTCTGAATTTTCATTTGAGTCATCTCTCAACTTTTTTGACAAGGTTGGCTAAGGGCTTATCAATTTTATTTGTTTTCAAAGAACCAACTCTTCATTAATTCTTTGTATTGTTTTCTTGGTTTCAACTGTGTTAATTTCTGCTCTAATCTTTACAGTTTTCCGCCATCTATGGGCTTTGGGTTCATCTTGTCCTTCTTTTTCTAGAAGCTTTCCTTTAACAGGATTCTGAACCAATACAAACCAATCAAATAACCAAAAACAACACTTCCTTGGGCATTCTCTCCGTACTTTATCATACAGAATGAGAGTAATGTGAAAAGCCCAAAAATGAGAGATTCTTGAAAGCAGAAATAATGTCAATTTCTTTAATGATGGGAAGGCTTATGGTCAACAGTGATAAACTCAACTAAGCTTTCAAGTAGGAGAGAAAAAATAATATTGATGAAGAAATCTTTCATAACTCTTTTCTGCTACCAAGAGCCCAGATGAGATGAAATATCTGGAAATTATAGTATCACAATACAATTGTGATACTATAATACAAATTATAGTATCAATTGTGATACTATAATACAAATTATAGTATCAATTGTGATACTATAATACAAATTATAGTATCACAATACAATTACAATACAATTGTGATACTATAATATAATACAAATTATAGTATCACAATACAATTACAAAACAATCACAATACAGAAGTAAGAGTAGAAAAGAGAGGTTCCAATCTGGAGATAGGAATTGATCTGCCAGTTATGACAGAAAAACAATGAGAAAAAGAACTGAAGATTAAGAGAGAAACTCAGGATATTAATTATGCAGGGCCGGTGCGGTGATGAGAAAACACAATAGGTTGCCAGGTGCTTGCCCCAAGGAAATGGAGGAAATGGATACTTGAGGATCTCTATAAGGTGAATGTATTTTTGGTCCTGTCTCAAAGGCAGAGCTCTGGGATGGGAGGCTGAGCTTAGATGCTTGGAATTACATCCTCACTTTCCCGATCATCACAACCACAGGATCCTAGCCTCTGAAACGGAAATGAAGAAGGGCAGGAGTAAGTTTGATGTTTGCTGCTTAAAGAATGGTGCAGCACCACAGTTTGGGGATGACGGTCAGACAAAGAAATGGAGGAAATAAAGGAAATTCCAACATGTCATCTCAGAGGAAAAAAACAAGTTCTTTTTGGTCCATCTTAAAATCAGTCATAGATATTAAAGCATAATGAAGAAATAGAGAATCACAATTAGGGACCACATGATGTTGGGTTATTATAAAAATAATATATCTTACATGTTTTTGAATAAAAAGAACACCGCATTGCAGTAACACATATCTGGTGGAAATTTCCATGTGAGCAGATTGCTAGAAAGCAAAAAACTAATGAGTTTTGCTTCAAGTATGAGAATCTCCTTTAGATTTTTAAAAACCATGAAATTATTCTTATATAAAAATACCATGTATTTTTATACTTTAAGAGTAAAATATATTAAAAATGACAAGTACATTTAATAACACTCTGGCACATGCCTGTAATCCCAGCACTCAGGAGGTTAGGCAGGAGAATCATTGCGAGTTCGAGGCCAGTCTGGACTACAAAGAGAGCTCAAGGCCGGCCTGAACTGTATAGCAAGACCCTGAAAAGACAAAACAAAACAAAACAAAACAAAAATCACTCTGGTATTTATTTTGGACTCGTCTCTGGATAAAAAATAACAAAAGGGGAAAAAAAGCAACATACATACTTCTTTATTATCTTATTAACAGTAAACCAAAAGAAGTTTGGGAGGACAAAATCATATGGGAATGAAGAAAAATGAAGCAACAAATTTTAAAGTTAATAATAGCCCACCCAGAACCATCAGTCAAATGTGTTTACCTGGAGCTCTTCTGTGCTCAAAAGTGAAGGAAGGACTCATTAGTAGGAGTAACAATGCCTCTAAAATGGTATGTCGCATGAAGAACAAAAATATATGAGACAGAAGCCAATTACCAAGGATCCACAGCTACTGCATGCATATTTTCAAACGTTTGATCAGTAAGGCACAGGGAACTTAAACTGACCGTCTTGGAGAAGCATCCCCATATTGGTGAAACTATTCTCCAACTCACTTTATTTTAAGGCTATAAGGAGAGTACATTGATCCTTTCTTTTCCTCCTCAACTAGTTTTAATTGTTTTGAATCTATTAAATACATTTTAGTGACTAGTCAACAATATCTAGCTCAAAGTTCTCATATATGTACCTGGGATGTACGTATATATGGCATTTAATTTATTAAAATGCTCCTGAGGGGCCAGGCATTTAGCTCCTGAGGGGCCAGGGATTTAGCTCAGTGGTACAGGGCCTGCCTGTCAAGCACAAGGTCCTGAATTCAATTCCCAGTAACCCCACCTCCCCTAAAATGCTCATGAGCCTCTAAATGGATAGTTTCGCTTTGAGGTTATTATGACGAATGCTGCTGTGAACATCCATGTACACACTTTTGTGTGGAAGTATTTTTTCGATTTTCTTGAATATAAGTGTACATTTAAACTTTTAAGAAACTGCTTTTCAAAAAACTGTTTTCCAAAAGAGCTATGTGCTAACACTTGGTGCTTTGTTTTCTGCTTTTAAATGACTAGTTGTCTAACACAAAATTGGGACTAAATGGAGTTGGAGTTAGGACAGTGGTCAGAAAACAGAGAAAAAATAAGTACTTTATTCTCCAGAATTCCTTCTCACATATACGAGCTCCCCAAACTACTTCCATTGGGTGGCCCTGTCTGTTTCAAGGATGACTGAGGAAGCATTCATTACCAGACACAACAACGACGGCCAGCCCAGGAGCATTTGGTAACTGGCAAAACTGGGGAACTATCTGTGCTGTCTGCACTGTTACAACTAAGCCTCTGTGGTATTTCATTACCCATAATTAAAATAGACAATAAGGTTTATCTCCTCATTCAGGTTTCAGATTACAGAAGTTTTTACTATCTGCTGAGGAATTCTTGCTAAAATAAAGCAGAAATAAAGCAGCATCCAAGTGAGACCAGATTGAGTCCATCAATCTTGTTTTGCCTGTGGAAGAGTCTACAATGAAGCTCACCAGAAATGATTAAAACACAACTTCATTAGTTCATGCAGCATATATAGTGTTTAATGCTTTTATTATATTCAGACTCCAAGACACACTTAAATGTCAGTGCTCCTGAAGTTGGAAAGGCACCATGTTGAAGGCATCAACATGACAGGTATAAAGTATAATAAGCCAAAAGGACTAAAAGAGGTAGGGAAGATGGGAAACTCTTTAAACAGAAATTTAGAGTCAAGATACAAAATGCAAAACACACAGTAGCACTGAGCTTACTGACAAACGTAGTCAGTGCCGGCATCCAGACAGAAGCAGCATTACTTCATGGCTCACCGGAAGCATCTGGATTACTGAGGCACAGGTGCCTTTAAATAACTTTACCAGCAACCCTGTAGTCATTGTTCAGGTTTCATTAGTGATAGTCAAGTTTTCAAGTTCCAGGCACTGCAGACATCAACTCTTGCAATAGTCTCATGGAATAAAAAATCAGTCTTCTAAGAAAGGTAAAGATGAACCATAACATGATCAACAATCAAAATAAGAAGTGGTAGAGACATTTTTTTCTTTTCATACATAGAGAATAATATAGGAATTTTACATACCATATATTCAACAAGTAATTAATAAAAATAATAAATATTTTACAATCTACCCAAACTGTCCCCTCTGCAGTTCTTAATGTCTAATGTTCTTTTTTTTACTCAGTGAAGTATTCCTACAGTAAGTCTCCAATTTAGGAACATTTTGAGTCATGAACTTTCACAGGTATGACCATTTGTAGATGCAAACAAACTGCGGAAGAAGCTCATGTGTCTGCCAGACACTGTCACAGTTGCACTGCTGTGTGCTTAGTGTACGGTGCGATGTGTATAGTAGTAAGTGCTCAAGCAGAGCCCAGGATGTCCAGAAGCAAGAGGAAAAGCAATGATGATGTGGAGGGGACGGCTAGGAAGTACAAAGCAGTAACCATGGAAAGAAAGATGAAAATAACTGAGAGACTGGACCTAGGTGAAAAGATGGTACAAGCTGCTCATTCTTATAACATGAATTATTCAACCATTGGCATTCATCTAAAGAACAAGGACAAGTTCATGGAACACGTGAAGTTTTTTTATATTTTTTATTGTGTATCTGTGTCAAAGGTGTACAAGATTCATTTTTTCAAACTTATGAACAAATCTGACTTACAAACCAATCCAACTTACAAACATTCTTCTGGAACAGAAGTCATCAGTAAGTTGGGGACTTACTGAGCCAATAACAGAAAATACAGCCCCCTTATACTTATCTACAATAACTGTAGAAAAAAGTTCTCCACGTTTGAAGTTTTGACCACTGTCCCTCACTAAATATACTAAGTTCAAAGTCAACCACCCCCAAAAGCAATTTCTCCCATCTTTTTTTCTCCACATTTGTCTGGCACACTTATCCTCAAATTTTTTATTTTCTATTTCATTAGTCATGACTGTTGTAAAGCACATACCTAACGTTTTATTTCTTTACACTTTATTTTATCCCCAAATTCCAATTCCAGGAATTTACTCAGAACCTGAAAAATGACATAATATGGGAAAACTGAACATTTGGCAATGAATATCGATACACCACAGAATGGCATATTAATACTTATAATGCGATACAGAACCAAATGCAAATATACACATACAACTACATATAATATTGCCAATTTTACATACACATATATACTGTAAAAAGGGCAAGGAAAATATAAAAGGTGGGATTTGTTGTGACAAAAGTGTCTTAATTAAAATCATGTTGTGAACTTGTATGTAGTAGTGTGAGATAAATGCAATACTGAAATTCTTTGCTGATCTGTCTTTACACTTTCACCTCTGCTCAATCCTGGCTCCTTTTACATGTATGCATGTATCACATGTGTGTTCAATAGGTTCACATGCCATACAAATTTATCGATATCCATTCTTTAAGGTCAGCTTTGAAGAAGTGTTTTACCAGAAAATATTTGCATCTGTTTATGCTACATCATCAAAGAGAACTATCAATCTCAAATCCATTTTTAATCAAACTCACACTTTCAAATTTTTTCACATAATTCAAAAGATGAGTATTTTGACAATTAGGAAGTCCCTTGGTATCTTGCCTCACTTCAGCCTACGCCAGAGTGGCAAATTTTCTTATAGTCTTTTATAGGAGGTAGGGAAATTATACGAAAGGGATAATTTTTAGCTGATCCATCCATCTACTCTATGTGGAGTTGGATTGTGCAGTACTTTCTGTTAGACACTCGAGGTTGGATAGGTCATGGGATCTATCTCTATTTGCCTTGCCTTAAAAGTTCACATGGGTTGGGCAAATAACCTCAGGGTGAAAAGTACCTTTGGTAATACTTTCTTTAATATCTCTCTGTAGCCTTTGTTTTGATAGAGCTTTGTTTCCCAGTAATCCTAACTTTCCTGCTAGCTCATCCAAGCAGTTTAATGCATTTTTTAAAAATTTAATGTATTTTTAAAGTTTTTATCTAACATTTTTTATTTTTTTCATGGAAAGCTCAATGAAAGGGCCAGTCATACTGTAAGAGGCAGTTTAGTTACCTAGCTGATAAACAGGCAGCTCACAAGGAACAGGGCCTACGAGGGAGCCTGGGTGGTCAGTTTCACTGAGAGGAGTTAACTTAAGAATAGGCAGTAGGACTTTGACCTGGAAAGAAGTTCCTTAAGTACAATGGAATGCAACCTCTCCCTATATCCTGGGCTGGGTTTCCAAGAACTTAAAAATGTAAATAATTCACTTTCTTTTAAACTCGGTTTCCTTTAAACTCTGTATACCAAGTAACTAGTTTAGAGAGTCTGAGTCCCAGTTGTTCATTCTAAATCCCCCGCCCAGCACTTGTGAAAGGTGACCACTGGACATCTGAGCAAATTTCCAGACTCTGCTGATATGTGAAAGGTTCTCCATTCAGTGGATTGTATACAGAACAGTCTATAAATAACTTCACTCCCAGAATTCAATTACTCCAGTGCAAGTATCTTTGGATTTTACTCAGATATCTCTATTATATGTTTATTTTTAATTAGTTCTCACAATAAACCAAAGATAATCATTCTAACCAATTCAAAAAATGATAAATTAATAGAGCAGAACATAGTTCCTACCTTTAATATTATCCATTAACATGATATAGAGAAATATAATAATATATAATAACATGTAATTTAACACAGGTTAAAAATCAGATGTGAGGAGAATAAAATTTTCTAACTTTGATAGCAAATAAATTTACGGTATTAACTAAGCAGCTAGGCTTCTCTATCTCTCACTGATAAAGTAAGTATGCTCTTGAAAAACCCTTTCATCTATCAGTTTTGATTTCCTAGATTATAAAATTTCCTTTATAATATATCTTATCCATTGACTGTTTTTTCTGATACTTCATAAAACAGTAAATTAGCCTGATTCTCAACAGAAATTTATTTCAATTATTATAAGTATAGAAATACTACAGGCAATAATTCTACTGAAATTTTAAATGAGAATGAACTGTGTTTTTTGCTTCAGTATATCTGCTGTGGATTGGAAAAAAGAATTGCTATCATTCTGTGCTGGCATTTTTATATGATCTAATTATGATTGAATATTTTTATGTTTTTTTCTTTTATAGGAAACATCTTAGATTCTGACACACTTATCACAGAATTCCCCAGAGCAAAGAAATAAAATACACACAAAAATCATGGCACTCCTGTGCAATTTTAATCTGAAATATTTTTTTGTAATTATTTGTTCTGAGACAGATATATGAATTTTAAATGAATCACCAGAGTGATTGGTTTTCAAAGATGACATTTTGAAGAAAATATATTTAGTAGTCAAATACAGTTTCTTTTTACCAATAATCTATACTCAGTAACTTAGCGTCTTTGGCCTAGGAGTGCGCTTATGGTAAAATAAACGTAAAAAGTAGACACAATTAATGATCAAGAAGTTCAAGTTATTATTAGTATATTAAATGACACCAAAAATTATAAAGCTATTATAAAATATAGTAATTTTGCCTCACATAAAGACAAAATTGCTCCTCTTGAGTTTTGAAACCTATTTCTATAAGCATAATAAAATCCAAGGGAAAAGTATAAAGTTACAGTTGTTAAATAGAGAAAATACCACATTGTTCTCCTATAAGTAGCAAGGTATTAATAAGAATGGAGATTGGAAAAGATACAACATAATATGGAACTCCTAATATTGGTATTCAATAAATACTCCATTTGGCTCATCAAACATAGTGACTCAATCACAGAACAAAAGAGCTACTTTTCAACATTTTCCAAATACATCATATAAAATTACTGCTAAAACCTCTTCCTGGAATAGGGCTTATCCTTTGTAATTCTTTAAAGATTGGATGTTCTGAGTTTTAAATGTTGTTTTTCAATCCTAAAATACATACAAAGCTTTTATGAAGTAGAGGGAACAAAAGAATTCGTTGTCAATTTAGCTCAGAAGGAAATTGCCATGGGCTGAAGTTACCCACAAAGAGGCTTGGAAGATAGAATCCAGACAAAGCAATTTAAGCCTAGCGTGGTCCACAGCACAGGGCTTCAGTGCAAACATTTTTATCTCACCAATCAGGTACTACCCTTGCAATAAAGAGTTAAGGCCAGATTAGAACACAAGGGGGAGAAACAGATCAAATTCAAATATATTCAAAACATTTTTATTAAGTACCAACCAAGTGTAAGTAACTTACAAGGTCCTGACAATAATACCAGCTTTTGTTTGCTCATGTTCAAAACCTTTGACTCCTCTTTAGTCTTATTTTGCTCAGAACTCTTAAACTGGTCAGCTTTCTGTCCATATGATGAAACGGCCCACACGCACAATTTAAAAGAGAAAAGATTTACTTGGGCTCACAGTTTCAGAGGTTTGAGCCCATGGTCAGCAGGCTCCACAGTTTTAGGCCTGCGACAAGGCAGAAACACGGTGGTGGAAGGGTATGGCAGAAACCTGCTCAATTCCAGACAATCAGAAAGCAGAAGACGGGCAAGAGCCAGAGAAGAAGTGGGCAGGGACCAGACACAGTCCCCAAAGTCATGCCCCCAACACACACCTAGATACACCCAGAAGTTTGCTTTACTAATCTTCTCAAGCCAATCAAGTTAATAATCAAGATTAACAGTCACATCTATCATCCACTCCAACCTGGATGCACAATTTTCTTGTCCTACATTTTTCCAGTATCTAGGTTGATAACATCAACATTAACTTATATGGACTTCTATGGGCTTTGACATTTTTTCCTCCAATGACTTCATTTCATTTTAGCCACTGTGGTGGACACAAAGAAGCACCATGCAGTCTCCCTTAAGGAAGGGGTTGCTTCAGGTGCAGTAAGTACAGACAGATACAGCTTCTAGCTCTCAGCAACTTCAGAATCAACCTTTGTGCAGGCCTCCTGACTGGAGGCTACAACCTATCAGGCAAGCCCACATCCAGTGACAGAAGCAAGAAACATGGTCCCAGGGATTTCAGTTCATGAAAGACAATTCTGAAGGGTAAGACCCTGTTAATGGTTTATGTCTGTATGTCCCCCCAAAGCCTCATGCGGTCAAGGGGCAGGCTTTTAGAGTTTGATTATTATGGGTATGACAGCTACACCCGCCCTGGCGTGGATAGTTTGCATATGTAAGGGAGAGGAAAAGGGTGCTTGAGGGCATTCCTCCTCCATTCCGCCCTGGTGTGTGCTTGCGGCTTAGCTGTGTTCTGCCGCCCTGAGCGGTAGCTCTTTGCCATGTGCCACTCTGCCTTATAATCTGCCAAGTACAGACTGAAACTTGCACGAACTGTAAGTGAAATAAACCTTTCCTTCCTTAATTTTGGACGTCAGGTATTTTGTCCCAGCAGCGAGAAAAAAGTAACCAAGACAGACCCATTCTACTGATCCTGCTTTGTTGGCCAAGACTTTAAAGAGCCTTCCTCCCATTTGACTTTCCCCTCTGCTGATTCCCACTTCTGCCCACTGCCTGTCACCATCTTTGTCTCTATCCCAGTGTCTGCTTCTGACATCAGTCACTCAGTCCTCCACAGTGCCAACCCACATCTTACAGACATCTACTACTGCTCCAACTACAAATTTCCATTCTGCTGCAACCGTCTTTGATCCCATCATACCTTCCAATGGGCCCTTCCCTTACTCCCATTCTGTCACCTCTATTTTTCACTTCCTTCCTGCTTTAACCAAGATCCCCTGAGTCAGCACTATGTCAAGCACACTTTTGCTACTTCACTATACCAGTCCAGGCTGACAGACGCTAGTTCTGCAGAAGCCCAAAGTTATGCTTCATAAGGGAAAGGGACTAATACAGGACACCTAATTTATAGAATTATTTCATAATAGTCACCCAGTGAGTCAAATGCAGAAAGAGTGTGGGAGATCTGTCCAGAGACCCAAAGAATCCAGCTGAGGGCCTGGATCCCACAGCAATTGCCTGCATGAGTCCAGGTAAAGACCTAGAGCCCATGACAATGTCCCCCACAAGTTTAACTGGGGGCTGAGAGTCTACAGCAATGTTTCATACAAGTTTGTACCAATGATCTGCACTAGGAAGGCCCAAAGATCAGTAGTGGAAGCTAGAAAGTCTGAACTGGTAGGATGAAGGATCTGTGCCAGCGGGCTGAGAGATCTGCACTGGAGCCAGGAAATGACACTCAAAAGTATGAACCAGAGCTCCCCCAAAGTGAACTGCAGCCATCCTCAGTGACAACGAGGTCCAGAGGTCCTCCAGTGATGAGAGCAGCTGAATTCCTATCTGGAAAACCAGAGTTTCTCCAGGAGAATCAACAGTGCCACCTCTTCCTCTTCAGTTTTCCTTTTTTTAATGTTGTAGGCAACAATCCTCAGGTGGAATTCCCACACCCAGCACAACACTGATTCAGTTCAGCTGGGTGTTACAAGTTAACCGCTAGCATTCAATCCATCACAGTAGGATTGTGGGGATGCTACAGTTACCAGTGAATTAATCCATTGATGAGTTCATACCTCCGTGTGCTGTTAGGAGATGGAGCCAGGTTGGAGGTGATTCCTGGGGCAAGACCTAGAAGGGTATATCCTTTTCCCCAGCTCCTCCCTTCTTCCTCAGCTTCCTGGCTGTCATGGAGTTGAACACCTAATCCTCTCCCATACTCCTCCATTATCCTGTTTCTGCCTTGAAGCCAGCCAACCATGGACTAAAACCCTGAGTAAAAATAAACCTCCACGCCTTTAAATTGCAGGTGTTGGGTACTGTTTCTCAGCAAGAGGAATATAACAAAGGCACCCACACACCTGCTTTCACTATGTTTTCACTCAAGCACTACTTAAGAGGAATAAATAACACAGTATACTGGCCAACTGTTGAAACAGTTGAAAAGCTGAAAAGTGAAAGTGTTGAAACAGGCCTTTCAACACTTTCCTAAAAGTCCATAGCATTTCTCCGAATAATTTCCTCTCCTGCGGTTTGAAACTCTTTATGCATTCTCAAACCCTAGGCATCACTACCTGCTCCCTTACTCATGCATACTCTGTAAAGAAAACTGATGTCAACAAATTAAATATCCTTGTTTCCCACTTCTAGAAAAATAAGTGTTCTTATACCAACTCTAGCCTTCTCAGCATTTCAAACAGGGTTCCTCCAAACTAAGGCCAACACCTAAGAGTCTTAGGATATTTTTCAACTTATTATGTGTTATGGCTTGTGTCTAGATGCCCTGCCAAAGCCACATGCACACAGAGGTGGGGATTTGTGGAGGGGGCTGGATCTAGAATATGTTATACTGGGATAATGAGTGTACAATAACTAAATTGGTTCAGTATAGTTCTGGGAATGGATACTAGATGGGCCACTAGGTGTGCAGGTGGCATCAACCAATAGGCTTGTACCCTGAAGGGAAAAATGGAAGGTAAGCTGTTGGTGCCTCCTGTTTGCCCTGCTATGGGCTGTTTCTCCTCTGTCATGCCTCTCTGTCTTGGAACAAGCGTGCTATGAACTGAAACCTCCACACACTCTGAGTTGAAATAAACTTTTCCTCCACTAACTTGTGGGTGTTAGGTATTGTGCAGCAACAACAAGACAGACATTATAGAAGTAGAAATGTACCCCCACTCAAAAATAAGCAAAGAAAAATCAATAGCATACATTAAACTCTGACATAAATGAGGTATGACTATAAAGTATAAGACAAGTTAGATAAGCCAGATTTACCTTTTCAAAATTTGTTTCCTATTAGTTATGACACTAACAATAAATTACTTAGAAAATTTGAAATTTGAGAGTAATGAGAAATATAATATATATTAATAGAATACAGATTTTATGTTATAAATACATACATTCAGTAAAAATACATTTTTATACTTATCTATATGTGTGTGAGGGTCCGGTTTGATATTTCTCTAGAGGATGTTACATACTATAACTTGAGTTACTTACATACTCAATTCATACAATTCAGACAGGTGACTCAGTCTAGAAGAAGGTAACTTTGCCCAGTTATGTGAATCTCAATTAGAATTGTATCTCTACAAACAGAGTAATATTAAAGCAATAGTTTTGGGGCTGGGGATTTAGCTCAGCGGCAAAGCTCCTTCCTGGCAAGCGCAAGGTCGTGAGTTCGGTTCCTGGTACCGGAGAAAAAAACCAAAATAAATAAATAAATAAATAAAGCCATAGTTGTGTTTATTAAACATTCTGGCTCTGAATTATTCCCTAGTGTATAATTCTTCCAAAAAAAGCAGGCAGTAGGATTCTTCATCCTTGGGGATCACAAAAGACTTTCAGCATTTATTTAAATTATTGATTCTCTATGTGAAACACACACACACACAAATGTCAAAATTTTACACATAATCTACAGGTGTTCATAGATAGCCTCAAGAGCAGAAGTCTAGATATAAGAGAATTACTAGAGCTTCTTGGAGCTAGACACAAATTAAAATGCTATAATCAAATTCTAAGGACATCATTTCCTCTCTATATGTTTGTCCTTGGATTAGGTATTTAAATTTCTCCAAACTTCATGTATTTGTCAATAAACAACAAAGTAATATCTTCCTTGCCTTAAAGTATTTATTCTAAAGAAAAATAAATGTGTGTGAAACTCTTTATGGAATTTTGAGAAAACATTACAAGTGCTATTTATTATAACATGGAAACACTGTTGTGTGTTTTACACATCCCTACTATTAAAGAAGGTATAAGAGTCAAATTCTCCGAGAAAATCAGGTTTAATTCTTATAGTATTATTCTAGAGTTTAAAATAGAGCAGAATAATGAGAAATGTTAAAGTTAGAGGAATGGAAGCCTAGGAAGGAATATGATTACTACCTTCAGAAATGTGAAGTGCTAAATTATGAAAAAGAAGTTAAGGTTATTTTCTATGGTCCTAGAGGACAGTATTAAGACAAATAGGTTTGAATCTTTAGTTAGATTAGAAGAATTAGTTTTAGTGCTATATACGCATAGTGCAGTAACTATAGCCTATAACAATTTATGACAAATTTAGGTAACGAGAAGAGTACAAAGATTCCCAACATATAGAAATGACATAGGTTTGAGGCTCTGGAAATATTACTCATTATGTATTATACATTTAATACATGCATCAAATTGTGACACTGTATCCCATAAATACATATAAATACTATGTGTCAATCAATAAAAATTTGAAAGGCAAGTACAGCTTTATAGGGGAAAAATATGCTAAAGATTTAAAAAGTATGAAAAAGTAATAACTATTTTAGGAGACAGTTTCTTCCTTATAATTTAAGCCCTTTATTTTTCTTAAGAGAAGCCAAATGTCCATTTGTCATAGTATCATACAGGAGATTTAAAGCATTGACTGTAAAGTAAGAATCAATTTCAATAGTAAGATTCTGGGATTTCACAAAAATGTCTTGGGATTAAACTCATAAATATTAGTAAGTCAGAGACTATCACCAAGGGTTTTTATAGTAGTAAACTTCTTTAAAGAATTCATCATTATATTCTGTCACAGTCATATAGGATCATAAAAAGAGAATTAGACTTATAAAATGTATAATTATATCTAGTTATGTTGTTTCATCAAGAACAAAAAGAATGCTACAGACATTAAAGAGCAGATGAGTATAAAGCAATGTGAGCAATGTTTCAAAAGACTAAGAGGATAGAAAAATATGGAAGCATTTAGTTCTCTCATTTTAAAAGTAAAAAAGGGTTGCAGGGACTATAACATTGGTAAAATGGTTAATATTTAATAATCAACTTTCTAAGAGGGGGAGGAACCCTGAAACATAGAATCGGCTGATTTCTATGGCATAAATATTCCTCATCATGGTCAATTTCAAGCATCAATATGATGTCCTCAAAAACACAGAGATGTTACTATCAGCTTCAGGGAGCCAATTTCAGCCTCCTCTGATGCACCAATGAGTCTGTAACTATCTTCATAATTCTTGCTGTATCACTTTACTACCACCACTAAACTCCCAAAACCACACCAAGGGTAATGATGTTATTTCTTTAAATAGAGTTCCCATTTTAGTTCTAACTCTGCTTTTTATAGACATAAATTAGTATTTACATATCAGTGTAAGAGTTGCACACACAGAAAGCATACCTCTATTAATGTTTCTCCTCAACTGCTAGCTACATATTCCTTATGCTTAGCACAGAGCTGAGGAAGATTGGAGTTAGTGCTATAGAGCTAGTATGAATCAATAATTGATATTTTCTAATGTGGTGCAAGTATAATATACATGTGATTGGAATATGCTATATTCATAAGAGCCAAAAAATCATTTAGTTTAAATATCTGAATCAATACCTTCACAAATGCAAGCTCCTTTTTAGTATGGAAACATCCCACACATTGAACCATATGAAATGATTCTGTATTTCCATAATGAATTTCATACAAAAGAATATATATATGTATATATGTATATATATCTTTTCTACTATATCCTTTTAATTTATATGTCCTCAATGAAGGCAAAATGTATAATTATATTTCTCAACATTTCTATTGGACTCACGGCAATATTAATTGCTGAAACTGAGGGTTTCTAAGAAAGCACTTTTTATTTTACTGCACATTCAAGCATACAGGAATAAAATACATAATATCTGGGAACTGCCTTAAAATGTTTGGGCAAAGAATAAAAAGAAAATTAAATAGGCAATAAAGTAAATAAAGTAAAATCTCAACAGCTGTTTAACTATTAAATGAAGATACTAGTATGCAAAAGTTACATATTTATGTTTATTTTGAAATAAAAAATAAGCAAAACTGTCAGAAACACAGTAGGTGTTTTTAACACAGATAAAAATATTCATTAATGTTCTTTGGATTCACTAATGTCTTTGGTAAGAAGTCTCCATAAACCTGTTGAAGCATGTTTCACTACTGCATTTGATGTTACCATTATTCAATAACTGAGTAACAAATTTAACTCTCCAAACCAAAAGTACTTACTTAAAACCATTCAGCCCTTTCAAGAGGTCTCCAACTCACCACTGGGACTGAGCACAAAATTTATGCACTGAGCTACACCACCAGCCCTTTTTTATCTTGAAACAGGGTCTTGCTAAGTAATTAACCTGCCCAGGCTGACCATGAATTTGTTATCCTCCTGCCCTAGTTTCCCAAAATGTTGGGATTACAGATGTGCATTATGGTGCCCAGCCGTGGAGATCTTTTTTTGACAATGCACAGATAACTACCGTGATATTTATAATATTAATTATCCTTGTATTAAAGAAACTCCCTCAAGGTACACTGCCACTTTGGTCATTCTGCTTAGTACACCTTTTGCTTAGCCTGGCAAACAGCACACACTCAATAAGCAATAGCTTAGGCTAAGCAGAAGGCCTGCTAGCAAGACACATCATTACAGTGTTAAGTGTAACACGATCTGCTTAGGCATGACAAGCAAAGGTAACCAACCAAAGGATTCACCTGACTTAATGTACACTTATTCCAGCTCTCCAAATACACAAGAGGTTGTAGATAAAACATCAAAATTGGATATATGTTAGTTATGATTTTATTATAATTTGGGAAAAGCTTCAAATTTTGGCCCAGAGCAAAATACTATTTTGCCTAAGTAGGTTCATGCACATCATGTTTTAATATTTTATTTCATCTTCATTTGCAGTGCTTTTGGAAATAGGTTAAGTCTGTTGCCCTCTTTCCCCAAGGAATGTAACTGTCCTGAAGGCAATCTCTTTTTATCTTCTACCTCAGTAGAATGCCTAAATTGCTAACAGTGTTCAGGAGTTAGTGAATACAATAAGTATAAAAATATATTGAGAAGGTGAAACAATTACTATAAACAAATGGATTACACAAATAGTTAACCTGGATAAAGGTTTGAGGAATAAGAAAAAATGTTGATTAGCTTATCCTATTTTGAAATGAAAATGCTTTTGCATTCTTATTTCCCATTTACCTGACAAAAACAAGTCCCAAATGCAGATTAAAATGTTTTATATTAAACTAAACTTCATAATATAGCTTAAAACAAATTCCCAGGAAACTTGTACCATAAAATTCTGAGTATCTTCAAATTAAAGCATACTCTCTGAACAAAACTCTTAATGTGGTACTTCAAAAAAGTTTTAAAGAAAAATTTCTAACTCCATTTATAATTTTTAAAAGCCAATAAAGAGTCACTTTACATTACCTAATAATATCAATTCTTATTGCTTTTGTCCCCATATTTTAACTTGGTAAATATTCAATCTTCAAAGCCATGCTTGTTTGCTTTCATAAAAATCTATTTTAATATTAGTTGTATGCAAGGGTACATTTTATATCAGTCTGTGAACAAAAGAGACAACGTATAGCATGTAGCAAATTTTCCATTTAATAATCTGATTTTCTGCTGTTAATGCTTCTTATGATAAACTTCTGAAATGACGACAGTTCTTATTTTCTTAAACACAATAGAGAGAAAATATTAGAATGATTACAGAATGCTTGTACAATTTTACTCTGATCCTTTTAGGTACAACTCCACAGAGATTTTAAAGGCTCCTTTTGGCACCCTTTAATCATTTATTTACTAAATTACTGAGGGTGAAGTTATGAAATGAATTAAAACATTGTTATGCAGATGACCGTTAGGGACAATGTACTTCTGATGCTATCTAATCATTTTTATCCCCAATATTATTTTGTCTAAGATCCAACGCCTTATGAATTGAAATAAGTTGTTCTTCAATGTTTCAAAACCTGATTTATTAGTTGTTCACATTCCATCTGCCTCAGAAAACTGCAATGTGCCTTCACTTCAGTGGCTGCCAAAAGATTGGGGTCCAATTTTCTTTCACTTTATCATTTGATCAGCCTGTCAGACACATGTTAAGTTCTCCTTTCAACTACATAAACCACTTAAAATTCACGCATTTTTTCAAAGAACAGGCCAGTGTATCAGGAGCTTGATTAATGCATTTGTCATCTTCCATATTTACCAGTGTATCAAAAGAACTGGTCTTAAAAAATGTCTGTGCTAGTCTAAGCTACACCAAAGCCAGGATGTAACAATGATGCTTGTCTAAAGGCAGAAAATAAATTACTTTATCAATACCAAGAATGCATTTTATGATCTATAGCTACAAAAACTCCTAGGGTCTATAAACAACAACAAGTGATAATAACTAATGGAATAACCTGAGTGTCTCAGAAGTATTAAGGAAAAGAGAAAGAAAATGGTAAAGAGGCAAAAGCAAGGGAGATACCTATCATATTTCTGTGTGGGAAGTAAGCTCCGATGGATGAGATCAATTTAAGTTCTAATTGCTCTAGGAAGAAGGTAAAGGACCATTCAGTGAAATGTTCAGAATATAAGAAATCTGCAAAGATGACCAGGCAAATTTGGACATATGACAGTGGAAGGAAATGGAGACGTCCACAGCAGCACTGAGCATAAGGGATTTGAAAACATTACATAACTAGTACAACATTTTGGATGTTTATTTGTTTGATTAGTTAAGAGGATGGTATTGGGATTAAATCCAGGGCCATTTGTGTGCTAGATAAGAACTCTACCAGTACATCACCAGCCCTACAGTTTGGATGTTGACTGTCCTGCAAATGCCAATCTGTTATTGACTTGGTCACTGGGTTGACACTATTGGAAGGTGGTGCAACCTGCAGAAGGTGGCACCTAGGGTGAGGTTATTGGGGGTATATCCTTGAAAGAAACTGTAGAAACACATGGCTCCTTCACCACATTTTGCTTCTTGGCCATGTGGTAAGCAGTTTACTCTACCACACACTCCCACCATTTCATCTTGCACTTCCATCGAAGGCTTAAAAGCAATGCACATAATAATAGCCTAGAACCTCTAAAGCAGTGAATAAAAATAAACCTTATTTCTTTACAAATTATTTATCTCAGGTAACTTTGTTATAGTGACAGAAAGATGACTTATACAAGTGGGGTAAGTCTGGGCTCTTTCTAGTAACTGACATGAATTAGATGAGAATGAAATGGACAGCCTGTAGAGGCAACACTGTTTGAGTTCAATAGTGAGAGGTTAAAGAACATAGGAATTATCAGAAATAGCATGTTTCTCCAAAAATAAGACCTAACAGGAAAATAAGCTGCAGCATGATTTTTCAGGATGTTCATATAATATAAGCCCTATTCCAAAGTAAGTCCCAGCTAAGATAGCCAGATGGATGCACATACTGTGTCTACTGCAACGTGACACACATATTTATTTATAAATAATAATATAAAATTAAACATAAACAAAAAATATTGTTATTAATATTTTAAATAAATAACAACATAAATTATAATTAAGCATTTCTAAATATTCCAGCAGGGAATCTTTGGACGAGAGTTAAACTCGAGACTTACTGCTAAATAACCAACAGGAGTACAGACATGATGCATCAATACCATGCACACTTGACAAATGATGGACATGGATATGTCTAACATGAGTCTTCAGAATTCAATTGGTTGCGTGGTATAACAGACATACTTAATGCATTTGTGTGAAATAAAAAAAATGTTTTCTGAATTTTGGTGCCTGCAATTTTTTGTCACTTTTGTGGGCACCATTATTCTCAACTGTGATATTTTCTTTTTGTTGCCACTTCTGTCTCACATGTCTGCAATTAACACTTTATTTCACAGAAAGTTTGTGAAGTCTAGCCTGCAAGAGGTCTTGACTTGGGTGTAGAATTCATGGAATAAAATCACTGACAGCTGTGTTGCCAGTGCATGACAAAGAGGCTACACGGATGGGAAGTGCTCATTTAAGGGCAGCTGCATTGCTGGACATGTGACAATGGGGCCGATGGTTCTACAGGAAATGGAGGTGCAAGAAATTCGGGCCAAAATTTTGAGTTTAGAGAGTTATGAAGATGTTCCAGGAGATGACCTGACTATATCTGAATAAATGTAGATGGTTATATATGAATAAACGTAGATTATTGTACATGAAAAAAATAAGACATCACCCCAAAATAACCTCATTGTGTGTTTTGGAGCAGAAATTAATACACAACCAGGTCTTATTTGGGGGGAAATACAGCACATTCACTTCTAGGGCTTTCAACTTCACTCTTTCTGATAGTGATTTGGAAGCTGTTCTCTTAAAACTGTCTTAATCAATGAACAATTCTAAGTCCTCATCTTTCTTACTGGATCTACCATAGCAGTATCAGTTGACATAATTAACCATTTTCTTCTTGAAACACTTTCTTCACGTAGCTTCCACAACCCCATATACTCTCTTGATTTTCCTCCTGACATGTGAGCCAGGCCTTCTAGGGTTTTCTTCTTAATTTCCCCTAACTTTCTGACCTCTTAACATGAAGTGCCCTGGCTCAACCCCTGAACCCTTTCTTGCTCTGCTTATACTCCATAGCTAACTTCATTTAACCTGGGTGACTTATATATCATTTATATGATAATAACATTTCAACTTATATCTCTAGCCCAGGCCTCTCCTGATCTCAACATGCATATCAAGTGCCTACTTGACATCTCTACTGGACTTCTAATAGGCACAGTTCTAGTATGTTCGAAATGATGCTCCAACCAACCTCCCATCCCTTACTTGCTCCATCAATAGTCATCTTAATCTCGGGGGTCGGGGGGAGAACTACTGATTTATGATACAAGATGCATGAATCTTAAAAGCACCATAAGTGGCAGAAATCTGACAAAAAGGCTAGATATTGTGTGGTTTAATTTATACTTAATGTCCAGATTAGGCAACTCCATATAGTCAGAAAATGGATTGTTTCTAGCCAGCGGCTGAGGAAAGGAAAAATTGAAAGTGACTATTAAATAGGTAATAAATATTTGAGGGAGTGATAAAAATATTATAGAATTTGATAGTAGGAATGTTTGTACAACTTCGTAAGATAATGAATATTATGGTAGGTGAATATTACAGTAAGTGAATTTTGTGGCATTAAAAATTCAAGATAAATAAAAGTGACAAGAAATTTTAGGGACTTTGCTTTTGTATCTCCAACATTTAAAACATCATCTGACAATAGTCGGTGCTCAGAAAGCCTACTAAATAATTGACAAATTATCCTCTTTAGTTCACATATATGCACACACCTACTATTTTGCTGTTTTCTCTTTTTCACACAGTAAATCTAAAATATATAAAAGAAAACAGAGATTAAGACTAAGTCCATCATTCTATCCTGAAATTAACTCCAAAAAATAATGTAAATATGCAACCAGAGCTGAATGAGAAATATCAAGTCAATTTCAGTTCGTAACTCTCTCATGTTAACTTTAATTATTTACATATTTGCATGACCCTGCATTTTATATATTTCCTCACAAAAGATAAAGTGTAAATCAATCCAGATAGGTATTACAATACAACTTCACTAGGACAAAAAGCACAAAAAATGCTGCTCCACCCTCGAGGACTTTATAACCTACAAAGATACAAAATAGACATGTTCTAAAATTTCCAAAGACAAAACACTAGCAAATAATTAAAATATGTAGAATTTTAGTCTGGTGACCTCTGAAGAAAACATGCATTCAATGTACTCTTATTTTCTACAATTTGACCTTTTGTGGAAAATTAATCATTAATTGGGGTAGTGCTGGATATTCAATAACTTTTTTAGACAAGCATAACAAAACGATACATCTGAAAACCTAGAAAACTATCCCCCCTTCTCAACACTAAGAAATACACACTTATTTCTTTTGCCCAAACAACGGCTCTCATTTTCCGTTTCCCACTCTGAGAAAAGAGATCCTTCGTAACAACAGGGTTGCAGGCTGTCCCAAGTGTGCTGTTGTCTGAGCTGCTCTGCTCATGCCAAGGCGCAGAACACACCTGCCAAGAAGAAAGGCCCAGCTGAAGCCTAAATATCTGATTCCCTAGATTTCAGCCTGCCATATCAAATTCCTCAACCTGTTCATCCATAATCTCTTTTAGATGGGTTTCTCTCCCTTCTCATCACTGCAGCTTTGTTTAGTCTGAAATTCAATCAAAGATGAATTAGGCTTTAGGAAACATTCCCATCCTAGCTCTGAAGTCACATCAGAAACCCTAGACCCTGTGTTAATTTTGTTACAGCTTTTAGTTCTCGCATTTCAAAGCAAAAGCACTTCCCCCTGGAGAGTGCCACCGATATTGGCAAGAAAGCATGAGGGGCTGCCACACAACTCAATCACCAATAACAACCGAGGAGACTCAGACCTCAGCAGACATTAGTAACCATGGGAAAACAGCCAAAACTTTAATCACAATTCTTTCAAAAACAGCCAGGGATTTTGAAATGCTGTTATTCTAGGATATGACCCTAATACAGTGCTTAATCAAAGCCAATGCCAGTACATGAACAACCTGAAGACTTTAATGAAAACCAATTTCCTAAGAGTCAGTATGTCAGCATCATGCCAGATCTAATTTAGCAAAGCTCCAAAACCTATACATACATGTACATACTGTACACACAAATTTGTTTATGATTCTATGCACTACCTCTGTATTTGGGATGATTTATTTATCCAAACATACACATGCATGCACACATGCATGCCCACAGATGTATACAGTGCTATTTAGGATACGGTCATGTAATCAAGGTAATATTATTAATAGAAGTACAAGAAAATGGGAGCCTGTAAACTGGTGGCCAGCTGGGTGGGCAGGTGCAGGATCTGGATTGGATTGCCCCCATACCCCAGAGATGGTTTGCAGGCTTCCTTCAAAACAGGAATTTGGGACAGAGCGTTTCCATTGCCAACCCTCTGCTGGCAATAGACAAAAGTCCCAGATGTTCAGGAAGCCATGCAGTTTGACTTAACTCCACCACTAGCTCTATTTTTAAGCAATGTCCTGGCAAAAAGGTGAAGACCATGATCACAGTTTAAGATACAGCAGCTGCCACAACTGCTTCTGTAGCTAGAGAGAGCACAGTGGAGCTATTCTCTATCGTTATGGATAAGGAAAGAAAAGGAAAGCAGAAAACTGCCAGCTCATCTTGTCTACTTTTTACCCACTCATACAGCTTCTCCCTTCTTGCTACTTGGAAAGAATTAGAAGTGGCAGTAGGTAAAGGAATAGGGAGAGAACAAGAAAGAAGCTGTATTAAAATGTTCTATTCAGGTACAGGTGGTGCACACCTGGAATCCCAGCACTCCGGAGACTGAAGCAGGAGGATCGTTGCGAGTTTGAGACCAGCCTGGGCTACAAAGTGAGCTCAAGCCCAGCCTGAATTGCACACTGAGACCCTGTCTCAAAAAAAGGCAAACAAAAAACAGTTCTCATTTTGATAGATTTCTACCAGCAAATGTAAATAGAATAGTGGGAAATATGTACAACAATTCAGAGTGATTCATAACGTGGAAGAATGAAAGGAAGGGGGCTGGGGATTTAGCTCAGCAGCACAGTGCCTGACTGGCAAGCGCAAGGTCGTGAGTTAGATTCCCAGTACGGGGGGGGGGAGGGGGGGGGATGATGTAATGCCTGATTTTTTGTGGGGGGGGGTTGGGGGGAAGGGTACCGAGAATTGAACTCATGACCTCACACTTGCCAGGCAGGTGCCACTGAGCTATATCCCCAGTATAACGCTTGATTTTTCAACGTGTGTGTGTGTGTTGTGTGTGTGTGTGTGTATGCGTGCATGTGTGTGTGTGATTTCCTCAGACTAATTTATTCCAGTAGATATATTTATCTTATCTTTCTAAGAAAAGGGGAGGAACTCCTTCAAATACAAGTAACAGGTCTATCAGTAAGTCCTCCAAGCCAATGATGCCAATTAATATCAAAACTCACAGTACCAATGCATTAAAATTCAATCTCAGATTTTTACCCCTGAAATAACCACCTCACGCATAAAGAGGTCAATGAAAAAAACACATCCTAAATAAATTCCTTCATTTTTGAAAAATGTAGCACATTAACAAGGTAGAGACCAGACAATAGATTTGGTGTTTGTCTTTTTCCCATGTGTACTCACAAGACAGTCTCTAAGCGACTATTCTCAGGACAGGTAATTCACAGCAAATCTGCTTTCACGTGTATATTGGTATTTAATTGCATATTTTCTCGGCATAAGTTATACAAAATTCGAGATTCAATAAAAGCTAAGAGAAAGCCTTTTTCATAACTACTTGTTCCTATACGACCAGAGAAAGCCTTGCATTGTTAAGAAAATAAGCCAGCAGAGCTTTAAACTGTTTCAGAAACAGACACATTCCTGTCTAACAAACTGTGCGGTGGGAGGGGAGATGAGAAGATGGCAATCTTATACAGATTCTTATTTTTTTCTCAATCAGACTTAATTTGTTGGCTTTTGCTTCTTAAATTATAAATTCTTAAAACATAAGATTCATATATGAATGTAAATGTTGAGATATTATCTAATTCTTAAAATTATCTGCCTTATTGGAAAACTTGAAACAATGATTCTTTCCATTAGTGCAAATAATAGAAGCTACTCTGCACAAAGGTGATTGGAGAAGTGAGAAACTACACCACACTCAGTTCACTGAAGAAGAAATTAAGCCTGAAGAGATAATATCTTACAGTAATATTGCTACTAAGGGTCCAAACTGCATTTGCAATCACACTCTTTGAAGACTCACAATACTGTGAGGCAAACTGGGCTCCTGAAGCAGTCAATGAGAAGGTCAAAATACCATGTGATGAAACACCTCCCCTAAGATTCCTACAGAGGGTTAGTGGTTTGAAAACAAACAAACATTTGAAAATGTCCAAAATCACAGATATGAGTAATTTCTAGTATTTGTTCTATAATTTGCTTGCAGTACAATATTTAGGGGTAATAATGTTAATGTGGACATGAACTTGTACCTTGTAGAATGAGAATCAAACTACATATCCCTATCGCATTACAGATATCAAAATGAATGAAATAATAAATGACAAGAGGTATTTCAATGTAATTCAAATTCAGGGGAAAGATTTGGTCTATGCTCATCTATCTTAGAAATAATCAATATCCAGGAACAACACAGTAGAAGTGGTACTTAATGCTAAAAAGGCTAATTGGGTGATTGTCATCAAAAACAAAGTGCCACACCATATTCAATAAAATACACTGCACGAATATTATACAGTAAGGCCATCCTCTTTTAAATAGTAATTAGTCCTCACATTTTATTTAAAGCATAATTGGGGCTAAGGAAAAGCTTGGGCAATGGTTTCTGACAATATGGAAGATTAGCCAGGCATGGTGGTGCACGCCTTAGGCAGAAGGATTGTTGTGAGTTTGAGACCAGCCTGGGCTACAAAGTGAGGTCAAGGCGAGCCTGAACTGCATAGCAAGACCCTGTCTCAAAAAGGAAAAAAAAAAAGAAGAGGCAGAGAAAGATAAACAAGAGAAGAGAATTCAGTAGCATCCAGAAAGGACATATAACAAAAAACATAAAGCCCATCTGTAGTCTTCTTGAAAATTTCTACTTCCTTCAAAATCAAAGGATGTGAAGAGGCCTCTTCATCTACAAAGTCAAGTCTTGGGCTGAGAAATGCAGCTTTACAATAATGCTGACAAACAACACACAGTGAGCCACACATGTAGTTGTGAATTTTCCAGTAGCCACATGAAAAATATAAAAAGAGACAGGTAAAATTGATTTTATTAGTATTTTCTATAACCTAAAATAACCAAAATGTTATTATTTAAATATACAGTCATGTTAAAAACTGAAATATTTTGCATTATTTTATAAATTTTCAAATACAGTTCATATTTTATACGTAGAGCACAACTCAATTCAGACACTGTGTTCTAAATAACTGATCTGTACTTGGGCTTCATACAATTTATACTTACAAAAGTAGAATCAAATGCCCAAGTTGTTCCAGAACCAAAAGTTTCCAATACCTTAATCAATGTGCTTGTAATTTAAATAAGCTAATGATTCTCTTCCTCACAGTCGCCATGTTTCAAGAACTCAATGGCTTCATGTGACTTATGGCTACCACAGGAAGCAGAAGAACCACATACATACGGTTCTATAGTCTTTGGAGGATTGTATATCATTCTGCATAATGTACAGCTTTCAAAAGGAAAAATGTAGGTAAATGAAGTTCTAACAACTGAGCACCTGTTCACTAATTATTCAGATGATTAGACTAAAAGGGTGTGGCCGAAAAGAGTTAAAGCTAATTATCACTCTTCTGAGTTTTACTTGAGCACCATATATTTAGCGCAATCATTCTGACACTTGCAGTTATGGCTCTAAATTTTGGTCAGCAGAATAAAAGTGGAAATATTGTATGGTTGCTTTTTAGAACCTTCCTGAAAAGAGAGCTGGACTAAGCCTTTGGATCCCTTTAAATTTTGTCTGTGTCACCATTCAGTGGTTGCAGTGGTCACCATTGTGGATCTTGGTTCAGCCACAGCATGAACTACAACTCATGTCAGAACCATGACTTGGAAGGAGCCTGACCCATCAAGAATATTGTAGAACAAGGTCACCACCCCAGGCCTGAACTACGTCCTTACCTATAAATAAGGGGCAAAGTATGTATACTGTAGAGGCCACAGTTATGTTATGTCTTTGCTACTTGCCACAGAACCTAGTTACTGATAAAGTGGGTCCTCTAGTAATATTAACTATCACTGCACCATTCAACAACTTTGATATGAATGATCTGGCTGGCTGAGGGGGACAGTCCATGTACACTGAAGAACACACAAAGAACTGAAAATTTGGTTGCTTACCCAAATTCTTACCATTCAATTTCGTTTTCTCAAAAGAATCTCAATTTTGTTGTTCTGCACAGGAGCATAAGACTGACTCAATGCCACCGGAAGAGATGAACTTAAGAACAGATTTAAAATTCAGGCTAATGAGACAGGAGGACCTTCTGGTAAAGGTTTGCCTGCATTGTAAAAAAGACTGAAAAAAAGAAGGGGGTCTTTTCTTTAGAGATCTCCACTCAATATCATCACTATGAAATCTGTGAGGTGTTATACACTGTGCTCATGTCGGAACCAATCTGAAGATAAGGTTCACACTTGAAAAGGAAATACATATGCTAGCAGCAAAGAAACAAAGCAGGAGCTGCAAAAATTACCCTACTGTGGAGACTTTTACTTGCTCTTATTGTTGTAGACAATTTAATGGGGAGAGGGGTGAATTTTTTCACAGAAGTGTCCTATGGTTTAACCAAGCTACAAACAAAAGTAATAATGATAAACAAAACAAAAACACAGCTTAAGTATGCAAACAGGGAATATATATCATAAAGAATAAGACTAGAAAGCAGGAAAATTTGACTGGAGTGGGCAGTGAAACAGGGTCTCACTATGTAGTCTAGGGTGACTTTGAAAGTGCTATGTAACTCTGGCTGTCACTGAACTTGTGATACTCCTGTGTCTGCCTCCCAAGTGCTGGCATTGCATGCATGTACTACCAAGACCAGGTTGGAAAATTTGACTGTAAGAGCTTCTACTATGAATTCATTTTGCAAATATAAACAATTTGACAAATAGTTTTCCTATTTTAAAACTACAGCCTAATTTTGCCTTTCTGCCAAAATAAGGGACCACATTAGGAAACCTAAGAAAACAGCTAGAACAATCCCAAAATTTCTCAAAACAAACATGGTACATTTTCTTTTAGAGAAGTAAAATGAAATAAATTCCTCGTATAGTTAAAAACAATGAAATCCAGATTAGGTCAAAGGTGGGAATACTCAACAAATGGGGCATCTAGATTGTGGGTTAAGAGAAAGAAATGACTTAATCTGGAAGACACATGCAGAAAATTGTAGAGATAGAAAACATGAGAAGTATAATTCTATCTATAGGGCTGCAAGGATTAAATGAAATATATATTCACAATGCTTAGTACAAGCCTAGTAATAGGAAGCATGTGTTCTGTGCACATGAGTTATGATCAAAATATATAAATGTTTAAAAATTTTAAATGTATTACAGTAAAAGACACTGTCATTAATCCCCCTCAAAAATACTTCTCTCACATTCTTGCCACTTTCTAAAGAAGTTCTAGAAGTCTTCTTTCATGGGGGCCTCAAGGGGAACAACAAAGAAACCTCTATGTACTGAATTAATTAAAAATGTTTACTCTTCTTGGTAATTTTGACTATAGGGAAGAGCCAGAAGTTGCAAGGTGGATAAGGACACAATGTAATGTTTTTAAAACATTACAAGAGGCGGAGATCAGGGGAGGGTAGAAATAGACTTTCTTAGAGTGGAATAATTATAGAATAATTACATTTCATCTATCAAGATCCAGGATTATCTACCATAAAGATCTGACAAATGAATTTCCTTAGCTATTCCTTTCAACTCTGCATTCAGTGTCCTCCCCCAGATCAGTTTTCATTATGAAATTCAAAGGCATTATGATCCTCATTCAAAACGTCCAAAGAGAAATTAATAGCAGTTTTCCAAAGACAAATAGATTCCTATTTTATAACTACACACATATACATTAGTGGTGAAAGGAACAAGATGGCCTGTAGCTGTATAGATTTCTAGCTGGACTATGTCAGACTCTGAAGGTTATGCCAGCTGGGAAAGGATTACCAGAGTTAATTTCACATAGTAAACTGGAGATACTGAGAACTAATGAAGAAAACTAAGAGTCCACAACAAGAACAATAAAGTAGCATCACCAATCTGGCCTTAACAAATCCCTTTTTGCCGACATGTGATTCATTCTCCTGTTTCACTTATAAAAATGAAATACCACCCCACCGTATTTACTGCACTACAAAAGGGGGCAATGTTCATAGCATTATCTCTCCTGCATTTCACAACTAATAAAGATCAAAAAGAATTACTGAGACCATGATAAGATCTTTCTAATTTTTTGAAGGTTCACTCTCAATAATACAGTATCTACCAATTCAATGGCTAGATAGATCTTTCAAGGGCTCTTCAGAAGATCCCAGGTGCACATGCTCCAGTAAAGGGAAATGCTTTACAATTAATCTGCAAAGAACTCAAGTTCAGATCTTGGCATAACTTCTCTGGCCCAACAATAATCCCAGGAGATTCTGAATGCAAAAATTTTGGGTTCTGAATGCAAAAAATACAAAACTGCTTAGCCTTCACAGACTCAAAGCACACTCAGGATCACAACACACATCACTGCACCAAGTTTATGTGTATCTGCCCTAACACCAGGCTAAGAAAACTACATGAACAAACACTCAAACCTGTATTAGTTCAGTCCCTCATATCCAACTATATGCTTTCATAATCCAGTGAAGTACCCATTATATCTATCTCAATGATTTGCAGACCTAAAAGAAATCACTTCAACCAAGAGACTGTTAAGTGATACCTTTAACAAATTCATATTAGTGACTGGGTTTTAGAAGTATATTTTTGAGCAAGTAATACAGGGTTAGAAATAAAGGAAAACACTGTTGTTATGAAATACAACTGTTACAGTATATGTGTGTGAGCATGTATTTATTTGCTAAAATGAAATTATATCAAAATAGCAGAAAAGGATGCAAAAAAAAGTCCTAGGTCTGTATGTCCCTTTTATTAGGACATTTCATTTTATATAGAAAAAATCTATTAATATTTTACACATAGAAAGTAAATTATCCTCAAATAGAAAATGATAAATAACCAAATTATAAATAATAAATAATATTTTGTTTGTTTTTAGGATGCCATTTAATATTTTTAAAGAGCGGGAGAGGGGCTGGGGATTTAGCTCAGCGGCAAAGCGCCTGCCTGGCAAGCGCAAGGTCGTGAGTTCGGTTCCCGGTACCAGAGAAAAACAACAAAAAAAAGAGCAGGAGAGAGGAAGGTCAGGGAGGAAGGAAAGAAAAAGGAAGTCATCATTCTGTGTACACAGTATTTAATTTCATTTTTGGAACGAACTGAAGATTAGGGTCTCATGAATATAAATGCTGTCACATGGCCTAGTTCCTAATGATTGCTCTATTACACTACAGGTGAATTTATTTGAACAATTAATGGCTTGTCCAAAACAAAAGGCATTCCTACCTTCCAGTAGATAAAGTATACAATTTCCCTTAGGGGATGAATATAGGGCAAGAATACGAAGACATATGTCTAACCATGGTAAAAATGTCAAAACCAGAAAATGTCAAATTCTCAAAGGAATAACAAACTCAAACTTTGGCTAGCACTCCTGTACTAGTTCTTATGTGTGATGAAATTAGTCTATAGTCTCTCCTGTAGGGAAATAGAAAAACAGAAACAAAAAACTGCTAGAACTAATCAAATAATAGTATTCAGTGGGTTTTTTTCTCAAAGTTCAAAACAAAAGCAGTAGCAATAACCCAGCTTTTCACATCCTTGTTGGCAGTATATTCAACTCTTCTCAGGATAACTTTTTCTAGAGAAAACAAAGCTGAACCATAAATTAGAGCTTCCAGTCCTGAGTTTCTTTCTTTTGATTTCAATTTCCTGCTTGGTATGCTGGAAGCTAAATAAATCTGAAGGACAAATTCAACTGTTAATTATATATTCAAGCCATCTGATTTTTGTGATTGGTTCAAACAATGACTTGAACATTTTGATGGGTTTTGTTCAGTCTGACATGTAAACACCTTGTAAAAAAGAAAACCATGTGAATAAAATTGGCTATTGACTCTGTCTTCAATGCCAGCATAGAGCAGTTTCAGCCCAAGGACTGGTACTTCAGTTGGTGCTGCATTCAGTGTCTTCCCCCGATCAGTTTTCATTATGAAATTCAAAGGCACTACTATCCTCATTCAAAACCTCCAAAGAGAAATTAACAACAGCTGATACTGGCAAGTAGTCTTTCTTCTTCAGGCTTTCCTTTTGAAATCATAACTGTCAAGACTAATAAAAGTTAGATGAAACAAATACTAAATATTTAACTTACATAGAATTCCAACAACTTCCTCCTATCAGATATAAATCATTTCTAGTTGTGTATGTTGACATGTTTAAATTCGTTGTGCATATGATAACTTTTTCACTGCAATAAAAATGGCATGAAGGATACAAACAACTAATACAAGTGGTTCCGTAGCTTAAGGAGCCGGTAATGGAGTTAAAAGTAAAGCCCATGAAATTGCATTTATCTAGACACAAGAATAGGTCCAAGACTGAGTAACAAGAGTATATCAAGTGCTTCAGATTTCTGAAAAGAAAACATCTCAGAGAAGCCTCTGCCATTCAACCTATCTAAAAATTCCTAACTGACATTTCATATCCTCTTCCCTCCATGAATTTTTCTCCTATCACTTATTATTAAAATCTTTTTCTACTTCCACATAGAATATAGGCTCCAGGGTGGCAGTGACTTTTGTCCATTTTGTTCACTGATATATTCTCACTGCTCCCAACAGTGCCAAAGCAAGTATTTGCTGGAAGAATGAAATGAGACATGAATCATGCAGTTTGGTCTTTGCATGAGTAGGAAGAGTAAAGAAGGTAAGGAAACAATATAAAGAGAGAGATACATAAAATAGAGAAGGATCAAATATGACAGAAAGGCAGGAGCCTTAAATTTATGCCAAGATTTACATTTTAAAAGATGAATGAGACATAGACTCCATAGGACCTTGAATGCCAGGACCTGTACTTTTTATAAATGACCACTTTCAAACCTTTTTTTAAAACAACAAATTCTTTGTCATTTGAGAACTTATATGGAACACTGATATATTAGATAAAAATCTAAGAGAAAAATTTGAATATAAGTTAAAAAAAAACAAAATATAAAGGTATGAAAAACAGTGATACAAGCAAAAAATAATACAGAGCAAATTGGAAAGGCCTCAGGAAAAAAAGCAAAAGAAATTTGGGGATAAATTAAGCAAAGACAATTACCAAAGATGTTTCCAATTTTATATTCCAACTACACTGAGAATACTGCTAAATGAAAAAACAAGGCAATCTAGGAAGAAGTGCTTTGAGGAAATTATGAGAAAAATGACAGGGACAGACAGAGACAGAGATTCATTGTCCAAAGTTCCTTATATGCTTAGATCCCCAAGGTTATGTTGTCTATAGTCTTTGTTCTTCCTATTCCATTGCAAAATAATCAATACACTATCACAGTATCAGCTACAATGTCCCCTTGCCTTGGCTATCCAAATTTATCCTTGAAACTCCCAGGAAAACCTGATCATACAAATCCTCTACTTAAAATCTTTTATCAGCTTTATCATTTCTTCTTCTGCTTAAGATCCTTCAATGTCTATCATTACCTACAGCATAATGGTTTGGCGCTTAAAGTCTTTCAAAATTGGGCCATCTCTCCATCCAGCTTCCCCTCTTTTTCTCTTAGATCCACCATGAAATAAACTATGTTTCTCTAAATGCAGCAGGTTCTTTCAAGTCTTTGAAACTCTGCATATGGTAATCCTCTTTCTTGATATTGTCTACCTTGTACACCAAGCTAACCCCTACCCATCATTTGAAATCCAGCTCAACATTCCCTTCTTCCTCCAAGTCCAAGTCTTCCCTCCATCACTGAAGTGCCATCCACCAGCTTCCCATAACATCCTGAACACTATACCCATATAAGCATTTTAGCCCATAAACTGTCACCGGGACTAGGTTACAAGTCTTGTCTTCCCAAAGACGTGAATGTTCCTCAGTGTCGAGCACACAGCAAGCCCTCAATGAACACTGAACAAATGAATGAAACAGTAAGTCACACAAGAGAATATCTGAGTGAGAAAACTGAGTTGGAAATGTGGACTAGTGTTTGAAAAATAGCTTAGAATTTCGTGATAAATCACTGCTAATGACTGAAGATAAAACAAAGTCTCAAAAAATCAAGTAAATAAAGAAAAGTAGAGGTTGCTGATTAGAATGTGAAAAACAGAAGCAAAATGAACCTCTTCATTATAAAAGAAAAACAGTCTATTCTGAAGTTAGGCTGGAGTAATGGCCACACAACTCTGTGGATATATCCAAAACCACTAAGTTGTACACTTTAAATATGTGACTTACATAAAATGTGAATCACATCTCAATGAAGTTGATGAAACCACTAAAAATCGGTAACACTGACATTTCATAACTACTACATACACTGAAATTTCTGCATTCACCTATAAAGAATGTTTAAAAAACCCAAAACTCATTTGTATTTCTTTTTACTCCATTGCTTTATTCTTTTAATCTACAAACACTGTTTGAAAATTTTCTGATTACCTTGAGAAATGGCAGTTCTAATCGTTGTGATTTGTTTTAATTGCCATTTACAATACACTTTCCTGAATATTTGATCATTACTCTGTGATCACTATTCCTATTCACACTAACATGACAAGGTAACTAATTGCTTTTGTATCTGTAAATAATATTAAGGAAAACTTCCATTTGTATAACCTTTAAAATAAAACAATATAGGGACTGTGATGGCAAAGGGACAACAGAGATGTAAATATGTTAACTTTATTTGATTAAATGTTTGGAAAACTTGGTTTAAACAACATTGCAAAGCAGACTAATTTTATCTTGAATGTAGAAGCTTCAGAAATATCTGTGCTTCTATCACATAGGACTCTAACAATGAGGCTAAGAAAAATAAACAGCACTATTTAAAAAGGCAGTTTATAACAAACAAATGTAAATGTCTTTGACTATGTCAGCTTCCTCATCTCATACCTTCCACTTCCGTAATTCTAGCCAATGTTAGTAACTCAGAACACTTTCTGGCTCCAAACACTCCCCCAACCTACATCAAAAGTAGCATTAAATAGTTTGTAAGTCTTCACAAACCCAGTATGTGCCTTAAAGCAGATACAATATGTGAATGCATGACCAAAACATCAGGGTGAAACTGCTTATGGAGGATTCAGGAGGAGAGGTCTCCTTAAAAGTTTCTCCAGACTGTATTTGTACAGTCATTGTGATGTTTGGTTTGAACACGCCTCTGGACATAGATACTGCTGGTGCCACAAACATGAAAAATATAGTCATATACTACTTGACATAAATCAACATTTCTAAGCGTTCACTAAGTGAAAGTTACTACAGGAAGATGTACTATCTTTGAGGAAGAACTAAGAAGGGGAATCATTACCTGCAATGCAGATACTGAAGATGTGAAAAGGTAACCCTGACAATGTTTTTACAGGAATCTCACACCTCATCTGGGATCTGATTCAGTGTTAGTCGTGTTTTAGAAGTCAGAGAAGGAGTGAAAAGGGATTTTTAATTTTAATTTACATCTTTTGGCATTGTTTGAATCTCTACAATAATTTTGAGTAACTTCTATATATTAAACACAAAACAACTGTTGGTGAAGATGTGGAATAACTGGAACCCTTGTGAACCATCAATAGAAAGTCAAATGGTGCAGCTGTATCATCAACAGTATGGAGATCTTTCAAAAAATTAAAACTAGAATTACAGTATGATCCAACAATTCCACTTCTAGGTAATTATCCAGAATAAATGAAAACAAGGTTTCAAACACACACATATAACAGCGTTATTCATAACAGAAGAGCTAGAAACAACCTGAATCCCCATCAGTAGATGAAAAGATAAATAAAAAATGGTTTATCACACAATACAATATTATGCAACCTTAAGGAATTCTGATACATGCTACAGCATTGTTAAATCTTGAAGACGTTATGCTAAGTGAAATAATTCAGTTGCAAAAAGACAAACAGTATATAATTCCTCTTACATGAGTTACCTAGAGTAATCAAATTCATAGAGACAGAAAGTAGAATGGTGGATGCCAGGAATGAGTGGGATGAAAACTGAAATATTGATAAATGACATTATTGACACTTTTGATACAGAGTTTTGGATATGGATGGCTGTGACAGTTAATCGACAATGTAAATGTAGTTTACTATAGTAGAGACTTAAAAATAGCTAGATGAAAAACTTCATGTTGTATTTTTTACCATAATTATAAATTCAAAATTTAGGGCTAGGTGTAGCACATTAATAGAGATCTTGCCTGACCTGTACAAGGCCCTGGATTTGATCCCTAGCACTTTAAGGAATAAAAATTAAAAATTAAAAAAATTACAAATCAATGAAAATAATTTACTAAAAATGAAGACTAGTTCTTTGAAAATAAGGTATTCATTCTATCTTCATGCCTACATCTTTTCTTATCAAAAGAAATGTTGCACTATATTAATAATCAAATTATTTACATGTCAGGTTCTACATTTTTATTTCAGAGGCAAAATCCAATATATTGTATTCTACGCTAACTTATCCCTTCACTGTTTTTTTTTTTTTTTTGGTTTTTCTCCGGTACTGGGAACCGAACTCACGACCTTGCGCTTGCCAGGCAGGCGCTTTTGCCGCTGAGCTAAATCCCCAGCCCCTATCCCTTCACTGTTAATCAAGTTTAATGAAACTCTTCTTTATAGATGGCTAGAGACTTAAAACTAAAATGTCAGTATACCATTAATATTTTAATTGAACTATGAATATTCATAGCCCTTTATTTCTTTAAAGAATAAGATAACTAAATTATTCTACTACGCAAATTTCGGTTTTGACATGACATTGTACCTTCATCTATGTTATGAAAAACCAATGCATTTTGAGTCCATTCATTATTTATGTAATAGTAGAGTTTTTCAAGCTAATAAGAGCTATTGAACACAAGCAGCATTTTCTCAGATGGGAGCAAAGTAATTGAGGTATTGCAAAGTCATTTTGCCCTAGTCATCAAAGAGAGTTATATTTTAGTTTTTCATTATTCCAAACTAATTTCAACACACCCCAACACCTGTTCTTTGCAACAAACCCAAGAGAACAGCAGAATGCAACAATATTAAAGATTTGTTTCTTTGCTTTTTCAATGCCCTCGCAAAATCTTGCTCTAATTGTGTAAAGAATGCTAAGAACTTTAACAGTTATGCGAAATATTTTATAAAACTAATAGTGCATTGCTTTAATTTTCAATCATAATACCTTTATTCAAGTTAGTTGATGTTCCCCAAGTTGAAACAACTCCTTTTTATATAATGGTTCAAATAATCTACTAATTAAAGCAGCTATCAAAAGTATATCACTATATTAGTTATACATAGTTTAAATCACATTAATTCAAGCTAGCCATGGTGATAAGACATACAACAACAAAAATTCTATGAGAAATTCTATTTTTTCACTGATTTTGAGATGTAAAACTATATCCCTGAATCAAAACCATTTATATACTTCAGAACAATAGATCTACAGTTGTACAATAATTAGTAATTTGGGAACTACATGCAAGGTTCTGTAGCACACAAAAAAGTGAAAAGACTATTTACTAAGGATAGTTAGCTAAATCATGAAAATTGCACTAATTATATGGTGAGAGGTGAAACTGATACAAAAGGGAGAAATATGGCCAAAAGAAAAATGCAGAACTAAGAATTCTCTCCCTTAACCCTGTTACAGTCCCGTTACAAAACACAAGTATTGGGGCTGGGGATTTAGCTCAGCGGCACAGTGCCTGCCTGACAAGCGCAAGGTCATGAGTTCGATTTCCCGTACTGGAAAACAAAACAAACAAACAAAACACCAAAACACAAGTATTACAACTTTAACAAACTAAGAAAATAATCTAAGAATAACAATTTCAAGTGTACAATGAATTGAAAATATCTGCATCTATCTACTGGAAGGTTATGAAAGAAATATCAATGCTATTCTGAAAATCTATAATCTCAACCATGTTGATTTGTATCTGATTATGATTACTGACTAGCATAATGTGATTGTGCTAGTATTTCATTATGCAATAATGTCCTTCCAAATAAGCCAGATGGATCTGTCTTGGTTTCTTTTCTTATTTTAACTTCACTTTGGAAGTCATAAAAATTGCATATGCAAAATAAAACTACTACTTTCATTCATTCAGTCAATAAATATGCATTGAGTATTTTTATATATGTGGCTTATGGAAATAACAAATTTGAACTCCATAATTATATTATTAAAGCATGGATGAAAACACTGATAGTAATTGCAAAATTAGATTGAAAACAGCATATTCTTGATTTTTTACAGGCAATCCATCCAGATTGAGAACATGATAGGAGACAACATAATTAGAAGCATGAGTGCTAAACAGGAATGATAGGATCTAAGTTATTCTCCAGAATCCAGCCTAACTTGTACAATTTTGAAAAAAGTCATTAACTTGGAAGGGGAGGCCTCAGTTATTTCTCCTGCAAAGTGAACCAGATGTTATCCAAGAGATCTGCTAATTTTATAACAATCACTGGAATAATTATAAGAACAGTTAGTTGTCTTATTAGCAGAAAGAGAATGAAAGTAGGATGGTGATTCAGGAACTCATAACATGTCTTTTCCACAGTTCAAAAGTTTTCCGTTAGACCAGGGATATAGCTCAGTGGCACAGCGCCTGCCTGGAAAGTACAAGGTCCTGAGTTTGATTCCCAGTAACAAAAAAAGAAAAAAAAAAAGTTTTCCATTAACAAAAAGCATTAGTAAAGAGGGAAAAAAGAAATACAGTTTATAACTTCATCTTATTTTTGCAGCTTGTCAAAGTCAGATGAATGTATTAAACACAGTGAATGTTGTGATAGTTACTTATGGCATTGACCTGAATGAGAAATGCCTAACGGATTGGTTTAACACAATTCTGGATGAGGATGAATACCTTACTGAAAGCTGAAGACCCACTCTGGGTGTGGGTAGTACCAACCAACAGGCTTATAGCCAGGATGGGACAAAAGGGGAAGAATAAAGAAATCTCACTTCTGTTTCTAAGGAGGAACTCCAGTCTTTGTCAACGTCTTTGAATGTCCCTGTCAAGACTTCCTGCACAGACTCCTCAGCCTTGCAGCACACACTTCAGTCTTCCAGTGAAGACTCTTCACTTCCCCAATGGGGACTGGCATGGCACTTCGCAGTGAGTGCCGGGCCTTCAACTACTGACTGGATTCTTGGTATCTCCAGAGCATACAGTACTTTTTCATGCTTCTACGCCTGATGATGCAGTCAACCACTGAAGCCTTGGAAATACAGTATAATCTTCCTCTCATGAACCCTGACTGATACAAATGTTCAAAGGCAAATAGAGATAATACATTTTTCTTTTCTAATCTACAATATATCCCACAAAGGTCTATCCCACATCTGTCATGTGTGCAATTTATTATTTTTATTATGTCTATCATAAACTATCCTGTGAAATGGACTGCTGAGTCAAAGCTTTTGTCCCTAAAGTATGGGAGCCTCTTCTTCCATGTACTAAGAAATAAAACTATGCACCCAACTGTGAATACTCTCTCTCTCTCTCTCTCTCTCTCTCTCTCTCTCTCACACACACACACACACACACACACACACACACGAATGATAGACCTGCAAGTAAAAGCAAATAACCAATTTAATCTTAGCATCTTCTTTTGTAAGTGGAAATAAATGTCATAATCATAGGTATTAGGTGTTGCAAAAAGAATGTTTTACAATGCTAATATTTACATATTAATTAATTGTAATGATGGGCATCTTACAGGTTATCCTTTCATTTATTTTTTGTGAATTTAAATTGATAAATTAATTTGCTCTAAATCTCAAAAGAGTTTTATAAACTTGTGCTACGTACAAAAGGGCTATCTGGATACCTCTTCATAGGTACCTCTTCAAAACCACACTGTAGTCCAAATATCCTCTGTATTACTAAGATAGTTTCAAGCTCTTATTTCTGTACTTCAGATTGTTTATTTTTCTACTGAATGAGATCATCTTCAGCATTATCTGAGTGGTGACTGTTCCTCCTTGAGGAATCGGCTTTATAGATCTGTGATTATTGGGATTCCCCCATCTTTGCTCATTTTGATTTTGCTGGCTGTTAGTAAATTGGGCAATGTAAGAGAATAGCTTAAATGTTAGTTGAAATTCAACTAAAAGATGTCCTCTGTAAGTGGGCTAAATGACCCTTTTAACATATAGTAATATATTACATAATTATACTTTGTCTGTGATGGAAGCAAGAGACTAAAGTAAAAGAGAGAAGCCAACCAATCACTTTTCTTAAGGTGTGATCTGCCAATTATCTCAACCAACACAGATCCTAATATTATCATTCTAGGCCATATGTGTAATTCTCAAGCAAAAAATAAATCTTTTAACAAGTCTGTAGGAACTGTTGGCACTCACTCATGCCAGCCTGCACTAACATCTTGAAAATTTTTCTTTATTGCAAAAAGTATATAACAAGAGGAGGAGTAAAAGAGGTGGGAGACAACCTAGCCATAAATGTGAGTTAGTTAAGGGTCCAAAAAAGATGTGAAGATCCAAACGATTTTTTTTTTTAAATTTGCTAATAGATTAGAAGAAAAACACTGGCAACATTCCCTACTCCCAAGCTGAAGGGGATGCGGAGGTCCAGAACACTTTCAATATTCACTGTGCCCATCTGTCAGTAACACAGTCACCACACAGAACACGTAATTACCAAAGCCCCTTTCAGATATAATCTGTCAACCACATCTAGTCCTCCTGCCAAAAAGAAATCAGAACTGAGGAGTGCAAAAAAAAACAGACTGGCCTTATGGGACCAAGGAGAAGTTCACTGGTAAAGAAAGAAAAAGGGAAAATGGGGAGGACAGTTATAAGCACACACAAGAACACTTTTAAACTAGGCATCAAGAAAGCATGGAAAGATAGAAGCACTGCTATGATTTCTATCAGCTTTGGTCCACTATATTTACTACAACGTTAATTTCAAGAAAAGGTATATTCCTTACAAGAATTAGTTATCTGTGGACAAGGAACGTATTAGATTTGCTCCTCTCTATAGCCATTCTGTTATCATAGCCTACCACCCAAAGCAGAACTTTCAAATCAAGGTAACTGTTTTATTTCTGCAAATATGTATCAAATGTTTTCATCATCTAAGCAGTATTGTAAATGTGATGAATATACAATGATTTTTTAAAAGAGGAGCTTTTTTGAATTAGTGCCTTAAAGATTACACACCAGTATTTCTCTGGTCTACTTTGATATTGACTATTTAATACATTCTTCTACTAAGATCTGAGCCATTACTACCATGCTAAATAAATGTGCACTGAAGTATACAATATATAAAATGGATCAATATTAAGACAGACAACAACTGAGTATATAGTAAACTCAAGTCTGAGGTGCTAAAGATATGGACAGTGTGGTGGCAGTGAAACTCAAAACTACTGAGAGATAAATTAAAAAAGGAAAGGACAAGGGAAATGAATACATGCTAACTTCCACTGGAGAAAAGAAATCGCTTAAAAACTTTTTTAGCTAGGAATTGAGTACCTCTCTTTTTCTTTTCAGCAAGTGTATGTAATGAGAAAAAAGAGAAAGAAAGCATCAGACATAAATATACTGTTAACACAAGTAAGAACATTTACTTTTCTAAAAAGCAATGGCTATGCTGACCATAACCTTCATTATTATGCATGCAAAGGGTTGACATTTCAGGACTGAGGCAGCTGTCAGGAATGGCCAGGCACCAACCCTCTAGACCAACAGATTGTACGTACATACACGACAGACTGACTAGACATACATACAAAAAGCATGGTGACTTTATTCCTTAAACAAAGATACGTATCTTACCTATGACCAAAACCAGGCCAAAGAGCAAAGATTTTCAACTGTCCACTGAATATGAAAAATAAAAGTTATTTAAAATGCCTATTTTGAAGAGGCATATACTCTAGTAAAGAAGCTTATAATCTAGATTCAGTTTAATTCTCTAAAAATCTAAAAGTACATATAAGTAGGGGTATAATGATAAATGTGTGAACATGTATTTAAATATACTGTAAAATTTTAAGTATGTATAGATATATATGATTATGCTCAACTAAATGATGTGTGAATGCTCACAAACATGCATGTACACACACATACACACTCTATTCAAAAGCCAGAGGTACTTCTTACATAAACACATTTTCTATTTATTCATATCAGATATGACACATAAATAATAACACAGAATCACACAAACTATTAATAAGAACAACATACCAGAAGTCTTATCTAAGTAAGTTAAGAAGCATTTTTTTGTTGTTTGTTTTTTGTTTTGCTTTGTTTTTGCCTTTTTGAGACAAAGCTTCCCTAGTTCAAGCTGGCCTTGAACTCACCTTGTAGTCCAGGTAGGCCTGGAACTCACAGTAACCCCTGTTCTCAGGAGCTGGGATACAGGCATGCGCCGCCTTGCCCAGCCAAGAAGCACTTTGAAAAGACAAAATGTCTTAAAGAGGCCACAAAATAACCGGAAACATTGTAAGATATATCCAGAGATGTTTTAAAGTTTTACAAGTGTGAAGAATATCCCTTGTCATTAATGATAAGGGATATTCATTAATGATAATGATATCCCAATATCATTAATTTGCACTCACCACAGGAACACACACTCTTGACAGTTACAAACCAATCCCCAGGCTAGCAGTTAAATATCTGGCTCTAAATTCTCAAAGTTCTGCAGGACTATGTGTTTTGGAGAGCACTGCCATAGCCTCCTCAGTCCCTAACTTCCCCTTACTGGATAGGCCAAAGGACAGGATCAGAGCCAAAGACAAAGAGTGATGAGGGGACTAAAATGCTACCTTGTCTATACCATGTGGCACTGAAATTGGCCCTTCTTTCACTCTTCTAGGGAATTCCACAGCTTACCTGGATTGGTGCCCACATACTCAGGTTCCTAATTATTTCTAATAACAAGTCAATTTACCACTCTGGATATATTTGTCAATTTGTCACTCTGTAAAAAGGAGAGGTTCCATCTGGCTCTAAAATAATACATAATATTTTGAGTTTCATGTATATTACAGACTCCATTTTTAGTTATTTTTAATCAGATAATTTCAAAGTGAGCATTTTTAGCATTTATATTCAAGACCTACCTGCTCATGTATTACCACTGCTGAATGAGACATTCTTTTGTCTGTTTTAAAGACAGAATATTTTCAACTTAGCTATACAGAGTTAAGAGTTTTATCCTATGCTTATATCCTGAAATATCACCTTAGAATCTGAATAACGTTTCCTGGAAAATGGCAGACATTTGGTTCAAAAGTTTAAAAATTTTAGACTGTTTTCAAAAACAGTTCCCCCATTTTTGCAGTGGGGCCTTGCACTGATTCAGTTGGAAAATATACTTATTAGTTGGAGGCAGAATCTTAAGTCTTCTTAAACCATTATAGATCATGGACCACTATTCCTTGATTGAGTATCAATCAGCAATCACAATCACGTTGTTTCAGTGAAATGACATTTGGAAACCTCTTAAATCGTTCCCCATAATCCCAATAGCTTTTTGAAGTCAGTAATATATCCATCCTAGAGTTTACCATTGTATTTCACTAAAGTGACTTCTACTATGCCAGAAGGAATTGCTTTTATATATTTTTTTGTTTTTACTTCCTGTATTCCTCCATAACATTTCAAATGTTAGAAATCTTTCATATATGCTCAGAGAAACTGTCAATTTTCTATTTCTATTATTCAAAGTAAAATGATTATCCAAGCAACTTAGATATTTATTATTCTTGATTTATTTTGTTTTTTTATATAGAGTAAGTTTTTCCAGTTTTTTTCCCCCTAGGCTTATTGATTTTTCAGTTCCAGTCATGTGTTCCAGTCAAGTTCATGTTTTGGACTATTCAATTATTCACTGCTATAACTAACACTTACTATTTGCACTGCTGGAAATTTAAAAGAGAAATTTGGAGAGCATTCTAGGGACAATTTAAGTGACTAAATAAGCCATAATGATTCAGAAACAAAGGAAAATAGACTAAGGAGTTGTGCTAAAGTACCTTTAAGCAAAACTATGACCATTCAAGTAATTACCTGCTTCCCAGGGTACCAAATGTTTTAATTCCAAATACTACTGCCTTTTCCATCAGATTCTCCCCATCATTTTTTATTTTCACCCAAGTACTCACTAACAACAAAAATAAGTGAATTCTAATTATTTATTCATTAACTTTCTGCTATAGATTCAATATGTCCCCTCCAAAGCTGAGATGCTGCCAGCATGATGGAATTAAGAAGCAGAGCCTTTAAGAGGTGATTAGTCCATGAAGTCTCCTTTCTCATGAATGAGTCCCCTTCCACCTGCACCCTCGATGGACACCATCTTCCTCCCTGTCAGAGAAGGCAGACCTCACCAGACAGCCAAGGATGCTGACATCTTACCTTGGCCTTCCTAATTTCAAGAACTGTGGAAAAAACACATTTATGTTCTCTATAAATTCATCAGTCTGTTGTATTTTGTTATAGCAACACAAAGGAACATATATGCCTTCTTCTAGAGGTATTCCATATTGACTGGCTTCCTTCTGTCTCATGATATTGTGTTGGTGTGGCACATGAAGGGTTTTATCTGATTGCTATTCTGACTGAGACCTATCTGTCTTGCTCTCAACCATCTTATGACCAAGAAACTGACACAGGTTAACATTTACTAGTCACTTTTACAAACATCCTTCCCTCATTCTTGTTTTTTATATTTAAGTTGTATTTTTCACAAGTCATTTAAAGGCAGATTTCAAAACAATTCTAAATCTCCTATTTAGGAAAGCATAACTACCAAAGTTGTTCAATAGGAGGAAACATCAGGAAGTATGGAGATATCAATATTTAAAATATATCTGTAACTACTACCAAATTACATGCCATTAAAATTTTAGTTATTGCAGTCTTATTTTAAATACTTAGATGAAGATGGCTTATACTGATCAATTTTATTTTAATTAATAACCAGCATACATCCCTGCATCTCACAAGATATCATGTTCAGTTTAGATGCTGTATGTCGAAAGGGACATAGTGCCCCTCTCCTCATCTTAATTGTCTGCAGAGATTTGAAATGCATGAGGTCATCAACATTCCTTTGGTGCCATCTCTTATACATTATACACTGACACTACTAACTTGACTTTTATATACCAAAGTTAAAATGTCAACTATTCCCAGATAATCCACAGAAGCATTCCAGTCTGATCACAACTCAATTTCAGCAGCACTGACATCTTCATGTAGAAGTAGTTAAGTACTTATTTGATATTTTAATGCATTTTGCCATTATCTTTTTAAAAATTAATGAGAGCAGAAAAACAAAGTAATAGACATTGGTCATAAGCACAGGAGATAGAGATGTAAAATATCAGCTGTCCCAAAACACAAAATCTCTAGCGGCAACCATAAAATCACTGCAAGAAGCCTGGAAATTTGGGTAATGATAATGAAAAAGAATATTAACCTTAAAATGGAGAAGATAGTATCAAACTATAAAAGAGTAAATATTTTATACTTCTTTCAGCTCTCTGGAAACAAAACTCAATGCTGTATCACTGTGCGTATCCCAAACACAGGTACATATGTATGTGAAGTATAATCCACACACTTGGAGTGATTTAATCTCAAAATTTAAAATACATCTTTGAGACAGAATTTCAAAATTCTGTCTTTCTCATACTTTATTTTCTTATTAACACTAAGTCAATGCATGCTTACCTATAGTATGTAGGTATATATACTTATAGTCTGCTTTTAAAACAATTTGGTATCTTTTCCAGTTGAAAATAACTGCCTGCTACTCCCTAACCATGGAATCTCATTCACTTTCCTGAAAGTTATATCACCTTATACACTTCATCTGACTTTAATGAAGCTGTCCTCTCATCCCTTATGTCTGTGGGCATATCTAACTCCTTGTTGTCTCCTGTAGGGTGACTGAAAATTCTTACTTTCATCAGATATACCAAATGTTACACATTTTCCCACATGACTGAGCTGTTATCACCTGGGAATTTATGCTATCATGTTTTTAGTTATCTTAGGGTTTTGTTTGTTACCAGATCTTTGGCCTTTGTAAAATTTTATGTTTTATGCATTCTTTCTGAAAAGAAATTCCAAAAGCATGCAGTTTTCTGTCTCCAAAAGTGAACCATGCCATCAGTTAATCCAACTCACTCCACACAATCAGCATTCTTATAACTCAGACTGCTCCTGTTCTCCTAAATCAATTTATGAACTAGCAGCTCATAAAACTAACTTGTTTTAAGACACTAACTGTTTACAAAGAAGTATAATTCCTTATTGTGAGTCCTGTTCTATCCTATACATAGAATTCATCTTTTTTTCTTTGCTTTTCCAAACTTCTCTAGCATTATACTTGTTGTGTTTATTCATATTTCACATCCTTTGGCAATTCTATTCATCCTACTTATCTCTAAGATACCAGAGAAGAGGGCATCCAGCAAAATTTCTTGCACATAAATGATCCTCAACAAAATTTAATTGAATTAGTATAGTCACAAATGAAGCAAAGTCAAAGCACAAGTCAAGTAATTTCCTCATGGTTTATCCTGAGGTAATTTCCAAATGGAATAAAATTTTAAACGTACAAACTAAATCTGAAAAAAAAAAAAAAAATTAAAAATAAAACTGATAAAATTCCTTACAGTATAACCTCAACTGGTGGATGGCCTTTTTAACTGTTATAAACATAAGCCATAAAAGAAAACTTTGTCATATTTTTAAAATATAAATTAAACATTTCTACATGGCAAAAACTATGATAAGGAAAGTCAAAGTCTAAGTGGGAAAAAAATTGGAAACTCATATCTCAAAGTGCTTCCCTTAAAAAGAATTTCTACAATAAGGAGAAAAGGCAATAAAATTATGCATAATAATGTCAGATCATAAAAGAAAAGAAGTACACATATATTAAAAAACTCAATCTCACAATCAAGAGAAATACAAATTTAAACTAAAAGTCTTTTACACATCAGATTTGGAGTAAATGGAGAGTTTGATAACACAACGTGCTGATAAGAATGTAAAGAATGAAGAACACTGCTGTTGACAGTACAAATTGGAATAACCAGGGGCTGGGGATTTAGCTCAGCGGCAAAAGCGCCCGCCTGGCAAGCGCAAGGTCGTGAGTTCGGTTCCCGGTACCGGAGAAAAACCAAAACCAAAAAAAAAAAAAAAAACAAATTGGAATAACCATTATGGTACACAGTACAGCAATCTGTTATACTACAAATACAATAACCAAAACTATAAATACATATTGGGAACCAGGCAGTAAGGCAGATCATAGGGGGTCTAACTGTATGAGTTAAGCCCCCACAGTCCTGAGGTTGGTGTTATCCGGTCTCAGGAACAGGGAGGTATACTGAAGGCCGCATGCCCCTTGGCTATGGAGAGAATGCTGATAACCCAGCATTCCTGAAGTGTCTGCTGAGACAGTTGTCAAAATACAGGCATCTGCGTATACAGAAAATCTGGTTCCTCATTAACTCATCTTATGGACTCACTCTCTTCAGTTGCTGAAACATGGGCTATCCTCCTCACCCTGTGCTTTTCGCTTGCTAATAAAAGCAGGTCAGTCTTGAGACTACTGTGCTTGTCCACTAGAGGTAAGTTCCTCCTGGTCCCCCTGATACCCTCAATTTTGTCTTTTGTTTTTCTTTATTCCCTGTGTTCTCCCCTCGGTATCCAGGGGTCTGATCAGCACCCAGCAAATACATATGCCATGTAACCCACAAATTTCACTTCCAGGAATTTATATTACAGATATATTTACATGTGAAAGGACATTTATATTATAGCACTGTTTGTGGTAGAAAAGAATTAGAAATAACATGAATTCTCATTAATAGAGGCCTAGTTAAATAAATTCTAGTACATCAATACAATGAAATAGTCTTTGGCCATAACAACCAATCAAGAAAACTCCATGATTTATTAAATGAAATAATAGATGTTCAGAAGAGTGTTTATAATGTGTGACCATTTATGTATAAGTTGAGAAGAAGAGAATATATATTTACTTATAGCTGCAGGTATACAGGTTCTTGAAATGTGATCCTATATACAGGAAGTTGAGGTGAGAAGGATTAATTGAAATCCAAGGTCAGCCTGGACAACAACACAGCAAGACCTCATCTCAAAACAAAACAAAACCCAAAAAAAGTGATCCTAAATAGGTAGCATTACTTAAAAGTAAATTCAGACATACACTGTGACAGACTAGGTTTTCCAGATCTAGCAAAAATTATAAAAGAAAGAAAAGGCAAGATGTCTGTTGAAATGACAGATGCACAATGGTGTTTTCTTTTAGTATAAGTTCCAAATATTACAGGTTACAAATTTATTTGGACATCCTATATTTTATCTGGCAACTTTAGCCCAAAGCTAATGAATCACAAATTCTAAACTCATTGTTTTAACAAGTCCTCAAGGAGCCCTTGATGCAACTAAAGTTTGAGACTCAGGGGCTTAGACTTTGCTCCTTCCTGAGCTATCTCTAACACAGTCTGAGCTCTAAATAAAACAGCTTCATTCCTTTGAGTGAGAAGCATCTATAGTTGCCAACACATTTACTGAACACTCACTGTGTCTCAGGCACCATCACAGAATTTCCCATGGATTTTCTCTTTCAATGATCATTAACTACTTACTGCCACTTCACAAAGGAAAAAGCTAAGAGTGAAGGAGGTTAAGCCAGGATCCAGCATGTTTGCAAGAGCTCAACAAGCTGGTAATCTTCACTATCAACCCAGCAGGAATGTCCACTCCTTGTCAATTAGCTACTTCAGTGGTTCCAATTAGGTTATGGTTGCTGGAAGCCCAGGCCACTTTACCATGGCTCTAAAAATGAGAAAAATTTTTCCAGAGGCTGCTAAAGTATATTTCTAATTCAAACTAAAACTGGCATCCCAACACTGCTGCTCATAAAATTAGGGACTTCTACTGTAATTTGTACCCCCATTTGTCATGTGGGAGCTATCCATACTTGGCTAGGTGACACGAGTTGGTAGAACTGTTGGAATTGCCTTAGTCACCTTACCTATCAGTTCTCAAGCTATAATCTCAGAAAAATTTGTGGCTAGTTTTTGAGATATATTTTCCCAAATTGAGATATATTTTCACTTAGTGAGAATGAACATTGTTTATCACATTAAGAAACCTTATACATTAAAAATTTTAAAATATTAAATCTATAGTGAAAACCATAGATTGTCTCCTTCTGGTGAGTCACTGAAATTCAGCATTCTGACTGGGCCTTACCTATAAAACTAATCACTAAGAAATGGTTTTGTTAGGTTGCAAGTGTAGTTTAGTTGCTTTGGTTAAAAGCGTGTGTGGGGAACCACTCAGACTGCTTCAAAACTCAGGGCCATCTAAGGACACCTGAGGATGTGACCACGCTGTCTAGTGCAGGTGCAGAGTGGGATATGTTAGGTAACCATGACAGCACAGGTAAACATGCACAGGTTATGGTACTATGTACGAATACAAATATGAGACAACAACCTGTATAAAAATTGTACAATAAAGACTCAGCTATTGCTCTTGCACTCTTGTGCTCTGTTCTGCTCCACACTGCCTACTGTTGTTGCTGATGTCTTGCACACATGTGTTCTTTAACCTGGGGACCTCACCCATGAAAAACTCCCTTGGGTCTCCTGAGTGGTCTGAAGGCATGTCATAAAAGTGATTAAATCTTCTTTCTTATATCTAATTTAATTTTCTATTGGAAAAAAGCAAAAAAAGGGACCAAAAAAATAGTTTGACCCTGACCTGAAACTACTTAGGCAAAATAAAGGAATTTCACTGAAGCAAATGCTCTTTCTATATAGCTCAATGAGTAAAACTAACATGTCAACAAGAATAAAATATTCTTAGCATCTACATTTTCCTCTAAAGCAACTCTACTCTATAGTATTGTGTCCCAAAGAATAACTCAGGGCAAAATTCACATGGGCAAAGAGCTGATGTCAGACAGCAGTCTCAATGTGTAATTTAGTTCCTGGCAATTTTGCAGCAACAAATTTCTATCTTCACCCAATGTATATTTCATATCACAAGCATAAACAAGTATATTTGAATCACTATATTTTAAGGGCCTGTTTTACAAAGACTTCATCTAGTTTAGGATTCATCTAAATTTTTGTGGTTTATTTGTGCCATATAGTTTTACCAACCCATTTCGGTAGAAGCCCAGAAAAAATAGATAACACATCAGACATTTCCCACTCATACTACACCTATCTATGCTACAGCTGATGCACATTACATCTGTCTGTTAATAGGTGCTTGGGGGAAAGGTCTTTAAAAGATAAGCACACCTGTCTTTAGGTTCTTAAAAACAACTAAAGTGGGTTAATTTCTCTATATAAGCTATCACATCTGACCTAGACAATGACAGGAAAAAGAAAAACTGGTATGTAAAGATGGAAGAGAAATAGAAGACTAAAAGTAGAAATTCTCGCAACCAGTAACAGCTGCAGGGCAATTAAACTCAATTCTTTACAGATGCTTGTGAGAGAAAACTAAATTTAATTCACTTTTTAAAAGAAGTAACACTTCTTGAAACTAAATTTTTGTTCATTCTACATATTTTAATAATTAAAAACCATTCCTTTCCCTCAACCTCTCAGTCTCTTTCAATTTCATATGCTGTTGAAAATGGCTGATAAAAATGAACACTAATACCAGAGTGGACATAACAGTACAAATAAAATAAATGAAATTTAACACTCTAAAATATAACATTCAGCCTCTCAAATCTGGTCACAAATAGTCCTCCTTTGCCTGAAATAACCACTTTCCATAGAAAAGTAGCACTGAACTACCCAAAATGATTCCATGCTCCTTTCATGATTTCATGTGTCACCACACTCTCTCCTAGCAGAACAGTGCATTCTTAATGAGACTTTTTATTAAAGTTAATTAGAAAAGTATTTGGTTTGGCCACAGGAGGGCTAACAATACAAAATATGATGACTCAGAGACTAAAAATTAAAAGCTTTTATTAAGAGGCCTGAGAACTACTAAGGACAAATTAAGATTCTTTCATTTTGAATTTCATAAGTAATACAGTCTCAGTGTGATACATGAACCCCATAATGCATTAGTTGTATCATAATAACTCAATGCCCCAATCCTTCTGTCAATCTGTTGTCTTAGTACAAAACAAGAATATTTCGGCTGTGCTTATCTGAAACTAATTGCAATTTTCCAGCTCTTTGAACACTTGTGAAAACAGCCAGCTAAAATAAAGGTAATATTTTTCCTAAGAAAAAACTCTACTTGTCAGGGATATGCCGTAACTGCTGAAGCAATGAGACATAATAAAAATGATACGTCTGGAAGTGCCAGACGAATGAGATTTAGAGAACCACATTAACCAGAAGCACCAAAGTCAAGAAAGTGAAGAAACCTAGTAATGCAGAACCCAAGAATCAGAGAAGCACAGTGAGAATGTAATCCAGAGGTCAGGCCATAGACTACTGAGATTTATCTTCAGAACAGATACCCAGCCCTGGGTATGGGCAGTCTGGAGCAGGACACAGTTCACTAAGCCAGCAAATGCATCCTTTAGTGAAGTTCAACTATTTCTTCACAGGAAAAAGCCAATAAACACACATTAACAGAGTCAGCATTCCAACATAATTAGAAATATTCAAGAAAATACAATGACAGAATGGCATTTTAAGATGATGGAAACAAATAATAAGTGATTATTCTTTTTGGTTTCCAGGACCTTTTCTGCAGTATACAAGTGGCAGGCAAATAAGGGTAATGGTTTATTAGAAATTCTTTGAGGAAAACAAAATGAACTAAGTAAGGCACAGATGCCAGTAAAAGATACAAAAAATTTTTTATTTATGACGCACAACTCTTTTTATACAATTTAAGAAATTTTCAAGGGTAATTTTGCCCTTATTTGCAAGGCAGATGGTTTTTTACTGGAAACACAAACACTACTCCACCCCATCTCCCACAGTAGAGACCAGAAAGGTACATGTTTGTTTGTCAGCATTGCCTGCATGGAGAACTGGGCATGTGACCAGACACGAACAGAGGCGACCTGAAAAAGCTTTCATTTTACTGAATACTGAGGCACACAATGACACATCTTATCCCTAACCTTCTGCATCAGACATGAACGTAATTACAGTACTAGGAACACCCATCTTGTGGCTACCAGAGAAAAGTCAGAACATTTTTTACAAAATTTACTCAGATACCAGTAAGTCACTGAACCAACATCTTCAGACTTCTTTAACTATGAATAACAATAAACGGTACTGTTATTTGTTTTCCTGCTACTTACAAGTGATTGCATTCTCTTTTTTTGATACTGGGAATTGAACTCTGGACCTTGCACTTGCTAGGCAGGCATTGTGCCGCTGAACTATTATCACCAGCCCTGCATTCCTGATACAAATGCCAGTCTGTTGTATCTTAAACAGCTGGGCCCACGTAGAAGACGCAGTACTATTATGTTATTCGAAGTAGCAAGCTGAACTATGTAAAATCTTTTTTTTTGGTTTCACTCACCTGTATTTTCTAAACTATTGTTCCATGAAGTTTTATTTGATTAAGCGGAAATTAGTAATGAGCATTCAGTTGGTACTAATATAGCCATATCAGTCTATGTTAGCATAAAAGAAAGACATTTTTAATAGAGAAGCATACCCTAATTCTAGAAAATAAGTCTCAAAAGGAAATGACAATTTTCCACTCAAGAATCTATAAATTCAATATTTTCCCACTGAAGCCGAGATGTGTAATGGAATTTGATATGTTGATTCAGAAGAACAAATAGTACAAACTTTTAATATTTTTAAAAGAATAAATACAAAACAAGAAAATACTCATCTTTGAGTTTTATAAGCACAATAGAAAAACACGCAATTTAGAAGGCACTGAACAGGCACTGAAACAGGCACAGATAAACAGGTAAATTATGTCTGCTACAATCCAGACCCAGATCTGTGCACTTAAAGTGGGCATCTCCAGCAGGATCAGCCTTTAGTCTATGTAGTTCTGCCAGAAATGGCTACACCCTACACAGCTTCATTTCAAGGACACCAAGTAGACGGCCCAAACCTGAGATTTTTGAAACTGAAGACCAAGGAGTCTATCTCTTTCTGAGTAGATAAAAGCCTCTAGAACCATTAAGAAAAAGACAGTCTATACTAAGAAAGAAAAATGAGGCACACAGGTGGAAAAGAGAGGAAATGAGAAACACAGAGAAAAAGAATAAAATATAATGGATTTGCATCCCTTGCCTTAGCCGTTCCTGAGGCCCAGCCACATTCCTATTCTGTGGTTCTAAGGAGAAGCTCACTTTCCTTAAGAATTACCCCATTTTGCTTAAGCTCAGTAGGCTGAGTCATTTTCACCTGAAATCAAGAAACCCTAATTATACACTTGAGAATTAGTACACATTTCAAATAATTAGAAATGGCAGAGCTAGCCTATAAAAGGAGCTGAGACACTGCCCGGACATCAGGAAAAAAAAAATTAAAGTTCTACCTCACATATTACACACAAATAAGTTTCACATGGATTAAAAACCTAACTGTAATACAGAAAAGTTGAAATATGGGGAGAGGTCTTTATTTTTAATGTTGGGCTAGGGAAGACTTACTAGACAAAATTTTAAAGCCAAGAAGCTATACACAAAATAATAACACAAAACCCTTTTGGTATAATGAAGAACACTATATAAAGTTTTAAAAATAAGCAACAAATGGGAAAATAATTTCACCAAAGTGCAGAAAGGATATCCATAATATACACAAACAAATACAATTTAATTTTCTTTTTTTTTTTTTTTTTTTGGTTTTTCTCCGGTACCGGGAACCAAACTCACGACCTTGCGCTTGCCAGGCAGGCGCTTTTGCCGCTGAGCTAAATCCCCAGCCCCAAATACAATTTAATAAGAAGTACAGAAAAATGGTAGAAGGGATACAGAAAAAAAAAAAAATAGAAACACACACCTAATGCCAACCAAAGTGCAAGTCCAAAGATTTAACTACTCAAAATTATAGATCAAAAAAAATCTCATGTAACTACCGCTTATTATATATTTCTTCTATGCATATGGGCCTAAAAATAGTAAGAAAGGCTAATGTTGGTCACATGGAACCCCTGGCGAGTATGTGACACAGAATTTTCCTTGCTGCCCTGCAGGCTTTTGGGGAAGCAGTCATCATCAGTAGCTTTCCCTCTCTGAGCAAATGAAAGTTTATTAGACAATTTGAAGTGTTAATTCTCAGATATATTACCTGACCAGGATTCCATTACAATTTACATCTCATACATATCCAGTGAGTATAACCACAGTGTATAGGAACGGACTATTAGAAGAAAAATAAAATTTGTTATTAACCCCTAGAAATGAAAAAAAAAGAAATTTTAAAAATATGTAAAAATTTTGTCTATAATTTTTAATGTATCATTCTACATTAAAGAAAGAGGATTTAAACACATATTTTCACATAAAATTATTTAACACTGATTCACCCTTACTGCCTCAGGTTTTTCATGACCTTAAAGTAATACCTGTGCATTTAATTAAAGAAATCGATTAGGATGATAGTGCACCTAGGAAATAAGTACAAAAACACTTATGTAGCAAATTTTTACTTCGAACTTATAGTGGAACTCCAGAAAAGCCTCATTTCTAATATTCTTATTAGACTTATCTTTTACATATTCTCTAGAATTTCTAACAGATGCCAGGCCAAAAATGCTTTCAAAAAAGAAAAACCCCAGAATCAAAATGTGACACATCTCCTTTCAGCAGGAATTTCACCATGAATGTTACACAGACCTATTTATACTTTGATCAAGGAATAAAGACTAGATGAATTAGCAAACATATATCACAGGTCATAAACAATGGAGAAAGCATAATTCTCCATGTTTGTGCTGCTTTATGTACAATGGAAAATGGACTACTGGATGAGGGCAGTTGGTCTCAGGAAGATTTTCTTTACTCTTCAAAACTCCATAAAAAGTATGCATGTTTTATTCACTGCATAACTGTATCTCAACATCCTGACAAGTCTTAAAAGTATGAATCTAGTAACTCTACTTCCTCAAAACATTCTATTTTTTAAATTCATGAAAAATAGAAATTTTTAAATTTCAAAATCAAATTGCTAACCCTGGCTCAAGAAATCCCAAGGCCATCAAAAAATACATTTGGCATTTAACTAGTGGAGACTCAATATGCAGCCTAAGATTGGTGCGTTTTACTTGGAATTGGAATGGGGGATGAGAAAGAAACTATGTGATGTTTAAAAGTGTGATGTTCACACTAGCCTGAAAAAAATCAGGTTGAATAAAATAATATCTGTGTTATTATCTGTGTTAAAGGAACAGGTTTCTGTCTCCTTGGTCAAGCATTCCAGGTTTGCTTATCACTAGTGCAGAGTTCAGTGGTCAGAATTCTGAGGGGAGAGACATTTAGATAACCTGAAGAAGGCCCATCTTTTATTTGTCTCACAACATTCTCTTTCTCTGACTTACTGCTTTCACATTCATTCATTCACTAATTCATACATACACTCACTCACTGAAGCACAGGGAAAGAACAGAAAGGTTTAAGCAAGCCCAGAGCAGAGCGCCTAGCCCAGGTCTCGGGTATCAGGAGGGGCTCCATACTGGCTTGCCTCCTGTTTTCTCCCTTTTGTATCACACTGTGGATCCTCTTAAGATCAAGTCCTTACTCCCCTGTTCTTGAATCCATCCACTGTCTCCTATTTTTAATCCATCATTTCCAACAATACCCACAGAAAAATATTCTCCTATGTCATCTCCCTCATATCCAGCCCCAGAATTCTTCTGTAAGTAGTTAATTCCTATTATAACACTCTCTTTGTAGGCCTCCAGTACCTAAGCAAAAACATTTACTTTATACAGTGAAACTACATCTTATACTTACTGTGATATTTTATTTTTGTTCCTTTAAAAATCTGACATTGTATATTCTGTTAAATGTAAATTTGATAGGTGACTTTTTTATTTCTGGACAGTGTGGGGAGTCACAAATTTAGCAGTGACAGGATTGAAGGTAGACTGTAACAATAAGAAAGTGGACACCAAAATCAAGTTAATCTTAACAAAATGGGATGGAAAAAGTAGGGCAAAAAATCACCTTTCAAAATAAGAATTAACTCCAAATATGTATGGAAATTCCATTTTAGGATAAGGATCAGAGACAGGAAACAGCCAGAAGGGACTATTTGTACTGAAATACAAGCCATTAACTTCAGCCAGGCTAACAGCAAATGACTGCAGTGGCAACTGCTGGCTGGAGATAATTAGTTTAGAACCTATTTTAACATGAATATTTTATCATGCAGCACAAAACTCGTTATGGAGAAGAATTAGAAAGACAGAATGTCTGAAGGCTCTGGAGAGGTGATCCGTCAGGCCCCAATAAAGATCCTTCTAGGAAAAAGCAGGTTTAGTGATTCAGCAAGACTGGATTTCATTAAGGTTACAACAATCCATTAAGAACATATCTGGTGACAAGTTAAAGAGTACAGGTACCAAGCTGCACTGCAATAACTTAACTGTATGCAACAACTAGCTAGAAAAATGAAGTTAGTGAAAAATCACCTAATGTGATTACTATTTTCCAAGTGATAGATACATCCTATTTCTATAAGAAAAAACCTAATATACCTGGCCATTTCTCTCACAAAAAGCATAAGCACTTTATGTACATATTTATAAGGGGTAAAATTCAAACTTTTCTTGAGAATTAAAAATTCATTTTGTGTGTTATGTCAAACTGGATTTTCACTTCAAAACCCCTTGTATATTGAGTATATGCTATAAAAGCTAACAATTATGGTTAAGAATCTTCTGACTATTATCACATTTAATCCCCCAGAATTACCCTATGTGATAGGTACCACTATTATCTCTATTTTAGAGATGACTAAATAGCAAAGAAATGCTAATGTTAAACAGTCTAAAATCACACAGCTGGAGCAGCAAAACCAAATGTTGAAGTCATACAGTCTGAATCTAAAGTCCATATTCTTTCATATAAACTTCAAAAGACCCTGAGGCTTCTAAAAGGAACCTTTGGTTCTTAGAGGGAACAAGATCTTTCACTTTTATTCAACAAATAAAAATAAAAACAGAGGCACAAAAACATCTACTCAAAAACATTATAATAAGGGAAAATGTAGGCTAACAAGACAGTAAACTTATAGGCTGCCTTTAAAGATGAGACATGAAATGTCTTTCCTGTAAAAATAGTTAACACAAGGTTAATGAACTACCACCTTCTTAACCACTACATAATCAGTGACCAGCCAAGAGGAAAGGCATTTTAATTATTGCTAGTTTTGCCATCTCTTTAGATGTTTCAGCCTGTGTAAAGAATAGTCAAGTCTAGCACAGTCCCTTAGGCTGATGGGTACTCAGTAAATATTTGTTCATTGTTATTTTGACAAATAACTTGCCAAGGTCATGCTGTGTTATAAGAATTAATCCACAGCACAGAGGAATTACAAAGGTAGGTTCAATTTTTCCAATAATGTGTAATCTACTCCTTTCCCAAATATTTTCTATTCATGGCAATCTTGGATTCTCTAGACTTAGTGACACAGTGTTATACCTAAGGGAAGCTACACAATGAGAAATCTTATGATTGTTAATCCATGTTTTGATTCCACAAGCATTTACAACATGTAATATGCAAAGCATGGGGCAAAATTAGTAAGACATAATTCCCTTTCCCATAAGTATTTCATGCTGTAGTTGGGGGAGAGAAATGTATAAATAAAAACTATAATACAATGTAGTAATTGTAAATACATAAGAAGCTACTGTAATAGGAAAGAAAGGACATTAAACTCTGTCTGAGAGGTTATGTAGGATGCCACTGGTGAAAAATGAAATGTATGATGCTACAATATTCTTGCGTGTAGTGGCAGACCTAAGAATACAAGTTTAAATATACTAATGAGGAAACGGCAATAGTCACAAAACCTTTAACCTAAAGCAAGTCGTGTGATTGGCATTCTGGTTCACTGTGATTTTGTTAAAGACAAAAGTCAATGTAGTTGTGCTTCACAGCACAGATTAGGGAGGTAGTAACTGACCCTATCCAGCACTGGGTGAAAAAGGATTCCTGCAAAAATCTTCAATACCAGAGATAAATTTATTTTAAAACTGACAAAAATTATAGCAGTTCTATTTTAGATATACAGAACTAAGAAACTGAGAATTTAAAATACGCAAGGCTATTCTGTTGATACTGACAAGATTCTTCTTAGTCAAATCATATAAATAAGAAAGACCTGTAAAGAACAGTATTAAATTATTGAAGATAAAATTTAATCAATCTATTAAGAACAGTATATGAAGATATTTTTTCAAGAATAGGCCAGGGTTGCAATATTAATATTTCCTATTGATAGCACTATCTAATATGGGATAATGTATGGTTTAAGAAAAGCTGATATATTCAAGTCTAAATTTACAAAATAAAGTGTGAAATTTTCCAGTATAAAAATTGAAATCTTCACTTTCAAGTTAGCTTGTGTCTCCATTTCTCTAAATAGCATATTTCCCAAGGAGTTTGCTTATTATTTATTCAAAAATTTTATGATATATTCTACATAAAAATAAGCATTCTTATAGATCTCCATAAAATTTACTTTATCTCAGAATGTACAAATTTAAACACAATAGAGCAGACATGAATAGAGACAGGAAGCACTGGCTCCATGCTACATGAGAATGACTTAGTACAATTTTAATTTCTCCAACAGCAAAATAAAACGTAAGATCACTCAAACTGTGATGAAAACAACAGAAAAAACAATTACATAATAATGTCTCTCCCTTGGTCACCATCCCCCATGGGTAGGTCCTGTGATCTATTCTACTTTTCTTCAAGAAAAATTGGGTCTAGCAAAGAAAGAGAAAAATTAAGGGACAAAATTATATTTGAGATGAACATTGAAAGACATTTTATTGATCAGGGACAACAACGCTGTAAGGGAGATAAGATTCTAGGTAGAGATAACAACAGCACACGCAAAGGCACATAGACAGCAAGTATAAAGATAAGGAGAAATACTAAGCCCTTCAGGGAGAAACTAGAAGATCAGGGCTGGAATAGTAGACAGATGGCACAATGACAAAGTTTAGAAAAGGAGAATAACAAGTTTAGAACACTATTTCAGGACTACTCAACACACTATACAAAACAAGTGATAACAAAGTTAGTAAAAGGGGCATAATCCATTTGTGAGGAACTAAAAGGCATGAACTGGGGCAGTACAAATAAAGAATGACACAAACTGCACACATATGTAATATAATACTTTTTATACATATAACACACCTTATAAAAACATTGTATATTTTTATCTTACTTGATTCTCATGACAACGCTAAAAAAGAGGATATATATTACTGACCCTAATTTATCAATGAAGAATCAGTGAAGTTTTGTAATTTGCCCAATAACACATAAGTGGTAAGAGGCACTTTGGAACACAGTGTATTTGAATGTGGGGAAAATGATTTCCTAATATCAAGAAATTACAGCCTTAAGTACTCTCCACAAGACCCTGTGCCAGGTGGTCTGAACACAGTGAGGCTTAGTTACATCCACACCGGCTGCTTGTGCTGTTTATACACACATGATCACTTCTAGCATCATCACTTCTAGCTCTCCTCAATCTTTTTTTAACTGATATATAACATCTGTACCTATTTATGAGGTACTATGTGATATTTCACTACATCTACATATTTTATAGTGTTCAAATCTAAGTGGACATACATAGATCCTCAAATATTATCATTTCTTTATGATGACAATAATCAAAATCTTTCTAATATAGTATTTGCTGAATGTGTTATTTACATGTACAAACTCCCCACAATAAATGCGATCATTATGTACTGAAAACATATAATAAAATATTAATAAAATGAAAATTTCAAAAAACTAAAACAAAATACACTACAGTATTACCATCTGCTGTAAATATACTGTGCAATATAAATACCAGAACTCTCCTCTATTTAACTATAACTTAGCACTCATTAATCAACATTTCTCCCCCACTAAACATACACTCATTCTAAGCCATGACTGAATCTCAGCAAAAAAAGCCTGCAGAAACTGTCTAATTTGCCTTTCGTGTCTTTCAGAGGCTACAGTTGAAAGAACATAATACCTAATCTGCCCAAATTCCAAGTTTTTTCAAAAATCAATAATTATGTGTCAATTTCTATAACATGCGGAGTATCAATAAAACACCTTCAGTTAAAAATCTCAAACATATGCTAAAGTGGAAGCAAGAAGTACCTTTTTGTTTTAACATGACAGCAGAAACACAAAGGCAACCTCAATGATTTCTGCCCTGTCTATTAAAACAGTAGCTTTGAAGAGCGGCTAAAACCTTTAAGATGCAATGTAAAACAATGCTAGCTGACATATAAACCAATAATTCTGCCTCAAGCTTAGAGAAGCATTTTTATGAGGTTTGAAAACCATGGTTCAATAGAGCCATGTTTTGTTTTGTTTTGTTTTTTCTTGTTTCTGAAATCAAAGGTTCCTAATGATATAAAACAACTTCAATATCATGCGGTCTCAATATAACCAGTTTTATTACTTTTTATATTCAATCAAAATGCCAAATGCCATTCACAATACCATTACTTTTGAACCATGAAAACCTATTTAAATTCATTACTATTATTACTTTTTAAAATGTCCAAAATGATCTAACTCCATCTTCTCATGAAGACTCAATAAAACAAAAATAAAATAATCTCCCTCTCCACTCCACATGCCAGAAATGGATACACTACTCCCCGCTGTTAATGAAGTGATAGAAACACTACTGCTGTACTGCTAATGCACTTACTTAATGAATTATTTTTTTCATGGTAATTACTATAATAACAGTAACTCATCCCAAATGTTAGTACTTTAACACAGGCATATCATTTTCATATCCAGGATTAGTTTGCTTACCTCTTGGACAAACTGAAATGAATGAAAATCAGCTAGATTACAGGTGGTATAAACCCCCAAAGAAATACCATATGGAGATTCATATGCTCTGGCACTGCATCAGCATGTGACAGAAACCTGGAATACAACTTTGGAGCAACTGGCTTCCCCTTTGTATCAATTGTCTGTGCCACAGAACACATTCTAAACTCTGTGTTAACATGTCATACACCTCACCACTGAGTGCAGTAAATCATAACACACAGCAGCAACTTTGCTCCTTCCAAAAATGAAAAGCAAACTTGAAACAGCTAAACTTAGCAATATTTCCTTATAGAGTAGGTCAGAAAACTACTATGAACAAATTTCCTATAGAAAGAAAAACCTAGAAATTACAATAACCACATCAAATGACCAAACAGCAAATGTACTACAGTACAGTTTAAAACAGGTATCCAAATGAAACGTCGGTAAAGCACAGACGTTTATCATACAGCAAGTCCTGTACAACATGGAACACAGGAATAAACTAATTAGGCAGAATCATCCTTTGCATCACAATATGTCTTATAAAATTATCCAGAAGCACAAAACTGACAATGATAACTAATCAGTCAGGGTTCAAACGTAGTAACAGGACCAGTATGAATGGCTGGGGAGTGATGTCAAACCTTTTACAGCTTTCAGTGACATAAACAGCCCACTGAGGCATGCATGCCATAGGTTTGCCAACACAGGGTTAGGGGCGATCAGAGACAGCACATTTAGAGTTGTAACTCAGCTAAGTTCGGTAACTTATGCTTAGCTTTTTACTTTTTATTCATGAAACTGAATGATAAAACACCCTACACTAATAATACTATTGGTAGTAATAAAAAATAGCAAATCTGTTACTCTTGGGCAGAAGTTAGAGGTCATTAAATGTTAGATTTGCTCAGAAATATTTTACACTCTCAAACTTACAGCTATTTTTCAAAAAACTTTTTATTTAAATTCTTGCAGGAAAAATAACCTTGTTATTGTAAGCAATGGTCATAAAATTATAATAAAAGCACCTGAACATGGCCAGATAGTTAATGCTATGAAATATAATACACTGTTATGAAACAGAGATGTTTATTTAGGGAACATCTACGATGTGCCTTGCATTTTAGTGGATTCTGGGCTCACATGAGCACACAAGGAGTTGCGGTGTCTACTCTCAAAGAATTTCATTTATTTAATAAATGTGATGATTTATATGTAATAGGTCTTAGCTGACAGTGTAGAATTACTTGACACATACCTAAAGTATTTCATAACAAAAAGCATGGCTTCAATTCAAATATTAAAGTGTCTTAGAATATACTACACAGAAGTTTTGATCCATTAGAAATAGACAATTGAGAAACAGAATTCATAGATTTCCTACTGCTTATGACTAATGAAAAAGTACCAGGCACATGAATTTCAAAATTTAAAATGTCAAGAACAAAAGTGACAAAGAAAAAGGAAAAGTTCAATAATGGACCATATGATAGTTTAGAAAAGGTTACTAGACTATTGAATAACAGCAATCTATGACTAAAATTGTGTCTCAGACTTCAAAAAGGACTCAGCCAAGATTTCTCAAGCCGTTCTTCTTAAAATACATGTACAAATGTAAACAGAACACCAATGTAGTTTAGTGGATTAAAGTCCAACATCAAAAGACAATAATTAGTCAACAAATGTTATCTTACAGAAATGTTCTCTAGTGTCAAGTAAGGATAGTCCCCTTTGTTCTTGCATTTTGTCAGCCTTCTCTCCCCAACACAACGGAAGAAGGCTATAGTTAAAATACTTATCAAATTTCTGCACATCATGAGAGTGGAAAGACAGTAACAAAAAATGTAGATAAAAAAATCATGATAGTCTAGAGCTCTGCACCCAAGCTAAGGAAATTCAAAATAATAAAGATCAAATTTTATTCTTGAGCAAAGAAAACCAGCCATGTAAAAATAGAATGGTAACAACAAAATTTAAAATTATGAAAACAGAAGTCACACTAAAAGGAAATGACTACAAAGGGGCTTGAGAGAACTGAGTAAATAACAGAAATGAAAGAGCGTCCACATTTGAACTGTAATAGTTACATGCCAGGATAAATGCATCTTATCACCCACCTAAGAAAGCTATCTTTCTGCACATAAATAATTCTCTCAATAATCCTAATCATAAATAATTTTAAAAAATAAAACAAATGTGGCTTTAAAACATCACTAATAACGAACCCTTAGAAGTTATGATGATCTGATCCTAGTGGCATAAGCCTACACTTCCACTATTTAAGAGGCTTAGACAGGAGGGTCACAAATTTAAATCCAGCCCAAGCAACTTAGTGAGATCTTGTCAAAATAAAAATGGAAAAAGGACTGGGAATGTAGTTCAGTAACAGAGCACTCGTGTAGCATGGGCAAGATCCTGGATTCAATGCCCAGAACCACACACAAAAAAGATGATGAATAAACAGATATAAAATGTATCTAGCATAATATTAGACTGCACTAACAGAAGCATCTAGAATAAGGAAAGAAATTACCAGACTCCTCAAAAAAAGACTGGTTAAATTATATATGAACAGAAAATCCATTTTTTATGAACAATTTCAACCAATTCAAATAGCCAAGAATATCAGTAAGAATGTCAAGTTCACTGAAAATCCAGATATATAAACTGAGAACTGGGCATTTTCACCTAGAAAAAGAAACAGTTCCAACAGGATCATGTCATCTTATAGACATGATGTCATGTATTAGAAGGGAAGCCATATGAGACTGACATTAGACATTCTTTGCAGCTTTGACAAAGGATCAAAGAAGAACCAGTATATTTAAGCAATGGACACAGACTGGAAAACAACTTCAAGAAATGATGCAGACAGAATTGAAGTATTGGAAGAACAGTGTTACTAAATCTTTTTTAAGACTCTACTATCGAAAATGGTTCAGGCAGATGAGAAAGACAATCTCACCCTGTGTCCTATAATGGATAGATAAAAGAAGATGAAAATATATGAATACCTTAATACCTTAATATGAATACTTAATACAGTCAACTGCTAAGTGTTAGATTTTTCTTCTTTTCCTATTAAATATTGTAACTTAAACTTATTTCTTCATATTCTCATAGTCAGAAATCCCTCCTAATGACCCAAACCTCTTCTTCCTAATTCTTCATGTATGGGATACAAAGAGCCATGAAGAATGCAAACCTAGAAAAAGAAGGAAGGAAATCTACAAATAGAAGGTAAGGTTTTTCCCATAGCAAGTCAACACAGCGTATCAATATCCTATTGCTTCAGGAACAGAATCTAAGACTTTACTGCTTTAATGTCCTTGATTTGGTTAAACCTAACATTTGACAAAATAGCATCTAACAAACTTATTAACATTGTCCTAGAGATCAAAAATGGAGGAAAGGAAAAGATTGACACTGTTGGGATTCTGAAATTTCAGTTAAAATGCAGAAGAAAAGGTATTAGACACTGTGAAATGACTCAATTTAAATTGCTACAAAAGAGTTGATTAAAAAAGACTCTAATATCCTTGATCAAGAAAAGACCATTTCAAAACAGAGACATCAGGATCACATGCAGGAGCACAGTAAATCAGCTTCCTGCTGGGAAAATAGACAAATGGCGAAAGTAACTATAAAAGTCACTTTACCAGCAGGAATTGTACTAGATTTCAATTTAACTTGATCTTCAAATAATTAGGCAACAAGAAGGGAAACAGATAAAACAATGAAGACATCAGGATTAAACAAGCTTTGATTATCAAGATCTTAAAATTTATTTAAGATCTGAAAAAGAAAATCAAAGCACAAATACCTCATGAAATATACTTGGAGCATGTGTTATTTAGTCTACATGAGTATAATTTTTAAGTTACTACAGATGATAAGAAATCTTTTGTTTTCTTCAAGAAATGTATGCTGACTTCTTACCACTTTGATTTTCCCAAAGTACCATGATTTAGTTTGATAAATGCCAGGCAAAAACATATACCTATATTATAATACTCAACATGTAAGCCCCAAGCCTTTCTTACCTAACTTCATTCAGAAAGGTGTAATTCAAATTTTCTAAGTAATGCTATTTCTTGAATAAATAAAACAAACCTAATTTCATTGACAGACTAACTAAAGATGTGGGGTCCATTTATCATTTTTAAAATGCTAGCCAGCAGATAAGATTAGTTTCTGTCATTCACAGCTCTGTCAAGATGACTCAATATGATTGTAAAGTCGATTTTATAGCCATATCTGAATGAATAATAAATGTTTCCATGGAGGTTTCATTATAAGGATCTCAAAGAATTTGACTGATATAGAGGATAAATGATAAGCCCAATTCTAACAGGTTTATTTTATAATCTCGTACCACTCTTTTCAAAAAGAAGACAATAAAAGCAGTAAGGCCTAGATAAAACAGTATAAAAAATAAAGCCTAAAGGAACTGGGATTATTGTGTCTGAAGAAAAGACAGCACAAGGATAACCAAATAATAGTTATTAAATACATATATGAAAGCTTAATGTATGAAGGATGGCAGAAGCTGTTCAATAGAATGACTCAAGCAGAAACAGAATTAACTACTCAGATAAAATGAAAAAAGGAATTTGCCCATAATATAACCACTAGACATTGAAAGTATAAAAATACTTTTCTGAAACTCAGTATTAGAGAATAACAACTGGAAATACTCTAGGTGGAATCCACAGAATTAATTATGTTTAGTTGGATACTGGAAGTTAATCTGTCTGGGGAAGGGGATTGAGATTAAATAGAAACATAAAATTTGCTTTAGGGAAAACATATAAACTATAGAGATTATATCAAGATATTCAATTTACATACAAAGTGAATATTGGAAGAGTTATAAAAAAATCTCTCTGATCTCCTTTTTAAATCAACACCAAAGAGTATTAAATCTTTTACCACACCATTCAGAAAAGAAATTATAAAGCCAAGCAAGAGTTCAAGGACAAATCTAAAAAGTTCACATTTCCCAATATATTCCAGCTATTATATCTGTGATATAAGTGAACAGAAGGAAAACATTTCAAGAGCAGTGGTCATCTTATTGTTGTAATTAGCATATTTCGAGTATAAATACATTTAACACCATTAATATTTATCACATCTAAATTTAATTCTGAATCCATCAATGATTTTGAAAAGAACAATTCCGAACGCACAGAAGAAAAATAAAGCAGGTACTCATCATCAAATATAGAACTTAATGTCATTCATGAAATCACTTTTAAGCCATTTCAGACATCAATTTGTGAACACATTTAAATGGGCGTTCTCCAAATGACATATTATTTCAAAATAAGTTTTAAATGCATATATACTGCATACTAAAAATAAGATTACTACTGATTATTCTGGTAACAACTACCATGGAGCAAACGTATATAATCACCCACTAAATGGATCTGAGCATTGGTCTCTCTCACATAACACAAAGGCGGTACTTTGGGAAAATTTCTCTTCTACAAAGTTACTTGCAACATTTCCCAGAATTTTTTACTCTATCATTCTGCTTATTCACTCACCAACTAGAGGACTCACATGTACTACCATTGATTTCTCTTTAAAATGCAAATACTATGATGAATCACTAACATCTAAAAGGAAGAACTTATGAGGCAAGGGTTTAATGTGGCTCTTTGCACCACTATCCCTAAAAGATTTTGTACAAAAGCTTTCAAAGGTAACAGGGAGAGTCTACCCACTAGTGCTATGAAATGGGCAAGCAGCAGAAGAACATCAAAATGAGTTCCATTTGTTCATAGGTTCAAGGGGAAAAATTTCCAATCAGTGAAAAGTAAATAATGACTATGATTAATTTAATTAAATTTAAGTATATTCGAGTACAAATGTGAAAGACTCAAAAATTTATTTGGCCTCAAAAGTTATTTCATGTAGACACAAATATTCAGAAGATGGGCCACACTTTTCCTTATTGTTGCCTATTTTAATGTGAAGCCTTTCATGTTCCTAGAATTAAAAAATAAAATTGTCAATAACGTCAGAAAAAGGCAAATTAGCTAGCACGAAGTACTCTGATTTATTATGAAAAAATAGCTCACACATCAAAAGATCTCAAATTTTGAAACATATTTTTAAGAGAAATAAATAATTAATAAATGAACCTAGATAACAAAGTCTTTCTCTACTTCATAATGGGAAGCTATTAGTTTTGCAAGGACACTGGTAAAGACTATTATGTATTGTGCTATAACACTAAAACTTGCTGGCAGAGATCTTTCAGAATAAGAGAACCAAAGCTTCTGAATACAGAATGAAAATTTTCCAGTAAAATGTAAGCATGTATATATTCAAAGAGCTATGTATTAGTCAATGAGAGTACAAATCTAGAACTTACATTTGTAAATTGGGAAGTGTATAAAACAGCAAAGTAGTAATTTATCAACTGGTTACACAAATGAAGCCAAGAGTAGAAAATTTATCAATGTTCTTTTAATAACTGTCTGAGGTAATAACTATGATTTACATAGGATTTACACTGGTTTATAATATGGTTTCCTTACCTGGACACCTAGCACTATATATTCCTAAGAAATTTCCACTAGGGGCTCATTGACAATTTTAAGGTTGGAATTTTGAGAAAAAATAAGTTCAATAGCAACATGTACAAGATATGTGGTTTACCACAGATTACATAATAACAAAAAGGAGCCATCAGGAGTAAAATTGCAGCTCCCTTAAGCAATTGCATTAGGGAAACAGGTGCTACAGAAATGACAATAAGTAATGCCGATAGTAATAACAAAAAACGCCTTATGTGCATCTAATGCCTTCCTTCTAAAGTGTTCAAAACTACCAACAGGAAATGTCTAACTGCCTCTCTTAGGTTTCAGAAGTTGCTACGTGTGTGTGTGTGTGTGTATACACACACACACATATATCTATGGGGGGGAGAGAGAGAGAGAGAGATTAAGGAATCACAAAGATGGGATTTTGTAAGATTACTTTCACTGAACCTATTACCTCTATAGTATACCAGCCCCTACGGCATACCTCCCCTTAGACTCTTTTAGAAGACAGTCTACAAATTTCCTTAGTAAGATAATAATACAAAATTTTAGGTACAGGGATTCAGAAATTTCAAAGAGTAACACTCTTCCTCCCAGACCAACTAAAAATTCCAGTTAAGCCTATGATTGATCTTGGGATTGTTTTCATACTTATAAAATTATAATTTCCTTTCCCATCCTTGAAAATTGCCATAGCATTAAAAAAATCTAAAATATTAACTAACAAATGCAGGGAAGAGGGGAGAAGAGGAGAAGGACACATAAAAAGAATTAAGATGTGTCACCTATGTACATGTAGCAACCCCTCATGGCAAATGTAATCATTATGTACTGCCAAAATGTACTAATAAAATTTTTAAAATTTATAAAAATGCTATCATTTTAAAAAGATTAAATCACCTAACTTATACTGACATTATAGTTAGCCTTAGAGAGAATATAATGAAGACAAATAGCTTTTCTTGTTCTTGATTAACACATATAAAATACCCTATTTTCACTTAAATCAACAAAAAATAGAATATATCTGAGATTTGGAAGTCTCTTAAGTCAGTTTTGTCAAGAAAGTTGGCTCCTGGGTTCATAATCTGAGGTCACTTTAAAGTTTTGGCATTGACAGTTATACAAATGGAGCAATATGGATAAAGTAAAAATGAGATACAGAAGAGATGGTTATTTGTATCAGATGCCAGCTTAACGATAATAAAAAAGGAGGAAGGCCTCTTACCAAATGAAAGCATCACAGTGCTAAAATAGAACACAATGAAGAATGACGTGATCCCTGTTTGTATGCAGAGCAGGATACTCTGTCACTGCCTTCTGTCCCACTCTTTCTAATCATAAGATTACATATTATATATATATATCTTTCTAATCATAAGATTATATATATATATGTGAGTGAACACACGTATATGTGCACATGCATGTCTGTGTAGAAATATAAAATTGTTCTATCAAAGTACTAGAGTAGAACAGTCTTAAACATACCATAGGTACAAGGTAGTTAAGAGATAAAGAAGATAAAAAGATTTCCAGGATAGAGTATGTCAGGTTATCATCAGCTTATATTAACTATACACAGATACAAAACACTAACAGGAGAAAATAAACGTGCAACAATGTCATGGAGACAAGTATAACCCTTTCCTCATACATATATATTCTTAAAGAGATTTTAAATTCCCTTAGAATATGGATACCCTTTTCAAATTATAAATTCAATCTGAGAGAAAAATAAAAAGGATCTAAAGGTAAAAGATCTTAAGCACAAAGATGTTTATTAAAATATACAAGTGGAGAAATCTCAAACAGAAAACAGCAAATAAAGGAAAACAACACTACATCTGGTAAATAATATGGTGGAAATGGCGTTTTTCACATGAAGGATGACCCAGCATTCTGAAAAGGCAGCAAGGAGGAACTTCAAGACTTCATAGTCTATGATAAGAGAATAAATGCTCATATTTTTCAACTCATACCAGAGTGGTAAAAATTCATTTTGAATTCAAAGGATGTGAGATTTGAGTTTTGGATCTGTTGCTTACTAATTAAATTATCTTTGACAAGTTAACCTACCTCTGAACCAAGTGCTTTATCTGTTAAAATGAAAATATTAAGGACTCACATATCTGTCAATCACAATAAAGAATATGAAAAAGGCAGAGAAAGTTTTATTGTTGCTACTAAAGAAACATTTGCTTATAAAAGAAAACATAATGAGCCAAAAGTATGTGCTGTTGTTATTGATATATAAGACCTTTTGCAATTGTATCTTCAATGAAGTTCATTTAAATGATCTTTCATGATGTCACTTAAACACTGATATATTTGAAATATAAAATACATTTCCATACATGCTTGGGTAAAAATAACTTAAGACTGAAGACTACTATACCATCATTGTTTGGGTTAAAAATAATATTAAAATTCACATGTTGGGATATTTTCATGTGAATGTGGAGAGAAAAAATCTAATACGGCATTTCGTAGGTCTAAATCCTAGGCCCACAGACACTGACCATAGTGGTGGAGCCATGAAGGAATGGAGAATCAGACAAAAACAGACACTTATCTGTTGGCAAGGAAATTAACAAAATACAGTTCAAGTGGAATTTTCTTATTTCCATAAAAAGGGTAGACTTACAAAATATAGGACAAGAGGTAAAGGGTAGCTACATAAGTAGTGTAAAATAGAATTTGACTTCTTGACCTTTCAGTATGGACAAAATATATCTCACTTGAACCAGTAAGACAAACACAGGTAGTTGTCCCCAAATACTTATTGTGTCCTTCCTCTAGGCACATATGAAATAGTCTACATTTCTGAGGCCTCCTTTCATCTCAGTATGTTCATATAATTTGTGTTGTTTTACATGTCATTGATCAAAGTTGTAATACCAGCACTTGACTGCCAGATTTTTATTTTTTTGTTACAATATATATTTTGATCTTCATCGAAGTTGGTCACATTACCAGATGTAAGAATGGAAGATTAATCAAACGATTAAAGAAAATAAAAAATAAGAACAAAAAAATATAAATGATACAGAGTTTCACCAAACAAGATGATAGGAATTCAACAGTGCTTGTTATGCTGCATACTGTTGTCTTCAAATTAGTTGTTCAGATTACCAGATACAAGCATGCAAAATTGGTCAAAATAAATAAATGAAGAAATAAAATATTAACTGTTCCTTTCAATAAACCACTAGACATCAGCAGTACAGTTATCCCAGCCATCCTTCTGTATATATATTTTCCCTTCTTTCTTTCTTTTTCTCCTTTTCCTAATCTCAGTTGTTTCCTCTTTCGAGCAATTTCTTTCCCTTTCCAGGAAATATATACAATTTCTTTCCTTTCTGGGAAATACAATATCTATTGTATGTTTTGGGTTCCATTTACTCTTTCATGTTCTTACTCTAGGGAGACAACATAATGTCTACATATGTGGGTCAGATTTATTTCACTTATGAGAATGGTCTCTAGTTGCATCCATTCACCTATAAAAGCCTTGAGTTTATCTTTTTTGATAGCTGAGTAATACTCCATTGTACAAAAATACCACATCTTGTTTATCCATTCCTCAGCTGATGGGCATTTGGGTTGTTTCTAAGATTTAGCTATGACAAATTGTGCTGCTATAAACATGGGTGCACATATATCACTGTGGTATGATGCTCTTAATTCTTCTGGGAAAATACACAGAAGGGGAATAGCTGGGTTAAGTGGGACCTACAATCCTAGTTTTGTGAGGAATTACCACACTGATTTCCACAGTGGTTTCACCAATCTACACTCCCACCAGCAGTGGAGAAGGGTTCCTTTTTCCCCTCAGCCTCTCCAGCATTTGTTATTGGTTGATTTCTTAATCATAGCCATTCTTTCTGGGGTGAGATGGAATCTCAGTGTTGTTTTAATTTACACTTCTCGAAAGACCAATGATGTTGAACATTTTTTCATAGATGTATTCACCATTAGTATTTCTTCATTTGAGAAGTATGTATTCATCTCAGATGCACATTTTTGTATTGGGTCTTTGAATTTTGGGGGCCTGATTTTTTAAAAAATTTTTATATGTTCTAGATAGAAGTCATTTGTCTGAGGGACAGTTGGATAAAATATTTTCCCAATTCGTGGATTTTCCTTTTACTTTGTGTGTGATTTCTCTAGATATGCAAAAACTTTTTAGTAAGAGGAGATCCCAGTTGTTGATTCTTTGAGGTATTTGCCATGCACTTAGATTTTGTTCATGAACTCTCTGCCTACCCTTATGTCTCCAATACTTCTACGTACTTTTCCTTCCAGTAGACTTAGTGTTTGTATTTTAATATTTAGATCTTTGATCCACTTTGACTGTAATTTAGTGCATGGTGATAGATATGGGTCTAGTTTTACTCTTCCATATGAGGAGAGCTAGTTTTTTCAGCACCATTTATTAAAGAGGCTATCTTTCTTCCAGTGAACTTGTTTGGCCCCTTTGTCCAAGAGAAGTTGGCTGAGTGTGTTTGTAGTTGTATCTGCATCTTCTAAACTGTTTCACTGATCTTTAGGTCTGTTTTTTTTGCCAGTACCATGCTGATTTTATCACTGTAGCTTTGTAGTATAATTTCAAGTCAGGGATTGTGATGCCTCCTCTGCTAGATTTTTTAATGATAAATAAAATTCTACCTGGTTTATGCTACTATTACATTGACCCATTGCTATTCACAACCAAATTTACTCCTACAGCCAAGATAAAAATGTCTTATAGAAGGCCTGTCAACTTGACAAGGAGAACTATACAATGGATTGACAGGAAGAAAGAGGCCCAGAAAAAAACAAGGCAGCATTGGAGACAAGTATAATTGGAAAAGCAGTAAAATGAACATTGTTCCAAGTAATATTTCCTGAAGAAATAATACTAGCAATCCTATTTGTCAAACGCTAATGGTCAGAGGACAATCAAAGCAAACTTCAAAGTGGGTAAGAGGATCTCACACAAATCACTACGATTGTGGGGTTATAAACAAAGAGAAAGAAAGGAGAGTAAAAAGCTATGGAATGAGAAACAAAAGAATACAAATAATATAAAGAATTATAATTTTTCAAACATTTACTCTCAGTAAGGGATCACAGCAGGCATTTCTATTAGGTTGCCCTACTTAATCCTCACAATAATGCAAAAAACTACTAACATTTTGGGTAGGACAGTGTGGCTGGAAGTTGTTTAGAAAATGAAAAACAGCTAGTAAGTAGAACGAGAATCCAAATTCAGGTCTTGTGTCAAAATACCACACACTTCCTATTATCTGATGCTGTGGCACTGAAGTTCTATTTATGAGCAAAACTTACCAGATTTAGAATAGAAGCTAAGCCCAAAAATAGGTCATAAAAGGCAAAAGAAATAAATCTGTTAGCATCGTTCTAATTGGAGTCATGTGAAAAGAACGAAATAGTATGATAGTAACAGAAATCCTGGAAGAAAATGAAAGTTTATCAGGGTTTATGACTGCTATAAAAGGTACACTGGAAATACTAGCTTTGGGAGAAAGAAAATGACATTCTATTTGGAGGATATACAAATATGACTCTAAGACTGCACCCTATAAGAGAAAATAAAAACCTACAGGGAGAAAATTTTTAATCACATAAAATAATTGATATTACATTTTTAAACACATTAAATTGATTTCCATAAAATAATAGTAGAGTCATCTTGTAGCATTTGGTTTGACTGAAAATTTTACAATTCTATCAGAGAATGCTAATGTAAATTTGGTGACATCCTTGCTTTCTATATTTCCAATAGTAGTGTTTATCTTCAGTTAAGTCAGGATATAGATGGATGTTGTCTATAGATATGACTGTAAACATTTTGATGTAAGGAATTTTTCTATAAATAAATCATTTAAATCATGTTAGCTATGTAAACAGGTAACTGCTATGTGGTTGAAAGACAAAATTATTGCATCTGGAGTTAGAAAGACTTGCATGCCAGGTCCAGTTATTTCTTACAGGTGGTGCAACTTTGGACAAATCACCTACTAGAAACTTCATCAATAAAATGAAAATAATGGCATTTCCCAGCCATAACGAACCACTACAAAAGCAGCATGTCAAAATACAGTTTCTCTTAGTTCAATGAAAAGAAAGATTTGTGCTAATATTATCTGGACAAGATATCATGCTTATATCTTGTACTCCAAATAACTACTACGGTGACAACAATATGCAGTGTATTAATTATCATCACTCTCCTTCTAACCTGTTTTGAAACTAATTTTTTTTTGTTCTTTTTAAAAAATCAGTACCAAAAAATACCACAAAGACCTCAGACTTTAGGTTTTATAGCGGATACTTAATACCTAGCATGAGTGTGTCACACAAAAAATACTGCTACAGTATAGTTGTTTCATATGGTCAAGCAAAGATACTACATAGTATGCGAACCTTCTCATTTCCACATGTTGATCCTCAGGCCCTTTTAGAATTCTGCCTCATAAATGCAAAAATCCAGATCTGTTCATAAATCCACACAAGTGCCACTGAGAAAATTAACACTATTTGGAATAATACCAGCTCTAAGTATAAAATCTGTCCCATTTACACTATACTTTTTCAGTCCGTCTCCCCAAGGGCAGTATATTATTAACCAAAAAGTTCTTCAGCTAGATATGAATGATTCAGTTAGACCAAAGGTAAGTAGGTTATTTATGTTTGGTGAATTAAAATAACAAGAGAAGCCATCTTCAAAATCTAGTTATTTTTTATTCCTTTGTTTGATTCCGCCTGATTGACTCTAAACATTGATGTAACAGTGCTTTTGTATGTGTATGAGAGTATATATACATGCTAATATAATTCAATACTATGAGGTTAAACTGCAGAGAAAACATTTTTCAGCCCTTGATTAAGGCCTGCATTAAACCATCAGACCCTATCACAAGCCTTGCTGATGAGTAGCTATTTGGACACACACAGAGCTGTGATTTCCATCCACTTTACTAATCAGCAGTTTCAGACTTACTGCTAATGTGACATTGATGAACAGGAATGATTCTAATGTGACAGTGATGAACAAGAATGACAGCTCAGGGTTGATTAAAATTAGCTGAGGTTCTTTAACTCAGGACAAAATGGAGGGACTCTGAAAACAACTACTGCCAAGCATGAATTTCTGAAACAGAAAGGAAACACCAAAAACATATGTTTGCTGATTAGACATGAATTTAAGCAAATATACATTTCATTGTGACATTGTTTAAAATGTATGTAATCATTAATAAAACCCTGCACTAAATCAAAAATGGCAATAAAAACACGAATACACAGAACCATCAAAGTGCTGAGTGAAACAGAATGTCAAAAGGTAGAAGCTACTGTTTGATTATGAAAATACAGGGTACACTAGAAATAAACCAAATACTTATCAGAACTGTAAGAAAATTTACTGATCTAAACTGAGTAACTAAGGAAAGTCTACCATGTGGACTTCGATCACTCTGTCATTTGCTAAGACTTGGAGCTAGACATTTTATCCATTGCCTTCAGGACAGTATCTCTCCTTCCTTATCTTCCTGTTTCTCACGTCCTCTGCCCATGCTATCCAGGCCAGATCAAATTAACACACAGACAGGAACAGAAAAATCACTACACTGGGTTTGTAAGAGTCAAAATCTGCTCCTGTCAAACTAGTAACATATTTTTATTTCCCAAACAAACACACATGATTCATCCACCAGTGTTTATGATGCAAAAACAAAAATAAAAGTAATACACACAGCAACAAAACAAAAAGCAACAAAAATAAAAACAATGTCCACACAGTGAAGGCATATTCAGCAGCAGCACTGGCATAGCTTTTCAAAGATTACATGGAAAAACACAGCAAGAAATAAATAATCTGCACTGTACAAGCTGCTCCCAGAGCTAGCATAGAGTAGAATACCATACTGATGTCCTTTTTTAAAAAACTGAAGTCCATTTACACATTCTGCCTCTGTCAAGCTCCAAATAAAGTGACCAGTTTCTCACTGTTGACAGTATTGAATTTAATTCTTAAAGACAGATTTACTCAAAACACTGTGCCAATGATTCACTCAAAAAGAGATGCCGTCTACAAGCTACAATGTTACGGGACAGTCCATCATTTTAGCACCTAAGGTCAAGAAGAATTTCAACCCAAATATTCACATAGATGAAGTTCTACAATGAACAAATAAGAAAAGTATACAATATGTTTTTTAAAAGTCTCAGGACTTTAGCAAATTTTAATTCAGGTTTTGTACGTTCATATTGATATTGACTGAAATAGCCTCCTGGCAAACAGCAAACAGAAATAGATAACTGGTCTTCTAAAAATCCAAAAATCTATAGATAAGTCAGACATATCTTACAAGCATTGCTGAAAAGAGGTAACAAAGAAGATAAAAGGAGATACACTGCTCAGAGCTTCTGTAATCAGATACTAAAAGTCAATCAAACAGGCGAACCTTCAATTACTATATTCCCTGTGGCAATCACTGACAGGGCTGTTTCTGGGTCATGTTTCATCCATGTAATTTTCACCCTTAAATCTCAGGAAACTGACGACATTTACAAGACTCTCTGGTTTTAAACAATATCATTAGCAATCTTATTCCCTTTTTAATAAACACTCATTTCTCATAAATAATTGTCTAAATTATCCATTAGTGGAATTCCTTTTTGAAAGTAAATTTTCAGAAATTATCTGAATTATTTTTGCTGCTAAATAAATCAACTACGGATCCCTACAAAAAATTTAGATTGGAGTAAATAATCCTTCCTTCCTGCTTTCCTTCTTCTGTTGTGCTAAGTTTCAAAATCAAACAGGGTTTATGAACAGGAGAGCAGATATAGCCAATTTCTGACCTGGCCACTCCAAGGTCCATCTACTTTTAGAAGAAAAGTGTATCACTAGCGTATTTTCTCCCTGACAATATTTTCACTTCATAGCTCTCAACTTTGTTTTCTCTCACTATATATCATCACATATAAAAAGCACTGAGTGCTCAGGAAAATAATTTACCTACGAAACTCTAAGTATCAACTCTAAGATGAATGCTCTTCTCTGTCTACAATGGGATATACCACTGATCACTGTTTTTAAGAGGGCTTTTCACTGAAATAAATTGTGCCAAATTGTGTCTTTCTCAAAATATCTCTTCTTTTACTTTTCTAAACTACTTAATTATGCATCATGGGCTAATGAATGACAAATAAAGAGTCAAGTTCAGGCTACTGGAGAAGAAAAAGTTTATTATATTTTGGGAAGAAACCAGGTTCTCCCAAACTACAAATATCGAGGACTGGGTATTTGTCAGCCTATCAGGCTTCTATTCACCAAAACTAATTTCTAAAAGCAATTCTAAAGTAAGTTTTTTTTCTAATAAAAGAAAACCAATCATATATTTGAAAGTCAGGTTCACTGCAGAGAGTCAGAACAAATGAACTCTCAACAACTCCAGTAAGGATTAATATCCATAAGGACTACTACGTTTTTTCATGTAAATATTTTTTCATGTGGATTTCTTACTAATTTTGTACATTACCTATGGGAGATTTGGTCCCAACATTACAAGAGTTTACAAGCAATGGAAGTGCCACAGAACCTGACTATAGCCAAATCTTTCTTAATTTTATCATAATGTTCCTTTGTCTCCTCTCCAATTTTAATTTGTACCTTCTCCAGTTTGTTAGAATTTTACAATAAACTATAAATTCAGCTAGTGAATCAGTAGCTAAAAGCATCTTATAAGTCTGAAATGTTGAACATGAAATTATTTATTGTATCAAAACTATGAAAGAAACATGGATACTCTTCAACATGGGTAGCTAGACCTCATAAAATACTTATGGCATGCCTCAGGAGTCCACTTTGGAAAGACTATAGGTACAATTACAGCCAACAAAAAATATAGATACCATCTCAGATAAGGCTAAATCAACAGTATTTTTATGGGAATGAGTAATAATGGACACTAAACTTTTATTTTCTCCACTACAAGCTTTTTCCTCACTAGAAACATCTTCCTTTTTCTATAGTTTTGCTTTGCTACAAAAAATATGTACACTAAGGAATATTTTTATGTATATGTACAGAAAGAGGTATTTATCACTGCACCCATATTTCAATGATTTCAGTCTCTCCTAAGTCCTTCCTTATGAGTCTTGTCATGATGTCAGAAATGTCAAATGCCTTGGAGATACTATAAATAGAAAAAAAGGGCAAGGGTAATAAGCACCTCTCCCATATTCAAGGACGTGCAGCTAATAGGCCAAAACATGTGCAACCACTTTCTCCTTCCTCACAGATGCCATGGCATGAAAAATAAATCCCACTCTTTCATCTCCCATTATGTTGGACAAAGCTGGCTACATGCAAATTGCTAGCCTTTCTCAGTCACAGTATTACCTTTCATTCTCAAGATTCCCAGCTCCTGTTTATACCAAAGAAGAGACACTTACAAATCATATGTTGGGTTAACAAAAAGCATACAATTAAATTTACATATACTTCACTTTAGAAAATTAGTCTTTGAAAAAGGATAAATGTATACCTATTTTCTTAATAAGATTTCTCCTTTCTGATGAACAACATGCCAAGGTATTCAAACACTTTTTTCCTGTCTTTGTAGGTTTCTATGTTACATCATCCTTGCTCTTACACTAGCAGTGTAGCCATGAGAGTTTGAGCACTGAAATCAGATGGTGGTTGTAGCCCCAGCTGTAGACTTGCAAGCTATGTTTCCTTGGATATAATACTTAACTGTTCTGAACTTCATCTACTCTGACACCTCTGGATTAAATGAAAGAATGCACAGATGAAGTTGGCACATTGTTATTCCCAATACAGTCAGTACACAGGTTAGTATTTTCCTATGTCCAATTACAAAGAACGCTCCAGGTTACTATTCCTGATCATCTCTGCCTATTTTATTTGCAAAAACTAAATAATTCTGAGAATAGAAAAATGACCTAGGTAGGATTCTAAAACTTGAGATAGAAATGGTATTTTTAACCTGATTCCTTTGGTTGTTTTTCTTTCTGTTCTGAATAATCAAGCCACATAAGCAGATAATGACACCACACATATACAAGGAAAAATAAACACAAACATCTAAATGTATATAATTCTCCAAAACATCACATAAATAATAAGGAGAGGTGACAGAGCTGAAGACATACAGGTCTGGATCCTCACATCACAATTTAATGTCTGGATTTTGGATCATTCTGATGCTCACTGGTCCAGCTACAAAATAAGATGGTACTACTTAAGCCTCACAGATTTATTGCTACAATCTAATGAATATGAATAAAGCACCTGATGCAAAATAAAAACTCAAATATAAGTTCCCCCCCTTGATAAGCACAAGGGATTTAAACTGCATCTCTTTCCAATAAAGCTGCTTTTTACCCTAAAGGATCAGGGATGTCTGAATAACAGGAATTTACTGTAAAAACCTAATTTAAAACTCTTACATTTATATAAACAAATGATATGTACTAATTACACTTGGATTTTATTTTTTAAAATAAAAGCCATGGCATATACCACAAACATAATAGAAAGCCAGAGGAGAAGGGGATAAAAAGGGAACAGCTGGTATGAGCTGTGCACATCATTCAAAGAGGCAATGGGGCCAATAGAATTTTTCAGTAAGAGCAAGAAAACACTAGGTGGTAACAAAATGGATACTTTAGATCTGGAGAAGCAAAACATATTCGGTACTCTTCTAGATGCCAGGGGAGATTTGGATAACATTTCTAGTCTTAATGAGCTATACTCCATTCCCAGTTGTTCAGAACAATGACAGAGTTCACTGCGGCAAAGAATCCATATATAAAAATTCCTTGATCCCAAGAGCCAGAGGTGTAGGGCAAATGCTAAATCACACCTCTGTTGATGTTTGGATATATAAATGAACAGGGATTAAAAAAGAAAATCTTTCACACGAAGGATCTTTTGCCTCCAATAACTGTCAAGCCTACCAGATTTTTTTTTTTCATCTCTTTTCCTTTTATTCAGATAAATATGCTGGTTCTCAATCCTTTATTTTATCTTTTTACTTAACTGACTTTATTTTTCAGAGCATGTTTATGGTTATAAAAAATTAAGCTAACAGTATAAGAAGTACACATATATGCTCTCATTCTTGTACTTTTGCATACACTAGTTGACTTAAATATTAAATATTAAATAGTCAACTAGTAGTTCAATAAATAAATGTATTGTTCTGCTAATCAACTTGGATTTGCTTCTTAGTCCAGGGAATAACTGATTTACTTCATATTATGAATCCTATATCACAAATAAATTCCTAGCCAGATATCAACTTTGAAAAAGAAGGAATGTCAATTTTTATGAATGAGATCAACTTAGTTGAGTAAACTTCTAGTGGGAAGTAAACTTCTAGTGAGAAGTAAACTTCTAGTGAGAAGTAAACTTCTCAAAATGGGAATTTCTTATGAACTGATTTATGCTTTGGTTTATATCATTTCAAAGAAATAAGAATTTCTCAAAAGTCTGATTACCAACATTGTACTGCCCCTTTAAGTGACAAAAAGAGCTAAATACTGGGAAAAAGTAAAACAATGTAGCAATTATGTCTCTCTTCTGGCAGAAGACACTAAAGATATTGAAGCATCATAGTATTCATCTGCTATATAGACAAATCACCCCTTCAGGAACAGAAATCAAACAATAATCTCTCTCACTTTAGAAAACTGGCTTCAAGAAAATACTGACCAGATAAATACAAATCCCTTTTAAAACGGGCTTCTTAATTTGGAATTCAAAGATAGAATTTGAACACATGACCTTGGCAGGGAAAAATACCTTCATTTTACTAACCTCTACTCAAATTTACCATTTTCATCAAATATTAAACTATAATAATATTAACATACCTATAACTTTGTCACCTGTAGAAACCACAAATAACTTCATATCACACATTACAGCTGTTGCAGGTATCCTGAAACTTATATTTATGTTCACAGCTACTTTAAATTATAGTAATATATTAGACTTACCACTAGATCTAGTTATTTAGCATAACTGTATTTCAACATAGTTGGTTCCTTTTGCATTCCTGTGCATTTTTAATACATTTAACATTATTCTGAGTCAAAAGGTTTCCAAAAAAGGTTAAGAACATTGCTTTTATATATATATATATGAAAGTAATGAAGTACTTTTCATATATATATATAGATAGATAGATAGATAGATAGATAGATAGAGGTAATGAAGTAGTTCTAAAAAATCCAGCATAGCCAGGCATGTTGGTACATGCCTGTTAATCCCAGCCCTAGGGAGGCTGAGGCAGGAGGATCACCATGACTTTGAGACCAGCCTGGGCTACATAGTGAACTCTAACCAGCCTCAACTACACAGCAAGACCTTGTCTCACAAAAAAATAAAAAAATCCAGCATAAACCCCACTGTGAAAAGAATCTTCTCAGAAACACATATGCGTATCGTTCTGAAATTTACAAAAAAGTAGGAAGTAACACTGCCTTATTACTTGCACTTAGAAACTTCCATAAAGCCTAAAAAAGGTTGAGATGGCCTATTAAGTCTCAATAGAAATAATTGCCAGTGACCTGCTAGACATAGCTATTCTGGGAAAGGAAAGGGGTGATAATTCCACGAATACATTGTCAGGATCACATTTTCGTCTAGCCAAAATCCTACCTAAGGCACCACTAAAGGGATGCCATAAGACAGTTCCAGAACCACAGCTCCCACAGTTCGAAAGCAGGACTAATAATAACTCAATAACTGGCAATTCAATCAGCAATAACTGACAATTCAATCAGCCAATTTCACAATTACAACATACTCTAAGTTAAAAGCTCCACTGAATGGATTTCAAATGACCTGTCACTAGATTAACATTATAAGACTCAAAGATATTAAAACAATCACAATCCAGTACTTTTGTAATTACGAGATGTTTGGGTAACTCAGTATCTTACTTAAGAGATATTCTTGAAATAGTGGTTTAGTCAGATACTTTCAGAGTGCTAAGAAGAACTCATTATTAAAAGGAATTTTACAGAGCAACCCACTTTCCAGGCCCCCTTCTGTTCCTCTCAGACAGAAGGTTTCTTTCAATAAATTGTTCCTACTCTTAAAAAAAAAAAAAGGAATTTTACAGTAAGATTTGAAAGGCTGTGTATTCTTCAATTTTCAGTTTAGATTGTGTGTCTGTCACAGATGTCTACAACCATATGGAAGAGCACAGCAGTAAACTGCTACCTGGTGTTACACAGATCTTCTCAATCTAATTTATAGAAGGTATTAAACATATATATCTGTATATTTTGCACAATAAAGTATATATTTAAAATGCAGAGTCTAATATTAAATTTAAAACACTAAGTCTGCTTTAACACAGCAAGCTAATAATCATCTGTTGTTTACTTTTTGAGGTTCTGAGCAGTAAACTTTTCTTTCTGGCCTGATCTTTTAAAATATTCTATTAGTAGTAGTCTTAAGTGATCAGTACACACAACACTGTGGCAAATTATACCCACTAGCTAAAACTGTAAGAGAAGATAAATAATTATCAATAGGACATGGTAGCTTTAGATATCGCTCTTAACACAATGTGGTGACTGAATTAAACACCAATGGTCAACTTAACTTGTTTCTAAAATGGAAGGCTGTCAAAATCCTTTCAATTCTTTCAGCTAGTATCTGACAAGTTAAAAACCAACTAGTTGGCCATGGTTTTCAAAAGGCCATATCCAAGATCCTTGGGTAAATGGGCTCCCCCTGCATTGTACTCAAGCATAAAATGAAACAGAGCATGTGCACACAAAGATTTTAAAGCAAGCTATTACTGAGACAGATTCTGTGCATTTAAAATGCTCTACAACTGAAAAAAAATACACAAACCCTTTCCCACTTTGAACAAAGAGTTTTCTCTTTTCCACACTTGTCTGTGCTACATGCCATCACAATTTTTTAAAAATCTGCACACACAGTTATGATTCTGTAGAAAACAAAGACAGTTGCAATATAATTGTGCCCAATGAGCCTAAAATATTAAACTTTCATTTTCAAGTATAGCTTTCATCATTCCGTCCTCCAATGCAGCATATATGATAATGTATTATTTGTTATTCAGAAGAGAAAGAGTTCCATACAAAATAAATGACTCCAATTGCCTTATAAATTAAACATGGATAAATGTCTTAGTAAAATAAATTAAAGGAGCATTTGTATTTGATCACTCCATCATATTACTGTCTTTATCTACAAGCAGAAGAAGCTGCTGTTGTGTACTTCCTGAAATTATTATGTGTGAAGTCCATAATAGAGAAAAATCACTACCAAGTTATGGCTGAAACTCAAACAAATAACACATATTATGCACCTCTGAGAGACTCAAGGCATATAAAAAACTCAACACTCAGAAAAGATAATGATGGCCCTAATCTGTAGTTTAAGGGTTGGTTTGAATATTTTTGTTGGAATAGCTTTAACCAATTTAATGGTTTTAAAAAGTAAAGTAAATGGTATTAGTTATTGATAATAAAATTCATGTTCATTTCTTAAAACTTGATAAAAGTACAAATACTAGTTTTGACACCTTTGCTGACTTTGACTTAATCAGTAAGAGTCATGAGATAAACTATTTACATTCAATTTTAAGGAAAACTGAATCTGCTCCACTATTATCATATTGTTAAAGTCATAAATGTATGAGAAACAGAACATGAATAAATCACAGACAATCAGTACAGAACATTTTGTCCTTGGATATACTAGGCTAGCTTTCATTTTCCCCAATACTGTAGTAATGCAATGGGATAAGATGAAGTTCAAAATCTATACAAATAATGTCTTAATAAATACAAACTTTCAGATTTTATAATGTACCACCTTTAGGTAAGATTAGTTTTACTGTTTACATTAAGTTATTTCTACATAGACAGGACAAAAATTATTTTCGGTGAGAAAAATCAGGAAAGAAAAAAATTTTTCTCATGTACAGTGGGGTGAGTGATTTTATAAATATAAAACTTTAAGTACACCTAACAGGAAGGGTCAGGTAAAATAACACCCAGCACCTAATATTTCACATAGAAGAAACTGGCTCTAAAAGAATACTATTAAAGTCTGGTCAGAAAGTGTGTTCAATGCAATGAGTTAAAGCTTGATTCACGTAGATGTCATTCTGAAAATGTATAAACACTATCATTTTCAGTAGCCACTATCAAACTAGCTCAGTTCACCATCCAGACCATGTAATATGTGCACTTACAAGCCCTAAAGGGTCAACAACATCCCACATAACAACCCTTATTTTATACATCATCAGCAACAGTAATTACCCTGCACTGGAGGCTTATTTCCCATATATGAGTGCTATCTGAAATACACACTTGGTCGACTTTTATGGGTCAACACAGAAAGACATATATGAAAATCAAAAACTTTACTCTTTCATTGAGTTTGTTAGAAGGAATGAGCTCGAATAGCAGCAAGGAAAAGAAAAAAAGGTGGACTCGGGAGAAAAGCAAGAGGGGCAGGAGGGAAGGAGACAGAAAAAAGGAGAAATGAAACAGGAGGGGTAAAGGGAGAATTTCAGCAACTAAAATTGACAAGAATTTAAAATGGCACAGAAATATCTCCTTGTGATTCATAGCAACTAATAATTTCGTTACTTGCATTTAATAATGTGACTTAAATAGCCAAAGATTTTTTTACTGGAATATATCTTTCATCTTTTTAAATGTTCTGCACAAAATCCCCTTAAGGAATGCTACATTTGCACAATAATTTAACTGAGCAAATTTCTCCACCATTCTTGAATCTGCTTCATTAATTAACAAAAGCATTTGTCCATATTTCAGAGCATGGAGAAAATATGGTACCCCTAAATCCAATTTAATCATAAACATTTGTTAAGTCCTTTGTATGGGTTAAACTTTGTGTTTGACTATAAAAATACTAAAATTTAAAAATCAGACATATTTATCCCACTGTGAGACAGATAAAAAACATAATTACAAAATAATTTGGCAAGGAGGGAGGGAATAGATACATTCACAGGCCTTAATGAATTTGTACTTGATAAGAACTTCAGCCTTTCTGCCATATTTGTTGCAAAATTATTCAACTTAAAGTTTGGCTATTAATTTTGTATTTTGTATTGTTAAAAGTGTTTTTCTCCATGCGTGTATTTTGTCCTGTTTTACAGTACTGAGAATAGAATCCATAGCATTTTTGCTTTCATTTTGTTTCATTTTTTCAGACAGGGTCTCACTATGAAGTTCAGGATGGCCTGGAACTTGCAGTGATCCTCCTGACTCGGTCTCTACCCAACCATTCTTTACATTTTATTTTGAGACAGGGTCTAAGTTAGTAATTTCCTAGGCTAGCTCAAACTTGCAATCCTCCTACCTCAGCCTACCAGACTGCTGCGGTTATAGGCATGAACCACCATGTGTGGCTAAGGGTTAAATTTTTATGCAACAATATTTACTTATTCAAAAATTTTCATTAATTTTAAACACATTTAATAAATGGTTACTTCCACCCTCTAATTTTATGTTTCTATTACATTTTATCATTTTAATATCTGTAATTAATTTTTGAGACGATATAAGGTGTATTGGGAAGATTTTTTTCCACTGTTATGCCACCATTTACTCCTCTCCATCCTAAATTATCTTCATATACAGTACTTGATATGGTAAGTACTTATAGAAACTGAGCTGTGTACTCACTTCCACTGATGTAGTAATCTGCTTCACACTGGGACTTGATTCAAAAACTCCTTCTTACTGGCAATGGCTAGTAGACTTGACTTCCAAGTGCCCAACTTGTATAAACCGTAATTCTCATTTGAAAGCTAATTAAGATGCAGTCAGAGTCCATCAAACTATTTTGCTTTCTAAGAAGAAGTCTAATGAATTTCTCTTTGCTGTGGCTCATTTTTCTCTCTCTAGTTATTTTGCTTTATTAATTTTTTTTTTTTTTTTTTGGTCTTTTTGAGACAAGGTCTTGTTATGCAGTTCAGGTTGGTCTTGAGCTCACTTTGTAGCCCAGGCTGGCCTTGAACTCGAAACGATCCTCCTGCTTCAGCCTCCTGAGGGCTGGGATTATAGGCATGCACCACCATGCCCGGCCCCTCTCTAGTTATTTTAAATAATTTTTTCCATAGTTTGAAAGGTAATATACACCAGTTTTTATGTATTTTATTTACGGTTGAGGTTGCATTATTTAAATTTATGCTTCATTTTTATTTAAGATGTAAGTATTTGCTCTTATTAACTACTCATAAAATATTTAAAGTAATATCTATTTTTTCTAAAACTTGGATAAAATATTTATTTACAATTTCTCTATTATTAAACATTTAGTGAGGGTGCCAATTTTTCATTGCTGCAGTGAATATATTTTTAATTGTGATAAAATAATACAAAATATGACATTCACCATTTTATCAACTTTAAAGTGTATAGGTCAATGGCATTTCCTACTTAGAAAAAAAAAGTGCAGCTCTCTGTTATCATGCATTTAATTTCACAAAAAAACACTTTTTGAGGCTGAACTAAATCTGAGTGGTTTCAATGTAAAAACAAACCATAAAAACTGTTCTTGAAGTTATTTCTAAGTAGAACATGACTTTAATTCACATATAACATAAATGTATATGATGATCAGTAAAAGGTAAAGTTAGGAGCATTGCTAGGGGTATCCAGAGGTAAGGAAATGCTGCAGCCACAAGTATTCACTGCCCGTAAATATTCTTAAGGCAAACAAGAAATGGGATTCACTAGGTACATTGATACTTTTGTTCAACTATCACCATCATTTATTTTAGAACTTTTTTCATCTTCCTAAACTGTATAATGATTCTTTTTTTTTATTTTAAAGAGAGTAGTACATGAGAAACAAAAAAATAGAACAGTAGCAGCATACCAGTATCACGAACATGAACTATAATAATTCTTTATTCTTCCCTCCTTGCAATTTTATATAGTTTCTGACCCTATCCTTCCTATTAATTTTACTTCCGTCTATTCAGTCACCATTATGTTCTGAGCTCTTTTGATTTCTTTGCTAATGACAATATATTTTCTACTGGCAGCACAAAGACCAAATATTAAATAACACCTATGTCTAGTAGCTGGGCATGGTGGCGCATGCCTGTAATCCCAGCACTCGGGAGGCTGAAGCAGGAGGATCGTTGTGAGTTCGAGACCAGCCTGGGCTACAAAGTGAGCTCAAGGCCAGCCTGAACTGCTCAGCGAGACCCTGTCTCCAAAAGATTAAAAAAAAAAAAAAAAAAAAAGACCTATGTCTACACAGAAGTAGACAGTGCTGTGTGCTACTCAGTGGGAACCTATGTGCATTTAATCATTAATTTTCAGATGTTTGACCACTGCTTACTTGTTTCTATTTTGACCAGTCTAGGAACCCCCAACAGTGGAATTACTCAATATTTGTCCTTTTCTAACTAGCTTGTTTCATTTACTACCATGTCTTTAGAGTTTATCCATGTTTTATCATGTATCACAACTTCCTGTCTTTATAAGGTTGAATAACATTCCATTGTATGACTCCAGTTTATCACTGATGGACACTTGGCTTTCTTCCACCTTTTGCCTAAATTGTAAGTAATACTGTTATGAACATGAGTATAATAAGATCTGAGTTTCTGTCTTCAATTATTTTGTCTTACAATGAATATAACATTAACTTAAACTTTTTTTACATTTCATGTACTTTCCTTAGAACAAAAAACTATAAAACTATCCTAGGAGGATGGAAAAAAATCAAAGAGAGGGCATAAATACACTTAAATATTTTAATATAGTGTAGGAGAGCTTTTAAGGGGGGAGGGGCAAGTTCCCTACCATCGTGTGTGCACATCACTGTTCACTACAACCCTGGCAGCACCTCCCATCAAAAAAAAGCACATTTCTCCACCATGTGACTCTTTGGTTAAAGTGTGAGACATTATGAAATGTGATACAACCCCAACCTGGAAAAATGCTTGAGCACAAGGGACTTGATTTCACATGAACAAGCTAATCTCTTGAGGGATGACAATCAATGTGGAAAAAGGCCCCAGCTAAAACAGTGGAAACCCTCCTACAACAGCCAACCCCAGCTGAGCCAATCCAAATCCTGAAAACTGTCCAGCCAACCCCAGTTGAAGGAACAGTAAGTATTTGGTGTTCTAGGTCACTAACTTTGGGATGGCTCATTATATCTAAAACCTAAATTCTGTGTACATATGCAAATCAAACAGTATTCTAATGTAAGTTCAAAATAATTTTGACAAAACTCAAAACTCTTACACAAGGGATGAGAATGGGGCACTGATCATCACACATTGATTCTGTTAATATTCTCAGAATATTCATAGATTTATAGGCTTCCTTTTGCTACCAGTATAAAACTGGTAACAGGTACCACTATTTGCATGAGTTTTCTCCTTTGTTCTCTGCAGAATGACTTTAAATTTTCTCATCTCAGCCATTTTGGAGCTCCCACAGTTTCTGATCCTATCCTTCCTATTAACTTTACTTCCTTCTATTCAGTCACCATTATGTTCTGAGCTCTTTTTATTTCTTTGCTAATGACAACATATTTTCTACTGGCAGCACAAAGACCAAATATTCATTCAGACCTATGTCTACAAAGAAGTAGACAGTGCTGTGTGCTACTCAGTGGGAACCTATGTGCATTTAATCATCCACTTTCAGATGTTTGATCACTGCTTACACCACTCCATTATTTTCTGCAGATGATCACATATCTCTCTGATGACAAAAGATTTCATCATCATGATGTTTTTCCCAGGCTTCCAACTATTCTCTAGTCTCATAGGTCTGAAATGACACTATGGCCTTTGCTGTGCAACCACTAAGAAGGAAACTGAGCTTTCTGCATTTGGTAGCAAACATGACAAAATGAAGGATTAAAATGCAATCCCAGAACTCCACCACACTCAGAACAGGTCCAGGAGACACTGACATAGGAAAACTTGGTAAACACATGCCTGAAATAGCTGAAATGATTGCAATGGAAGTAAAGAAACAACTCCATAAGGCCATAGAAGAGATGAGATCAGAAAGACTTTCACAGGCAAAAAATGAAATGACAATAATAATGAAAGAACTGCTCAAAAAGTCTAAAGAAGAAACATATAAGAAAATAGAAGAACAAAGGCAATGCATGGAAGCATGAAATGAAAAATACAGAAAGGACTTAGAAGGCATGAAACAGATTCAAAGAAATCCTTCCAGGAAAACACAGCTTCCATTGAAAGCTGCCAAAACCGCTTCAGTGAAGCTGAAGACAGAATCTCAGACTTTGAAGACAGCATGGCAGCTAGCAACCATGAAAGAAAGGATCTCATAAAATCAACAAGGTTCCAGCAAAAGTCAATTCACCTGCTGCAAGACGAGGCAAGCAGGCATAATGTACGACTTACAACAGTCAATGAAACAGCAGGAGGCAACAAAACTGACATAAAAAGAGTATTTGCAGAAACAATACCAGAAAATTTCCCAAGTATGGAAACAGAACCTGATGTACAGGGAAATGAGGCATACAGAACTCTAACCAACCACAACCAAAATAAAACTACACTTAGACATATAACAGTCAAGTTCCCAGATATCCACCAAAGGAACAGAATATTAAAAGCTGCTAGAAAAAAGAAAAAGATTACCTATAAAGGAAGGCCCATCAGAATCACGGCAGAGTTCTCAGCACAAACCATCCAATCAAGAAGAGCTTGGAGCAAAGTATTACAGGTCCTGAGACAGAACAGCTTCCAACGAAGACTGATGTACTCTGCCAAACTATCCCTCAAATTCAACAGAGAAATAAAATATTTCCAGGACAAAGAACAATTGAAGAACTTCATGAGTGAAAAGCCAGCAATACAAAGAGTACTAAAAGATATTCTAGAAAGAGAAAAATCTGACCACAATTTCAAGAACAACAGTAAAAATGAAATGTCAAGTAGAGCAAGCAAGTAAACAGGTAGAAAAAGTCAGACACCAACGCAAGTAAATAACAGGACACTGATAAATCAACACATATCAGTTATACCTATAAATGTAAATGGCCTCAATTCTACAGTCTAAAGTAACACACTGGCAGAGTGGATTAAAAAACAAAATCCAGTAATATGCTGTATACAGAAAACATATTTTACTCAAAAGGAAATCCACAGACTAAAAGTCAAAGGATGGAAAACAATCCTCCATGGAACAGGAACTCAGAAAAAAGCAGGTGTAGCTATTCTGCTTGCAGACAATGTAAACTTCAAACCGACAACCATCAAAAGAGATACAGAAGGTAAAGACACACTAGTCAGAGGAAAACTGCAAGAGGATGAGATAACAATCATGAACATGTATGCACCAAATATTGGAGCTCCAAATTATATGACAAACCTTAACAGGCATGAAAACCCATATAATTAAGAACACTATTGTAACAGGGGACCTCAACACCCCATTGACACAAAGAGAAAGGTCAACTGGACAAAAAAATCAGCAAGGAAATAACATATCTGAACCAAAGCTGCAAACAAATGGACTTAGTAGATGTATACAGAGTGCTCCATCCCACAGCATCAGAATACACATTTTTCTCAGCTGCACATGAGTCTTTCTCTAAAATAGACCACATCCTAGCCCATAGGGCATATCTACCGAAATGCAAAAGAATTGAAATTATCCCGTGCATATTATATGACCATAGTGCAATGAAATTGGAAATTAACCACAAAAGGAACTCCAAAAACTTCATAAACACTTGGAAATTAAACAACAACCTCCTGAACAAACAATGGGTCACAGAAGAAATTAAAGAGGAAACTAAAAAATACCTACAAACAAATGAAAATGTAAATACAACTTACGGGAATCTATGGGATGCAATGAAAGCAGTCCTCAGAGGGAAATGTATAGCAGTGAATTCACACATAAGGAAAACAGAAAG
>NW_004955410.1:34446865-34518889 GCF_000276665.1 Chinchilla lanigera
GAAATCAGTTTGGAGATTCCTCAGAAAACTAGGTCTAGAGGTCCCATTCAACCCAGCTATTCCCCTTCTGGGTATTCCTAGAAGATCTAAAAAATATCATATCATAGCGATATATGTGTACCTATGGTCATAGCAGCACAATTTGTAATTGCTAAATTGTGGAAGCAACCCAAATGTCCATCCACTGAGGACTGCATAAGAAAATTGTGCTTATATAATGGAATATTACTCAGCTATAAAGAAAGATAACCTCGAGGCTTTCATAGGTAAATGGTCACAACTAGAGACCATACTCATAAGTGAAATATATCAGACCTGCATGTGGAAGCACCACATTGTCTCACTAGTGTAAAACCTGAAAGTTAGTATAAACTCGAAGGTATGATAGACATTGTGAAATGATAGGAAAACGCTCAAGGGTAAAGGGCAACTGGGATGTGGGAAAAGAGGAGGGAAAGAAGGAGAAACATTGTATGTATGTATGCATATACAGGATAGTTAACATAGTTGATCTACTGTCTTCTATTTCTTTGCTGAGAGAAACTGTTAATGAGTCCTTGATTGATCAATATTTCATGTCTCTGTTTTCATGAGAAACCACTTTGAAGATATCAATATGTAATACAACAAGCATTGTTAATTTCTTACCACTTTGTAACTCTGTATTGTCTGTGCTGTTCTTTTGCTATTTTGTAAAAGGTTGTCTGTTAATGTTTTCCTCCTTTTATTTTTAAAATTTAAAAAACAGAAAAAAAGATGTGTACAAAAGAAACAGTATACTATGAAAAACATCATTTTTAAAATAGTATATTAAGAATTATTTTAGTTGATCAATCTAAACTTATCATTAATGATAAAGACTAAACTGGTAGCAGCAACAAAAAGGTTTAAAATGTTCATAATGTGATGCATCAGATAAAAATATCCTTACATGCAGAATGTAACAATTTACCATAGTAAAATGAACACAAACTATTGGGTCAAATATAATCCACATTCTCCTATGAGACTCAAAATTTTCTTTTTATCATGTCTCATACCTAGTACTCTTAAATTTAACACCTCAGGATACTGCTACCTTACTCTATTTCTTTTATATATTTTTTACCTTTTCTTTAGAAAACTTGTAAGAACTTGGGTGCTTTTTGTTGTCTCTATGAACAGTCTCTTATTATGAACGAAAGGGTCTCTCACGAATAATTCTGATACTGTGGGCTAGAGCTGGAACTCAGTGGTACTGTGTGTGCTTGGTATGCACAACGCCCTGGGTTCATTCCCAACAACAACCACAAGGAGGAGGGGGAAAAGGAGGAATTCTTATTGTTATACACTGAAGAGGTATCTAACGCTGCTCAGAAGAATTTCTTCAAGGTTTCTGGAATACTCATTCTAGAAATAGATTTCTCAGAAACTACATGAAAGAAAAGACTCGTGTTATAGCAATATTGCTGAGTCAAATATCAGAACTACATTAATCAAACTATACAATAACAATAAAATATCTTCAATAAGCTTTAATACATATAAAGCACCTACATATAACAACAGTTCAGTAAGTGTTAGATATTACATTATATACATAAATAAGTATGATAAAGGCTCTGCGCCAACTATGAATGTGCTAGAAAAGCACACTCAATGGAAAAACCGATTTTCTCCTCTACCCAATTACTACCCAACAAATTGGAGAGCAGATACAGTTCACGTATCCTGCAATTTCATGAATCCAGACATTAATCAAGAATTGAAAGTAAATAAAAATCACCTCTCAAGGGACAAGATAGATGTTACAAATTTCATAAGCCTTATTACTTACCCTGGGTCTATTTACTTTCACTTTACACACAACAATACATTCTTATATCCAATTTCTACATCTAAAGAAAAGAAGAGAAGAATGATTACTACAAGTAAGCTAAGAATAGAGAGAAAAAAGCTGACAAGAACAAAGAAAAAAAGGAAATCATTTCCTAGGAAATAGATAAAATTTTTAATCACAAAAGGAACATTAGATATAAGGCTAAATGTTTTGTATATTTTATCTCCAATCCTAATTGTTCTCCTAAAGGTGAGAAGAATCAACCCTAATGCAGTATAGTAAGGCTTTAAAAGAGTAACTTGTCAACAAAATCATGTGATCAATGAAACCATGCTTAATCATTATTGAACTGATTCTTCAATTTCCTCCACACTATCTGAACCGTTCAGAATCTCCTGCATGCCTAGATCTCCTTCCTGACTCAGGAGCTTCACAATTCTCTTCCGTATGTTTGGAATGATTTTCTTGCCTCTGCCTCATCTCTCTTTACTTACCAACTTCCAAGGATCTTTCAGAGACATTCCTCTCAGCAGATTTCTGAGTCTACCAACTGGGTTACAATCTGTACTCCTTATTTTCAAAGGATTCTGCACTTATCACAACTTAATAAAATTGTATGAGGCTGAGCTGAGGCTTTACTGTAAATGAACATGAGAGATCATATAAATGGATGGAAAAATATGTCTTAAGGCTAGACTGTAGTAAGTTATATAAAATTAATTAAATTCAATAAACATCACTAAATTGTACACTTAAAATGCATGAACTTTAAATTAGAATTATGATGCCTCAATAAATGTATTAAAAATAATACAGGTACATTGGGTTCCAAAAAACATGGTTTTTCACTAAGCAAAAAGAAGAAAAAAGAAAAGCTATGACAGAGATCCATTCATAATGTAAAATAACTTATGATGTGTGTCTAGGATGAGAAATGAATACACCTCAGAGGCTTATGTCCTTTAAAATGACAGAAAATGCCATCTTCAATAGAAATAATAAGCATTGCTTAAAAATGTTTAAAAACATAAATAAATTGGTTAAACAAGACATTTATTTCTCTCTCCAATTTGAAGGCGCACAGTACAAGGCTGGAGTTCTGGTCATCAGAGAGCAAGGCTCCATCCTCCTTTAACCACATTAGTGTTTAGTTTAGCTTAGCTTCCAATTTCAAGATGGCCTCAAACCAGGATGGCATCTGGACTAAACTTCAGCCATCACATCCAAATTCTAGGCTAAAATGAAAAAGGAAGATTTTAGACAGTGCGTTTCAGTTAATCAGCCCCTGTTAAGGCATTTTCTCATAACCCTTATCAGGCTAAGTCTGCTTATACTTCATTTGTCACAGTTAGGTGCAAAGGACAAACAGAAATATATTTGCAGGAACATTACCACCAAGAATACCGTCAGAAGTGGGGACAAGTATAAAAGGTAGGGAAGGGGGAGTACAAATGGATATTATGCATGTAAGATGCCCTTTAAAACTGCTCAGGATGAAAAATAAAAGTCTGGAACAAAATTTACAGTAATATACAAGTAAACATCTAGCATAAAGATAGTATATTTGGCATAGTATTCTATTATATTAAAAATGTGGTATGTCTTATAAGAATCTAAACTGGCTACTATTTTCAATTCAAAAGTAATCTGAAATCTGTATTGGAATAATAGTTTAGAAATTAGTCTTTAACAAGCCTTTTGTAAACATTCTCCAATCTCTACTTTTGTAACGCATGCATAAAACCTAAATGGAGATTTGTACAAACACCCAATTATACAAACACCCAATTATGGAGCCTGGTAGCTGTTAATTTGTTACTATAGCTACAAGTTTTATGTCATTTGATGAGAATGTCTCTTTTCAAATTGCTCTAGGCCCAGGGGAAAAGGTGTAAGTTTGATGATCTCTTAATGCACATGCATAATTCTATTAGGTTTGATATTCTCCAGGGGAAAAAAGATAATTCTTAAATGTTATAAAGTTAAAGAGGAAATAAAGGTAGTTGGTCAGAGCAAACTGGTCTATCCTGATAAGCACCATTTGTTTTTGTTTTTGTTTTTGTTTTTTTTCATTTTATTACAAAGTTAACAGCAGTGGGTCTCCAAACACATTCCATAGACCAATAGCAACAACATTACAAAAGAACTTGTTAGATATATCAATTTGCAGACCTACTAAGTTAGGAATTCAGGTACCAGGGACTAACTAGTGTGTGTTTTAATAATCTCTTCACGTATCTAATTCTTCCTATGCTAAAGAACATCTCCAGAAATACTCCATATTACACTTCTATCACTGAAAAGATGTAAATTCTCAAGGACAAATAAGATAAGAAATGTCATTATATATTCAATTAGGTAACTTTGTGTCTATTTACTTTGTAATCTTTTAGAAGCATCCATTCATCTGAAAGAATAACATCAAATATAATACTATGATAATAGCTTTAAAGTTGTTTAAAAAAAAACACCTGCACATATTTGTTTTCTTTTAATTAGTACAAAGTTGTAGAACATAATTTTTACATTCTTTGTGTGGAGTTTAGATAGATGGATAGACAGACAGACAGATAGATAGACAGATAATGTCTTAATTCCTTTTCCTTCCATCCTTCCTTCCTATTTTTTTTTAAAAAGCAGAGAATATAATTCTTCCCATTGCTCCAATTTACACCTTAGTTTATGCCTAGCTACAGAAGATGGGGAGAGGGAGTCAACAAGTCATGCCAGAAATCTTTCAATCATGACCAGTTCTGATCATCAGCCAGATAAGAATTCCTCACAAAGGCCTTCAAAAATACAACACAGAAATTATTCTGATGCCTCCTATAAGAAACACATGTTTGGTCACATACTAAACCATATATTACTAAGCAAGACAGTTATGCCCTGTTTTCATGGTATATTCCTACTTTATCTTGAAAGAAAACCTCAACTGACTGAATTTCCAATTTCTGGTTCTACTTTGACATAATCTTCAGTAAGTTGTTAAACATCTGTGATTTCTTTCTGAAGAGTAGAGGTGATGCCCATTCAAAATGTGTAGAAGGAGTACTATGGACCAGTGATCGTGAACCATTTTAGAGACAAGTGCCCAAAATGCAACCAAAAACTTATTTATCACTAGGTGCCAGCAATGCAAACCTGAATACTGAGGTTTTAGTTTAGAAAAGATAGCTCATATATGAACATCTTTTATCTTATTTTTTGAACATCTTTTGTCTTAAGAGAAAAAAAAAATAGATGCATGCCATAGGCTTGTCACCACTGCTATAGACTGATCACAGCTGATAAAATAGACTAATTTAAAGAAGGAAAGGAGAGTCAATTTGCTATAAATCTTCAGTAACTAAAGACTTGAGATTAAAGACCGAAGCCTTGAAATTTTATATTAGGAAAAAAATTTTAGACTGCTATATTAGACAGGTATTCATATTAATACAAAATGTTCATTATCATATTTAAAAGTTCCCATGTTGAGAAATAGTTTATAAGAACTGTAAGACACTATGATAGATTACTTAAGGAAAACAAAAATGTCTATTTACTTTCTAATCTTTTGGAAACATTTATCCATTCATCTGAAAGAAATCATAACATCAAATATAATATTATCGTAATAGCTTTAAAATTATTTTTTAGAAGAAACATATTTCCCTCAAATTAAATCTTATCTAAGCATCAGCCCAGGTGTAATTATTCATAACACTTAAGAACTCTTCACGACTACAACACAGAAGTGATTCTTAGGCCTCCTATAAGAAACACATGCTGGGTCACATACTAAACCTAGCAAACATAAAGCACATATTAAACCTAGAAAATATATCTAGCAAACATAAAGAGCACCTAAAAGGCATTAAAAACACACTTAAAAACCCAAAAAGTAGTTACAGACATTTAATATTAATTTAGTGAAAAAATAATCTACAAACATCAAATAAATGTAAAAAGATAGGTTAAGCATCAACTAAGTGCAGAAAATATGTCATACCACCTCATAATTGCCACATAATCCAATCAAGCTGGTAAAATTTGAAATCTTTTAAATACTTACACTTTAAAACTTTGATAATATCAAATGATATCAAAGATGAAAAGAAACAAAGTATCATAGACTTTTGCAAGCTGTGTAAACTGCTAAAATATTTTGGAAGGTAATATAGGGAGTCTATCAAATTGTAAGCAGGATTATCCTTTTACCCAATATTCCTCATTCTCATATTTAATTTAAAGAAATATTCATAATGTTCATAAAAGTGTTCATTGAAACATTCTTAGAACAGGAAAATTTGAAATATGTGAAAACTCAAATATTTAAAAAGAGGAACTTGAACCTCTCTGAATGAAGTTTTCAAGAGAAGCTTGAAAACTGTGATTAGTGAATTTTTATCCCTTTTGCCTTTAAGGCCAATACTTACGCATCTACTTATGCAATACTTATGTCTCTAAGTGTTCTACAGAATACACACATTTTTAAAATGACTTGACTAGATTAATTCAAAAGATGCTTCTTAGTCTCTCCAGAGAATATAATGATGCTAAAAGACTTGGTACCACTGAAGTCCATCTAAACTTCAAGCACATAGCATTACCTACAATTTAAATCTGTCATACACCAATATAAGAAAACATGTGTCTTCCTAATTTATTCAGATATCCTAAAATATAACTTGTTATCCAACTACCAAATACAATAACACCATCAATATGCCAACCACTGTGGACAGAGTATTTTGAAAAATATTTCTTTACCATGTGTCCTATTTTAAAGAAAATGTAGTGGAAGGACGCCTTTTGAATATATGTACATTTTCCACTGGACTTACAAAAAGATACTATTCATTCATCCTGTACTGAATGAAGCTGATTGGCTGCAATTAAACAATATGTAAGCAGGAGACAGAAGTGGTTAAAGGCAATTAAATTGAACACAACTATAAAATCATAGTAATTAAAACTCCCACAGAGAAATGTGGGAAGTCATCCAAGCTACTAATCATTTATAACATTTCTTACACTATTTAAGGGAATCCAGTTACAGATCATCAAACAATTAGAAAGAAATCTGAAGGTACTAGATGTATTAATCTGTAGTAGTACTAAAGTTTTTGAAGGATTGGCATAAGAATGGTTGCTCTCACTAACTTAGAAGGTCTTGGAATTAGCTGAGTCTAAGAGAAAGTTCATATAAAATACAGAAAATTTCTGAGAAAATTTGTCATGGTTTGGGTTTACTTCATCATCATAACAAAACACTTCCATTAAAATTATGACTGCAGTCAACCAAAGGTTCTTTCTCACAATTCTGATAATGGCTATGAAAGTCATACAATTCTAACTCAGGAACATGCCATCAAGAACAGACTGTTAAATCTTAAACATGCTGGGAAAATAGCTTAGCACCCCCAAGTGCTTGCCTGACAAGCACAAGGCCCTGAGTTTGATTCCCAGTACCTAAAGAAATAAAATTAAATTAAATTTAAAAAAATAAATCTTAAACTCATAAGTTTGAATATACTGGACTCAAAGAAAAAGATACAGTTATCACAAGTGGCAGGGGGCATTGACAGCAAACACAAAAATTTGGTTATGGTTTCTGGGAAACATCAAGACCTCATTTGGGTGAGTTTCTTAAAAAGCTGGTGATGGATGATTTTCATACCAAAAACCTTAGGGATCCACTTGTCTGCCCTTCCTCTAACTTATTCTAGTCTCCCATCAAGTCTCATAAACTATTCTTCTTCAACCAAACAGCAGGCTTTTCCTTCAGCTAGCTAGTCTTGAAATTTTCCTTTTATTCATTCTTACCTTAAAAGCTCAGCAACTACCACATTTACATCTACCACACAGATGATTGCACATTTCAATCCCTAACCTCAATCTCTCCCAACCTACTGCTCTAAACCCTAAGGTTTCAACCTTTCATGTCACTCATCTATAATTACCTTCATGCTGACAAAGATCTATGTCATTTAGAATATTTAGACTGATCATGATCCTGAGAAATGAGTTTCCTTGGTCCTACTCTATTTCTGCTAGAGTACACGATGCTTACTAAACCAAGTATTTCAGTGAGAAGTGGAACTAGAGACACTTTCAGAGGCTAAACAGCAATGTCATTTTTTCCCACAAAATGTTCAATAACTAAATACCTATATATTCAACAGTTAAATATCTATTCATATAGATATGTACACACACATATATATACACATATATAAAAATACAGGAGCTTATTACTAAATATTAATTTTATAACATTCAAAAGTGGAAGTATTTATTTCTAATCACCATTAGCTGAAGTTTTAAATAGCCTTCCATATTCATCATCTACTGCTACAAACACTGAGAACATAGCAAATTAAACAAAGCAGCAGTATTGCCAGGAGAGCAACTAATGCCATCATTTCATCACTGGAAATTCCACATGATAATGTGGTTATTCTCAATTGTAAGCCTCTTAAGGCCAATCAAGTTAATTAATTAATTAATTGAATGAAGTATGTCAAATTGTTGTTTCTTAAGATTCCACATTAGAGAAGTAAAGCAAGCTTAGGATAGTTTTTCCTGAACGAAATTGTAATTTGTGCTTTCTTTAAAATAATTCACCATATTCAATTACAGGAGTTTCAGTGGCACAATTGGTTAGTGCACAGTACTTCTACATCATATTCAATTACAATGGCTCACATAATTAGAATTTTAATACCTATAAATTCAACTTTTTCTGCCTACCTTTGAAAGTAATAGGATTAAAAGTTAGTAAACAATTAAATATAGGTATATATGCATTCAGTTAATAGTTTCTATACAAGAATCACATTTTATGTTTTATTGAGGTTGTTATGTTTTCTTCTACAGATAATATGACTCTCAAAGTTGGAACTGTAATTGTATAAGTATTTGTCAATGTGTTTATGTATACTGATATATATACTTGCAGTAACAGCATTTTTAAACTGAATGGAAACGAGATAGCCTCTTCCCACTCCTCTGCAAATCTGCAAACACTGCTGGATGTCAGACTCCCTTGAAGTTACACATGTAACCATAATCCCAGTATATACCTGTACACACAAGTTTAAGAATTCACAATTCATCTAGTTAGCGTATGCTATAGACCTGGAAATGCAGAGGGGGAAAAGTCCCAACAAAGAAAACATCTGTAAACATAACACTATAATTTTTCAACACGTATTTATTGGACAGCAAAACTGTAATGATCAATATCCCAAAACATCAGCACTGAGGCTGGGGAACACAAATCTGATACATCAACTGTTCAACCAGTGATTGGCAGGTTTTCATCCTCCTTCCCCAAGACTGAACTGCAGCCAGTTTTCATCCAGCCAGTGATAGGTACTCTTCATCAACAGAAGAAGGTTAAACAAGACTGACACATGTGGAAGACAATGCATGGTGGGATTACAAGAATGACAGACTAGATCAATGACTCATACCCTTACATCAGAGATGCTTTAGGGAGAAAAACATAACCACAAGGATTTCTCATTATACAGATGCCAAATGGGCTCCTCCATTCATAGCTGGCATACTCTGGAAGCTGTTTATGGAGCTAATTATAGCCACAGAGATTCTAACGAAAGCCTCTACCTTTTATTTAACTAGAGAAACCACAGTTGGGAGAACATTAGACAAACCTGGTTCACACAAGCCTACTAATCAGTTTTCAGCTCCATCCCCACCCAGGCCAAGGAAAGGTTCCTCACCGGTGTTTCATCTTAGAATTCAAAACCAACAATTCCCAGCTATCAATAAGCAGGCAATCTATAAATAGTATATATTTCTAGCATACTACCTACATTGTATTTATATATTATTTACAGCCAGGCAGAACATCATTATAACTGCAAATATAAAAACAAAGCTGTAAAGAGGTGGTTAGGTAGCTAGAAATACTGACATGGTCCATTTATTTAAGAGTTGAGAAGCTAATGAATAAATAGGACACAAATGTAAGTTTTAACTTGGTAGAATAGGCCAGGACAAAGGGTACACTGTTCCTCTATATCTCAATTAAAATTAGATGTCTTAATAAGAGGATAAAGGGTGAAAAATATTTTCTATAATAAATGAATTTTCATTATGTTGTATCTTCTTGGGGAACACCAATTACACTAATGACAGACCATACTTTGTTTTAACAGCAGGTCTGGACCAGCCTTACTTCTTATCTCAGGCACTACATTTGACAAAGGTCATTTATCAGTAAGTGGTAATCTATGGCTTGACATAAGTCACTATACTATGTCTCAAGTAATTTAACATAATTAAAAACACGAATAAAAGATGAATATACTCCAAATCAGCAAACTACCATTTAAAAAAGGAACTTCTCTTTTTTAATGAAAGAAATCTTGGCCTCCTACCAGCACATATAACCATCTAAAATATTTGTTCAGGCACTGAATATCTAAAGGAAGTTTATGAGATAAAGACTGAATAATAAGTAATAGTGAAAAAAAAATACTGCTGTGTTTCCAAAGTATACTCTGAGCAAACATTTACAACAGATATTGCATACAGCATAGGCCACTAAAGAATCAGGTCTTTTAGAATCTTACATTTTCACAATTTTTTTCTTTTCCCCTGAATTTTCCTTTGCTGAATAGCAATCCCAGAATCAAAATCAAAAGACCTTTTTTTAAAAAACATACAATTCACACTCCCCCCACTCCCGCTTTGCTGTCAAGTGTCTGACCCTGGTTTGATAATCTCATTTCCTGAGAATCAAAAAGCTGGAAATTTAAGCTTCCTAGAGTGTTAATTGTGGCCCTGCTCCATTGCTAATCAAAAAATTGGATGTTTTACATGAAAATGCTTCTCTAATTAATTCTCAGTCATAAATCACCCTGGTTTTAATAACCCCTCCTTGATTGGATAGCCTTTGAAGAGACAGTGCAGCTAATCCGCTAAACTAGAAAAAACACACGCAGAGGAAATAATAAGTTGGCTTACAAGGTATGAACTAGATGACTGCATTAATACTGTCAAACCAAGAAATGAATGTCCTTTCCAGGCCTTTCATGCCTCACCCTGTACCCCATAAAATAAACCATGAAACTAGGAATCATGAATAAAAGCAAGTGTCACAGAGTTCATGCATCAAAAGTTAAATCTTTTCACTCTCGGTCTACAAAACAGCTATTCCTATCATTTTGGTTCCCTTGACATTTTTTCCCTAGAAACCAGAGATCCAGCAATGTCCACTTGTCATATTGTCTATTTTAATAAGACAAGGCTTGTGCTTCCCTCTTTCCTCTGCTTCTGACTGACAATATATTATCATACATATCTCTAAGAGGTGCTGAACTGAATTTTCATTATCCAAAATGTCAAGATTCGTTTTTGTCATCAGAGAACACAGCTGGTCTACACCAGCAGCCCTTTGATTAATTCAAATGGAACAAGTCACCTATACATAACTTCATTTTCCCTAGACTAGGCCTTACATTCTGCAAGTTTTAATTTACAGCTGGTCAGTTTAAGATACCATTTGCTATCAGGGAGGGACCTGAAAAAAATGGAAAGTCTTAATTAGTAACACTTTGCATTAGCCCTGTGATTACCAATAAAGCAACAATTGGGAATTTTTAGTTTGAGAGCAGGACTTACTCAGAACTTACCCACAAGCCTTCAGATGATAGAACTATACAGATACACAATAATAATTACTTTTAGTAAGCCCTATTTTAACATGTAAATAAATATATCTGTAGCTTTCCAGGTTATTTATGAAATAGTAACATGTATTCTGTGACATGTGAAAACTTAATGAACTTAGATACAAATTATTTCAAAAGAAATTACGTAGAATAAGAGGTAGGATAATTATCACAAGAGAAAAAAAGATCTGAGGTTGATTCTAATTTCTATATAGAAGGCTGAAATCCACAACTTTATAGCCTCTATATCATAAAGATGTTATACTAAGAACAGACTAGTGACCACAATGAAACATGATTACACTTCCAGATGAATATCTACAATTGAAACCACTGACAATACCAAGTTTCAGCGTATACTGCAAGTAAGAATATAAAATGATGTACTCACTTTAGAAAACTACCAGTTTCTTTAAAAAGTTAAACATACACTAACCATATGACCCACTAAGTTTAATCTGTATGTATTCCCAAGGGAATTGAAAATACATGTCCCACACACCGTCTTGTACACATATGTTCACACCGTATTACTCAAAATAACTAAGAATGGGAAACAACCCAAATGTTCATCAACAGAACAACTACAGGAATAAACAGTATGTGATACATACATTCAATAGAGTACTACTCAGCAATGAAAGGAAACTACTGATATATACAACAATATGGAGTAATGTCAAATCATTATATAGAATAAAAGTCTGTAAACTGGATGATTTCATTTATATAAAATTCTAGACATTTCAAGCTAAACTATTAAGACATAAAGCATTTCAACAGTTAACAAAGGACTGGAATAGAGAGAAAAACCAACTATTTCAGGGCCAAAGAAAATACTGGTAATAAATGTTCTGCACCTTAATGATGACACTATTTTCACAAGTGCAAATATCTTTCCCAGTCATTCAAGTATTCATTTTAAATAAATATGGCTTAATGCATATAAAGTATCCCAGTAAAGAAGAAAAAATGCAGAGCCACTTCACATGCAAGTTATCTTGCAAACTCTTTATAATACAACTCTATTAGACAACAACTTTGTCATTTATTCATTCTGTTACTTTGATCAACTGTAAAACCGAGAAAATTTGGAGAAGAAAAAAATGTTGTTGTTTGCCTTTCTCATAGTAAGAAAAACAGTCTATCAAGTTTCATCCTTTAATCTGAAGAAATATTTGGGAGTCTCAAAGGAAGAATCAGGACTATCAAGATTAAGTGGTGTATTAATCCTCTAGTGATGAATAAGAAATTACCACAAACTCAGCAGCTTAAAACAATGTAAATCAATTATCTGATAATTTCTGTGGGTCAGAAGTCATGAGTTAGCAGGGTCCTATGCTCAGGGTCTCACTAACCTGAATCGAAGTACCAGTTCATAATCTTATTTAAGGTGTAGGGCCCTCTTCCTACCTTATTCTGGGTGTTGGCATAGTCTGTTCCTTATGGTTGGTGGATTGATTTTTTTTTTTTTTTTGTCTGTTTGTTTGGGTTTATTTTGAGATAGGGTCTCACTATGTAATTCAGGCTGGCCTTCAACTCACTTTGTAGCCCAGACTGGTCTCAAACTCGCAAGGATCCTCCTGCCTCAGCCTCCCGAGTGTTGGGTTTACAAGCATGCACCTCCACGCCTGGCTTGGTTGCTGGATTGAACTCTAGATTTTCTTGCAGGTTATTAAAGTGAGGTCATTCCAGGTCCTTAACAAATGGCCTACTCCTAACAAAAATTATATCTTCAAGGTTAACAGAAAAGCATCTGCCACTGATTTTTGTCTCTTTTAAGAGGCTCATCTGATAAGGTCAGGCCTAGCCAAGATAATCTCCCTGTTGAGTAAATCAAAGTCAAATCACTAGGGACCTTAATCACATTTCCAAAATTCCAGTCAGAACTGCCATACAATGTAAACTGATCACGGGAATGGAATGAGAGTCTTTCACAGTCAAAGATCATGTCTGCACAAGGGGAGGAATCACACAAGGACATGCGTCAGGTCACTGAGGTCATTACAAAATTCTGCCTATTACCAGTGGGGATATCAATATAATAAATGTAATAAAAATATAATTCAAAGTAACTACAGAGCAAACAATGGCAGAAAGAAGAGTACTGAGAAGTTAAGTGATGTCTAACAATAAAGTCTACCCAAGAATTCTAGGTGGAAACGTGTGTGTTTATGTTTTATTTCAAGAATTCCTCTAGAAGAACACAAGGTCACTTAATCATGAAAAGTTATACTGTGAACCAGTGACATGGTTTGTAGACTCTAAAGTAAATAATTATATCCAAAAACTCCTGCCAAAATGGATGGGGGAAGAGTAACAGAAGGAAGTATTTAGGGATTCTTTGGGGGGGGGGGAGCAGTAAGATAAACTACAAAACCACCCAAAAGATGAAAACTTAGCTGATACAGCATTATTTTGGGGTATATCTGTAAATCCCTAGATTAAATAAGTATCTTTCCCAACAATGTATCACCAAACCCAATGAGGACTTAAATAGAACAAAAACACAACAGGGAGGTCAAATTCACTCTTCCTGAATGAAGTGAGACATTCATCTTCTCCTATACTTGGATACTTATGTTCCGGGTTCTCTGGCATTTGACTCTGACTAGAACTTTCACCACCTACTCAACACCCACACCCAGGTTCTAGGGCCTTCTGCCTCAGACTGGCATTTACAACACTGACAGGCATCTCAGGCCTTCAGGTTTAGACCAGAATTATCACTGGCTTTTCTGGGTCTTCAGCTTACAGATGGAAGATCAAGGAGACTTCTACAACCCATAATTGAATGAGTTACTCTCTCAGAGTAAATCTCTTTCTATAGAAATGGTGTTTCTCTAGAGAACCATATTACTTCTTTTTATGGTACTAATTTGGTATCATGCTACAGGAAGTGATTTCAAACTGAAAGCAAGAGGAAGGCAAAACAACAATGTACACAAAACAATGCGACTTGTTCAGATACATTTAATTCATAAATGGAATGTCCTTTCCCTTTTAACCTTTCTATTTATCACAGTCTAATCATTTTAAATTATTTGGATAGTGAAATCAAAGCAAGTGACTTCAATGATGATCAAACATTTTTGAAAAGAAATGTGCATGTTCATCACAGCCTCTGGGACACATTCAACCTGGGAAGAGCAGGTTGCTAAAAACTCAAATCAATAGGTGTGGCTCTCCACATTAGAGATATGTGTGATTCCTGCCTAGACGCTCCCAACGGATTTCACCTAACATTACAACCTCAGGATGATCACTGAGATAAATACAATTTCTTAATACTCTAAAGACTTTTGTCAAAGAAACATACACAGGTTAAAAAAAAAAAGAGGGAGTTTCTAGGGACCATTTTGGAAGATACAATTTAAATGTATATACTCATAATTAACATGGGTACTCCTTAATTTATAAAAATATTTACTGATGCCTCCTAGGTGTTTACAATGATGCTTGGTGCTGGGAGTCACAGATCAAATAATAATTGTCAACATTTGCTCAGTACTTAGTATGTGCTAGGAACAGTTCTAAACATTTTACAAGTGTTAATTCATTTCAATCTCATTATAGTCCTGTGAGGTTAAGTATATTATACTCACAGTTTATAGAAAATGAAGTAACACATAGAGGAATTAATTTGCAAAAAGTCACCAAGGTAGTTACTCTAACTATAGAAACCACACTCTGAAGTCCTCCTCAGACTTTGATCTCTGGAACAGAGATAGAGCAAGGGACTGAGAATCTAAGAACCTAGATAGAGCTTTGGAGATAAATGTCTTTCATAGAAACAATTTAACTTCTTTTGTTCACAATTGAGAAAACTGGTTAAGTAATTTGCACAAAATCAGAAAAAGTTATTATGAAAGATGCTTGATTTTAATACTAAAAATACAGGATACAACCAAGAAAATATTCTTCAAAGAATAAAGTGGATACTAAAATTAACAGATCCATCAAAGCTTAGAAATAAGAAAAAAATTTGCAATTTAAAATAAAGGAGGACAAGGTAGGGAAAAAACCATAACTCTAACACTCTGGTCTTAAAAAAGCAAAAGATTATGAGTTATCACAAACTGTTGAAAGCCTTAAATTTGAGGAAAGAGATGACAGATTAAGTTCATAAAATTATATTAGATTATATCTGATATATCAAACAAGAGTGAGAAACACAAAAATATATGCTAAGAAAGCTGTCTTCATCCTTAACTAGCACTCTATAAAAGCTATTTCTCTTTTTGCATTTCCTTTCTTAACAAGTAACGTAATTATCTACCCAAGTCACCAGATTGGAAAACTGGTAATCAGCCAAAATGTGTGTTTCTTGCTCACACTCCATACAGAATATTATGTCCAACTGATTCTACCTCCAAATTAGCTTAGGATTCCTTCCCTCTTGTCCCAAAAAGCTGGCAGAGTCTTTGATAAGCTCTCACCTGAAATAACAACACAACATGATTCCTTGTTGCCAGTCTTACTGTACTCAATTCATTTTCATTGCAGACATAAGAAAACTTTTTCTGAAACATAAATTTGACTATATTACTTTGCTACTTTGAACCTGTGGAGGACTCCTTATCATCTACAAAAGAAAATCCAAACCTCCTTGTGTTATACCAAATCTACTATTCCCCTTGTCCACATACAATCTACCCCATACACTCTATGCTTCAACCACAAGAAAATGCCTAGAAAATGCTACAAAACTCTCACCCAGCTATGTGCTGCTGATTTACCAACTTGAATTCCTTTCTCAAACTCTCTTCCCTAGATCAGATAGTTAATTCACTTTCCAGTTCAGTGAAAGGATTCTTCCTTTGTAATACTTTATATGACCAGCCCTGGAAATGTGAAGCATTTTCTTCTAAATGCTCCTACAGTAACTGTAACATTCACTAGAACTGTAACTGTTTCACATAGAAATACTGACTATACAATGTGTCCTCCACTGTGTCAACTGATACAACAACCCTAAATAAAGGGCAGGGTAAGGGTTATCAACTTTATTATACAGGTGAGTAATGTAGAGCTCAGAAAGCCACAGTGAATTGTCCAGTAAAACCGGAATGCGGAATAGGTGCTCCTTTCATTAAGCCACAATATCCCAAAGGCTCCTCAAAACACAAACAGAGTGGCACCGATATTCCACATATGAACATCACTAACCAGCTGAACAGGGATATGCAAATTAGTTAACTGATGCAGAAATCAGACACTAATGTGCAAACAAACAGGGACTTATTTGAGCTAAGTGGGCATGAATATGCAAATGAACTGGCTGCAATTCAGTGGATGTCATCACAATTCTAGGAATGAACATTCTATATTATGACTATTACAATATTCATGTAGCATTCATACATACTATCATATATTACTGTAATATGGGCTTTTTCAAGTTTAAATTTGTAGAAAAGCCAAAAGTAACTTGATGCACATTTTCATCCACATCACAATCTCAAGCTGGAAATCAGATGTGAGCACAAAGAATTCTGCAGTCTCCGTACCAAACTAAGCTGCCATCACCACTTGCATTTCAAGCTGAACATTCTATTTTTAGCCTCAGGTACTTTAGAAATAGCTTGAGCTGATACTTCATGATCTGGGCCCTGCTGATACATCTACTCTCGTCTACCATGCACAGGCTAAGATACACCACCATAGTTGCATATAAAATGTTACTTTCCTACAGAAATTTTAATACAGTTGTATGGCTATAACGCTTGAACACCATCCACAATATTCAGTGTGTGATAACAGCTAGCTTTTGCTCAAGTGTAATAATGTCCTTTACTTTCCTATCATTACCAGTATACCATAGATTCTTACTGATTCTTAATTTCTTAGTTATTAGGATGAGCAATGGGCAATATCACTTCACTATAGCTTTGGCACTCCTTATATCATCTCGGGTTCTTCAAAGTAACAAACTGTAATTTGTAGAGGTCTATACATATAAAGAAAATTCCTTAGCTCATAGAAAAAGTTACATCCTACTAATGTTCTAAAACAAAACTGGTAAGAGAACAGCCTATACTCTCAGCCATACATGTAACCCTTCTGTGTGTAGTGCCTGAGATCTGTGCCCCTAGTTTATCTGGAAGGCTGGTTTTCATCTATTACAACCTACCTTAAGCCTTAAATATATGTCAACACTTGCACGTACATTGACTTTACATTATACACATTCTATATAGGTATATGCAACTCCATCACAGTGTGGGTCACAGGGCTAACATCACTGTTTGTGCGTGGAATTAATTAAACTGTAAGTACAGCGACATGGAAAAAAAAATTCAAAGACCTAGAGACTTAACAAGGTAGAGCTCAATACCACACTTCATCCATAATTATGTCTTCACATATGTGCTAGCATGGGAAGATGAGCCACTTCTTTCCTCTAAGAGCAGGACCTTGAATTGCACATATTCTACTTACACTTCATTGGCGAAAATTAAATTATATGTGCATGGTGGGCTACAGGCAAACTTTGCAAACAATAGCATTTCAGGTGCCTGTGTGCGTATCTTAAAATCAGGGACTCTATGAACACTGCAGAAAGGGAGAACCATGTTGGAAGGCAAATGTGAGACTCCGTGACACATTATGGTCCCTTTCTTTTCTCTTGTGCTTCAAAATCAAAGCTTTCTTTTGCTCATTTTTCTTTCCTTTTCATTAGTGTATGTTTGTGATACATAATAAATATATTTATCATGGAAAATTAGTACATAAACACATATTCATCTTTGCAATTTGCCCTTCCTCTTCCACCCCTTTTGTCACTTCCCAATCCCAGAACCCCTCCCATCTCTGCAAAGTCTAGCTTCCAGTTTCCTATCTTCTAACTTGTTTTCTGCTAATGTATTTATATTTGGGTTTCTCAAATAAGAGAAACCATGTGATATTTAACCTTCTGAGTCTAATTTACTTCACATGCATTGTGGTCTTCAGGTATATATATTTTTCTATAAATGACTAAAATTTATCTTTCTTGATGGCTGAGTAGTACTCTATTGTGTGTAAATACCACATTTTGTTTAATCCTTTATCTGTTGATGGGCATGTAGGCTGCTCCCAACATTTAGCTTTTGCAGGGTGTGGTGGCATACGCCTATAATCCCAGCACTCAACCTATGTTCATAGCAGCACAATTTGTAATTGCTAAAATGTGGAAGCAACCCAAATGTCCATCCACCAAGAATTGGATAAGAAAATTATGGTACTTTTATATAATGGAATATTACTCAGCTATAAAGAAAGATAAACTCAAGGCCTTTATATTTAAATGGTCACAACTAGAGACCATACTCATAAGTGAAATAAATCAAATATACATGTGCAAGCACCGCATTGTTTCACTAGTGTAAAACTTGAAAGAGTTAATTTAAACTCGGAGGTATGATAGACACTGTGAAATGATAGGAAACCACGAAGAGTAAAGGGCTTCTGGGATGTGGGAAAAGAGAAGGGAAAGAAGGAGAAATTTTGTATGTATGTATATACAGGATAGTTAACATGGTTGTTCTTCTGTCTTCTATTTCTATGCTGAAAGAAATTGTCAATGAGTCTTCGGTTGACCAGTATTGCATGTCTATATCTGTTTTCATGAGAAGCCACTTTGAAGATATCAATATGTAATACAACCACCATTGTTAATTCCCTACCACTTTGTTTGTAACTCTGTATTGTCTGTATTGTGCTTGTGATATGTTGTAAAATGTTGTATGTCTGTTAATGTTTCCCTCCTTTTATCTTTAAAATAAAAAAAATAAAAATAAAAAAAAATCCCAGCACTCAGGTAAGAGGATCACCATAAGTTTGAGGCCAGCCTGGGCTACATAGTGAGTGAGTTCAAGGCCAGATTGGACTATAGAGCAAGACCATGTCTCAGAAAACAAATAAATGAATATTTAGCTTTTATTAGTTATGATATTATAAATATGGGCATGCATGTATCACTATAATAAACCCAGAAGAGGTATCATTGACTCAAATGCAATAGAATATAGTTTGCTATGTATTATTTTCTCCTGAAGGCCTATGGAAATGTCCAGCATGAGTAAACACACAATAAATTTATACAAGATCAGTAAGTAGGTAGTCCTAGAAAACATAAGAAACTAAAGCAGAGTGCCTGCTGACTCCAAGTCATGGTAGGTGACTGAGTTCTAAGCCAGAGGATGAGGGAGTCAGGAAGGAATTCATCTAACCAGTTTTCTTCACATGAACTACTTAAAGTATAGTATAAATTTATGGACAGTTTGCAGCTTTGGCCTGGGCCTGGAATTTTGATGGAATAGTATAAGCTAAAGTACCTGTTCTGCTATCACAGAAAACTCCAAATTTGGTCTGGACTTCCAAGTGGGAACATTAAACTACAAACATAGATTTATCTGTGGAGTCTTAAAGACTTTATTCTAAAAAAATTACCTGTTTGTATCTATTTTTAATAAGATTCATAAAATATACAAAAGTGTTTAAGACATAGTTTTTTAAAAAAATAATAAAACAGCTTAAGAAAATAGTGCTTATCTTTGAATCCCTGTATGTTCCTCTGTGTAGTTATGTCCTCTTCCATCCACTCCAAAGGTGATCTCCTTCTTGAGTTTTATACTTATGCTCCCTTAACTTACTATCTGCACACTTTTCACAAAGTAGGCCTACATAACATACTGTTCAGTTCGGCCTGTTTCTGATCTTTATACAAATGGGGAAAAAAAATTATATATTTTTTCTTATATGCCTAATATCATGATTCAACCAAGTCACTGTACAGTATAGTTCATTCATTTTCATCACTACATGGTACTCTACTATATGGCTCTAATGCAATTTGTACATCCATCCTCCCATTTATGGGCATTTGAATATATCTACATTTTTGCTATTAAAACAAAGCAATAACATATACACATTCTTCTGAATAGGTTTTTGCCTGTCAATTTGAGTTCTCGATTCATTAAAATGCATTTTACTGGATGATATGAGGTTCAGATTCAATTTCTTTTTATCTATATAGATAATCAATAGCTCACCATCTATATTGATTAGTTGGGTTTTCCCAAGAAACTTTAATGTCAGCTCTTTCCTGTATCAACGTTCCACTTGTGCAGGGATCTGCTTCTCAGGGTCTACAGTGGTTGATGAAAGTGTCTTTAGAGCCCACAGAGAGGATGAAGAAAGAGCTGATGAAGTGCTGGTCTACATGGGTGGAGCTCTGAACCCCAATTCTACTTTGTCAAACTATTTCCACTTTAATCTATTTTCCATACAGAACTATGAAATCACACTTAGAAGAGTTCTACAACTAAAAAGCAAATGTGAAAGTATTAAGCTATTAGTTCTAAAACACTTTATACCACTGAAATCTGTTTTATATTGTAGACATACTGCATGCATGTGTACAGGAATTTCATCTGAAATTTGATAAGTCATTCAGATAAGGTTAATTTCTACTAATACTACTACTAGTATAATACTAATACTATTATAATACTAATACTATTCTACTAATACTATTCCTGAAGGACCCACGTTCACATTTAAAATATAAAATTTCCTTATGAACTTTGCCTCATTGAAACAATAAAAATTTTGTAATTTAGCATTTTCATCAGTTCCTACTAAAGACTTTCTTCATTCTATGCCATAAATGACTGTGGTCCTCTGTACTTTCTATAAATGCTAACTTAGAATGAGAAGCATTATATAAACTATTATATTTAATAAGAACATAATTTCTACAGTTCTGAAGTCCAAGAAAATGAGCCAAACTGTTACTTCTAACTTAATGAAAATTTAATATGAACTAAATGATGAAAAATGAGATAGGACTTTTAAAGTTCTCTGTTGTAACATGTCAGAAATTAATATTTCCTCATACATTTAATTATTTACCAAATATCTTATAAATGAGGTATAATATATACATATGTACTTGTATCACTTTTAAAACTCCAATACATTACATTCTCTCTTCTCATAACTGTATAAATGAATATAATTTTTGTGAGGTTCTAGGTCATCAATTGGTTCTGAACAATGACTAAATATCATATCTCAAGAATAACGCCTATTTTGGACCTTCAAGATCAGTTTTCTCATGTATTCCAGGATTTTCCATGTGGTTGAACTAGCAGTGTTTTATCGAGTAGATAGCATACTGTATGGACTACAGTTTTGCAAAATATAAATCTATCTTATATAAACTAAACCCACAGATGAAGAACATTTTTAAGTAAAATACATTTCTGCATGACATGGATTGAGGCTAACAGGTACTACACATAGTAACAAATTTGGCATACAATATTTTGATTTCTTAAATGATTTGAAATAATGCATGAGATGAAGAAAATATATTTCTTAGGAACAGAAGAAGAAATTCACATTTATAAAATCTCCAAGTTTATTATAAGACAAATCTTACACGTAAATTGACATTCTTTCAAAAAAGCATGAATATAAATACCCAAAGAGAGCAAAAATCCATTTTTATATACCAGAGTCTAAAACAGAAAAGGCAACTATGAAAATTAAAGTTATTTTTGAAACAATTACATGTAATTTTCAGAAGAAATAAATGTACTTTTCATGTTCCCTGCATAGTTATATAATTATTAACAATGTCATTAAGTAAAATTTAAAAGACTGAAAAGAATTTTCTAGTCAAATTTCAGGACATAAAACTCTATAAGGGTTTCTTATACTTAAAGCTGTGTAACAAATGTGTAATATGAGTATAAAATTGCTGTTCTAAACAGCACAGCTCACTTCAGCCAAACCGTCTATAAAAATGTGTGTGTAAGTAAAATTTTGCTTTAAATACTCCATTATAAAACAGCTTGCTATTTAAGAGGTTTCTATTATAAATCATTTTATAAGAAGGATAATCAACCTATGGTTAATCTATCTCAAATATTGTCATACCTTAAGGCAAGGCACTTCCAGACAGATTAATTACAGTATTATGAAGTATTCACAATTCCAGTCCCCAGCAAACCATTTGAGAGGGAAACTCAGAAAATTCAGGTCAGGCCAGTAAAAGAGCCCAGTTTTCCCTGATGCCAGTACTTTCATATTTACTACGTTAAGCAAATCCTTTTAGCAAAGTCAATTCTCAAATGGTTGGAGCTTTACAGAATATTATAATGTCAGGGCTACCAAAATGCTACTCATTAAACTAATGGAATAAAAATGGCACTCTAAAGACGGTATCACTGAGTACAAACAGGAGTACTAAGTGGCCCCAAGACGGAAAAGAAACTGTAATCAAATCTGAGAATGCATTTCTACTCAAATCAGTGTCTGTTTACAAACTCTACCCATTTGTGAGTCTCATCCTTATAAATGAGAGAAGATAAATCATAAGACTCCTAGTCTGTTTATTAAAGCTTCCACTAGGGCTTCTCAAATAAGTAGGCTTGTGCCTACAAATAAGGAAGTAAAGATAGAGCCTTTCTTCATCAAAAATATGGGGATTCAATCCAAAGCTTCATACATGATCTACCTCAATTCCCCATCACATAATTTTTTAAGAGCCAAGCAATTATGGCTAGGCACTGGTGTGTATCAATGAATAAGAAATGCATTCTGGGTGGGAAGAAGTATAGCAAATCAACATATTGCCAAGTGCGTAATACATGTGCACAGTAAGAAAAGTATTACGAGAAAATCTCTTAAATGTCGCAATAAAAAATTACAGAATTTAGGGGTGGATGTTGGAAGAAGTCAGGAAACAGCACTGAGATTTGAACAGGAGACACTGATATAGAGGTCCTGTTTACCTAGGCACTAAGTAATGCATGGCTACAATCATCTTGGGAGCATTATAGAGTAGACACATAAAAAGTCCCAGGACAAAACATGGAAACACCAGGCGTTAAGTAGACTCAGAAGAAACATTAAAAGGAAAATAGCTGGTAAAGATAAAGTGAGAAGAATCCAGAAAACTAGAATCCACCAGGATAGGACTCTCTGGAGACCTTGAGGACAGTCAACTCAGTTCACTGAAGTCAAGGAGAAAATCAGAGACAAGAAAGATGATGTAATGTTTCCACTTCCACGATGATAATGTTTAAAAGCACTATCTTAATTTAAATCAAAATCATCAGTCTGCCAGGGATGTTGCTCAGCAGCAAAGCACCCGTCTGGTAAGGATAAGATCATGAGTATGATGCATAGTACAAAAAAAAAAAGAAGAAAAAAAAATCATCATTTTAATTTTTCCAAAGTTCAAACTTCTAACTTCCTAGCCACAATCTGCCCTAAAGTAGTCAAGACTGAAAATGGATCTTTTTCTCATTTGAGAAATTTGAGGCACAAACTGATTAACCTGAGAGTTTATTTTGGCCATGAGCAGAATTATTTTGATTTTTTTAACCCTCATGAGATAACGTGCTCATCAGTTACCTTATTCTCCTAAAGAATTAAAAATTAAATCTAAGAAGCTGTATTCAAGCTAACTGTTCATTAAATCTCTTTCTTCCCCTACAGCTCTGCAGTCTAAGCAATATAATGAAGCAACGGAGAGGCTCAAAACAACAGGAAGTCAATGATTAATGTAGACACATGCACAAGTTAGATTTCCACCTGTTATTTCATACACTTTCAAGTAGCACCCCCACCTCCTCAGCCCAATTGCCAATGGCAGACTATATAATGAACCATCTGTACCACAACAGCTAGAGTCAATTGAGATGGGTTGATAGTACCAAAGAAATCTCATTTTAATACTATATTGTCCTTTGTGCATTGTTAGGCTGAGTAATATTTTTAATTACATGATAAATTGAAAACATTGACAGAAACTTAACTTTTGTAAAATTTGAACTTTTCTAATGATACTCTGATGTTCTCTACGGTGGATTTTTTTTTTTTGCTGCTCCCCTGCAACAGAAAGAAAAATTGACCCCATGCACCAAACCACTGGGAAGCAAAGCCTGCAGATATGTGGTATTAACAGAAGAGACAAAAATCTTCTGCCAGTCTCTTATGGTTTGACTGAACTATTCAATTATGCCTTTTCAAGGGTAAGCTGAAATGCAGATCTCACTGTGGTCCTTGGATGAGGCAGATTAATAGAATAACTAAAAAAGGATGTCCGTTTTTAACAGAAGATAGGTGTGATTTCCTATCTTTTTTCCTGCTAAAATGTTAAAAGCATTCATCAGAGAAACTTTTGCTCCTGAATGAATGCCATCAAACTTTTACAAAACCTCGTCAGCTGATCCATTTTCTCACAAACTGTGTGATGTGTCAGCTCAAGCAAAGTATTTTCAATGATTATTATGAACAGGAGTGTTTGAGGACTGCTTTTTCTCTCTTGTGACCAGAGGTACTCCTCCTATCTTGCCAAACACTATAAATGCAAGAGACTCATACTTAAAAGTCCCATATTATACTGAACTTTTTGAGATGGGAAAGTTATAGGGATTCTGTACCACCCCTGAATAAAATTTCTCTGTAATTTGGTTGAATTGTAAAGTATTTTTGAATACATATGGTAGTCTCCTCATGGGCTAGACAGTTCAGGAGCAACTTTTCTATTTCGTAAAGCTTATGGATAGCGTGACTGAAGAGAACACACCATATGCATAGCCTGTACTTCTCCTTAAACTTCAAAACACCTGGAAACCTAAGAAGCTGAAAAGGGTTGACAGCAACCCACCTCTTTAGGGTCCTTCTCTTTCTCCATAGTGATCTTTCTACCCTACCTTGCACTGTAACTGTCCTCACTCTGTGACTGAATCAACTAATATTTAATGAACATTTACAATATGAGGCACTGTGCAAAGCACAAGAATTAAAATGTTATTAATATACAATTTCACTCATGGACCGTATAGTGTAATTGCAAACACAAACAAGTAAGTTTTCACTCACAATTTAATGAGGCAAGTAGTTGGGAAGAGAACATAAAGATATGGCAGGAGTACACAATCCAGAGTGTATATGTGTTTGTGGTATGCTGGGGAGCAGAGCAGCTGGCAAGGAAGATCATCAGAATAAGGGACCTTTAAATTTAACTTAGAAAGCTAAATAGGATTTAAATCAACAAAAGACAAACAGAATGTGTGTGAAAACTCTAAAGTCAAGGTACTGTACTAGAAATAACATTCCAGAAGGAAGATATTACATTCATTATATGTCAGACACTGAGCAACCTGCCTCTTTAGGGTCCTTCTCTTTAGGGTCCTTCTCTTTAGGTGGGTCCTTCTCAACCCACCTCTTATGGGACTTTTAAGTATGATTTAAAAGTCATACACAACTCCTCGAACTTTCACTACCACTTCATGTGGCAGGTACTGCTATTTTTAGAAAAATGAAAAAAGAGGCACAGAGATAATATCATGTACCTTACTTAAGGCTGCAAAGCTGTGTGGGGAGCTAGGTTTTTAAATGTAGACAATCTGGGCCCGGAACCACCTACGCTGCATTCACACTATGCTCCGCTGTCTCTTGAGAGATGATGGACCACTGAAAGAGAACTGAAACTGTTCCAATGGCAATAGCCCAGTGTTCGTTTTCATTGTCTAACAAAAGAATTGGTATCAGTCACTTATCCCGTTGACTGATAAGGACTGCATTTGAGCAAGTGGCAGCCTGTGCTGCTGTCCTATTGATTATGTGGTCTACCTTTTCACCGTACAGTGGCAAAGGAGTGGTTCCACTGAGGTGCAAGATGTCAACAAAGAAGGAGACCATGTCGAGCAGGGAAGGAGGGGAACTCAGTTCTACAGGAACTCTGTACTTTCTACTCAGTTGTGATGTAAAACTACAATGGCTTTTTTTAAAAGAAGAAATACAGCTTATTCAGATAATTCAAGTTCCAAAACAATACTTCTAAACAAACAGCCGTTTTTCTCTTCTAATGTTTATTTAGTTTTGTTTTATTTTTTGCTTACTGTTAAAATCAAAGCACATACTTGAAGGGTGAAAAGGAAAACACTCCAGGTTTTTGAACTCTGTCAAAGTGCACATTTTTTAAATTAACTGAACATTTAAATAAGTTTTTTTACAGAAATTAAATAACATCACAGAGACAATATCAACGGAATCTGAAAGTTGCTGAAGAACACTTAAATAGAATACTCAACTTTTGTTTTAACAGAGTATTATTCTTTAGTAGTACTGAGGATTGATCCCAGGACCTCATGTACACTAGGTCAAGGGCTCTACCTCTGAGCTATATCCTCAGCCTTAGAAAGACTGTTAATAAACTGTCTGACATCTTTCCAAACCAGCAAGTGAAACAGCTGAGACAAAGTAACTTCCTGAATAACAGTTAATGTCAACTGCTTTCATACCTGGTTCATGAGTTCTGACTTCAAACAACTTTGAAAAAATGGTATCGTACCATTGCTTTAAAATGGCTCTCAAAAAGATCTTTATTATTTTTTATTTAAAAGATGTTTATTAAATTCTTCACGATATGACAGAAAGGAAAAGGAGAAAACAAAATAGAAGGAAAAATGGAAACAAATCTTTTGTAAATAAGGAGGGGGACAGATTGAAGGGAGGAAAAGGAATTAGGGAAAAAAGAAACAAGATAGGTATAGGCACAAATTGCCTATGATGAACATGATATATTATATATAACATGCACTAATAAATTAATTTTTAAAAAATTTTAAAATGATACGACAAGGATTCAAAGAAAGAAAGAGAGAGGGAGTGAGGGAGGAGGGAAGGAGGGAAGGAAGGAAGTTTTATCACCATTAAAGGAATTTAATACAATATAAGTCAAGTGTAAAAAATATGGAGGCAAATTTGAACTATTAAGGCAACACTGAAGAGAAATACAAATTAGGACAAAGAACAAGGAAGTTATATGAGCCCTAGATAATCTACTCTACCCCAAATGACACTTCAAGTACAATCCTAACTCCTGTAAGAATTTGTGTTCTATGTAGCACCATCATTTCCTTCCATGCTTTGCACCCATCCTTCTCCTCTAGAGCCTGAGTCATCCTCCGCCTTCATTCTTTGACTGACCACAAGGTGGGTTACTCCTTCGTTTGTTCACAATTATAATCACCCTCTGTACTGTGCCAAGTATGTTTTCCAGAATGCCTAACGTTTTAATATTTGTAGGCCATTCTCCTGTGCCTAGAACAGTAATGGCAAACCTTTTAGAGTTTTCAATGATATAAAACAGTCTGCCACAGCACACGTGGCATAGGCTTGCCTCTGCTGGTTTAGAACATGGTTCTAGGTTTTGTACTTCTGATTTTCATATACATAAGCTGGGGAATTATTACTGTGACATAAATATGTGTGATTATAACAGAATCTCTACAAAAATCTACAAGTGATTAGATTAATAATGAAGATGGAAGTGAACAACTAGACAATCTTCAAATCTAGAAAGGTGGTTTTTTTCATAGTATTTTGGTATAGAACAAGGATTAGACTTAAAAACTAAACATTAAATTGTGTAGACTAATAGCACGAAAATGCTTCAAGTGTTCCCAATGCACCGAAAAGAGTAAAGATGTTCATACCTCCCCCTCATGAAGAAAATACAAATTCTGAATTTAATTATTTCATCTCTTAACTTCTTTAGCAATTCTATGCATACAATCCACTTAATATTTGGTACTCTCACTGTTATTGATATACCTGTGTGATTGTGTGGTATCCTTCATGAAGAATAAAATTGGAACAAATGGTCTTTATCTCAATCTGATAAAAGCCATGTATGACAAATCAACAGCCAACATCATATTAACTGAACAAAAAACTGAAAGCTTTCACTTTAAAGAAGTGATACTCTATGTCACTACTATCACCTCTTATATTCAATGCAGTTTTGGAAACATCAGCCAGAGCAATTAGACAACAGAAAGAAATACAAGGAATAAGGACAGGAAAGGAAGAAGTTAAATTATCATTATTTGCAGGTAATATGATACTCTACACAGAAGACCCCAAAAACTCCATCAAAAGACTTATAGATTTAATAACCAAATTCAGTAGTATTGTAGAATACAAAGTCAACACTCAAAAATCAACAGCATTCCTGTGCACAAATAATGAAGTCACTGAGAGAAATTAGGGAAACGCTACCTTTCACAATAGCATCCTAGGAATCAGTCTAACAAAGGAAATAAAAGACCTTTACATTGAAAACTACAGTACTCTGATGAAGGAGATTGAAGAGGATATCAGAAAATGGAAAGATATTTCTTATTCTTGGGTAGGAAGAACCAACATAGTGAAAATGGCCACATTTCCAAAATTATTTCATAGGTCGAATGCAATCTTGATCAAAATACCAATAGCATATCTCACAGAATTAGAGAAAACAATCCTAAAATTCATTTGGAACCAGAAAAGACCTAGAATACAAAAGCAAGCCTAGGCAACAAAGGCAAGGCAGGAGGGATCACAATCCCTAAGTTGAAATTATACTGCCAAGCTACTGTGATAAAAGCAACACAGTGCTGGCAAAAATACAGACCAGAGGATCAGTGGAACAGATTAGAAGACGTAGAAATAACTCCAAACATACTCAGCTACCTTATCCTTGACAAAGGAGTGAAACACCTTCACTGGAAGAAAGACAGCCTCTTTAATAAATACTGCTGGAAAAACTGGCTTTCCACAAGCTCAAGACTAAAACTAGACCCATATCTTACACCAAGTACTAAACTAAAATTTTTGAAAGACATTCCTCAGAGGACTAACATATAGAATATCTAAAGAACTCAGCATATCTTTAGTACACATCATATATGCCGTGCTCTCCTAACTGCATTTTAAGGCTTTATGAAGTCTCTGTACCTGATTTTTATCATCTGCACTGCCTACAATGTCTGACACTTGGTAGGTTCTCACAAATCTTTACTCATTGATTACATTTATCATAATGATAATCATTGCCATCATAACAGAAAATGTAATTGGTCTTATTTTTATTTTATTATAAATAATTTTCTTCTGCAGATCACAACCCTTTATTAAGCACATGAGTATCAAGTATCCTGTGTATCAAAATTATGTTGATTAGACCACATTATTCAGAGGCATCTTTATTCTCTTTAAACAATCACAGAGGCTTTATTTGCCCTTTTCCAAGTTTCACTTATACTTCCCATTTTCTAGAAGGTGTCAAAAATAACAATTAAAAGAAGAGTAATAGTAGTAGCCATCACAGAAAGAGGCATTCTGCTAGACTGTGACTGGAGGGATCTGCTATCTAAGCAAGAAGAGTCTGGCCTTTCCTTTTTTGCTTAAAATTTTACGTGAAAAGTACCATGTCTACAAGCCCTCTGATGACAGTAATGGTTTTTCAGATCTTTGGCAGCAGATGCCCAAAAATTCTACCAGAAACAGATTAGAAACTCACAAAAGAATTTTGTGAATGTAGACCACAAACCTACATGCTATAAATACTTCAGAATTCCTCCAGAAACTTAATTTGTTCAAAGAAGTCCAACCACCTACCTTGAAGTTCTCCACTCCGACTATAGAGCTCCCTTCTCTGTTCTCGCAAGTAAGCACTCATACTGATAGCATGGGAGGATGATTCAAATCTGAAATGAAACACATGATAAATATGTGACTAATTAGCAACAATACAGGTGTATCTAGGTTTGTACTACAAAGAGTGTTGAAAGGGCTTTCTCCCGGCATGTGTGATACTCCCTAGTATTCTTGACATTTTGGCTAAACTATGACAGGGCTAGAGACAGTTGCCCCAGATCTTGATTTATAGGTATTCCTGGCTAACACTCCTCTACAACAGTATTTGGATCATTTGTTTATTCTCCATTTCAACTGGTACAACTTTGACTTGCCTCAGCTTGCCTTTGCCTTCAGACTTCCATCATCCTTTGACAGGATTTCTACACACTCAGTACCAAGGGTATCCTCTGGACATTCTAATTTTGTTATTATCCAGCTCAAAACCCAGCAGTGACTACTAACTGTCACCACAGACATTTCAGCTCCTCTAGGGGGAGAAGTCTTGCCTTTCTAACTCCCCCAGTTCAAGTACTAGTACAAAGGCATAAAATGGAAATAATACTAAATAATAACATCAAAACAAAACGTATTTGTTCTTTTCCTAAATGTCCTAAAAAATGTTGTTTCTAAATGACTGCTAGTTTTTTAATCTGTCACCTACCCCTCATAAAATACTCTCAAAAATACCAAGCTATGAAGTGTTCATTCACACCTAACTAGAAACAGTTTTTCAAAGGTCAGAAACATGGAAAACAAACTCATGATAAAGAACAGTGGCTAAAAACCAAAGCAATGAACACAAAAAGGAAAATTAATCCATAATAAAGAAAAACTTGAAGGGTTGAAGAAAAAAAATCAAGTAAAATGATGAGATTCCATTTCAAACCTCAACTTTTACAAAGGCAGGAAAATAGTCTGAAAAAAGAAGGAATCTTTCTATAATTCTTGCCACTGAGGAGTGAACAGCAAAATGAAACAGCAGAAGCAACAAAGGAGTAAGTCTCCAGGAACAAGAAAGGGGCATCATAATTTTCTTAATTATGTCTTCTTTATTCATTCATTATCAAGGAGATGAATACCCAAGATCGATGTCAGTTTGTAAGGGAAACACTTGTTTTACTTGATCTTCTCTCTGCACCCCACCAAGAACTAAAAGGCACTACCAGTTGAATGAAAAGGAAAGTGTGCAGTATTTCAAAAGTGCCACCTGCCAGTCAAGTGCAGAAAAGAAGCTACTGACCTCGAAAAAAGCATGCTGACAGCTATTGATCAGAGATGGCAAGGGAAAATAATAAACTCCTGAGCAAAGAATGCAGAGATATACATTGTACGGTAAGAGAACTTAAACACAATTAACCTTAGCTAAGGGCAATTAAAGAAGGTAATAAAGTTCTTCACAGCAATGATAAAAACAGATCACAGCCCTCCAAAATCTTAATCCTTTAGGACTTGATGTATTTTTTCCAGTAGGAATTCTTCTTATGTGGCAACAAGTCACAGATTGTTATAATGTTCAGTAAAAGAGACACTAGAGGTTATTCAGTCTTCCCCTTTATTTTATAGCCAAAGGCACTGAGGCCTGGTAAGACAGGAGAGCTGCTCAGGAACTCACAGCTCATTAATACGAGAGCCAAGACTAGAGGCAGATAAATGTCTAATAACCACCTAATTCTGTGTCAGTGATAATAAATGTGTAACAATTAAATAAGCTAATTTTTTTCATTTTCAACAATTAGTATTTTCATCCAGTACCACTACTTTAGAAGCACTGGCTAAATGTTTGAACATGTACATATGATCCAAGGTTGGAAGGTAGAGGTTACTATGGTTTTTATCTAGGTGTACTCCAAAAGCCCTATGGGGTGACTGGGTCATAGGCATGTGATTGATAGTCACTAATGGATTAGCCCACTGATGAACTTGCAGCTGACTGTGATATTAGGAGGTGAAGCCAGGATGGAGGTGGTGGGTCACTGGGGCTGTGGCCTGGAGGGTCTATCTCCCTCCTTCCTCCCTTCATTGCTTTGTGCTTCCTGCTGCCATAATATGAATAATCCTTCTCTGCTATGCCTCTCTGCCAAAGAGAGCCAACTAACTATGGACAGAAACCTCTACAAACTTTGAACCAAAATAAACCTTTCCTCCTTTAAACTCTGGGTGTCTGGTATTACATCTCAATAATGAAGAAGTAACTAAGACAAAGGTGATAGTTGACAGCATAAAATCTAAAAACCTGGAAGCCTACTTTCTGCAATAAACCTACACAGAATGGTAAGTTGGACTGGAAGGTAGAGAGAGACGGAGGGATGGAGGGAGAAAAGGAGGGATGCAGAGAGGGAGGCAGGTGAACAAGTGGGCTGGCAGAAAAAAGGAGAGGCAATAAAGGGAAAAGCAGGGCCTGCCTAATCAAGCAGCTCTGAGACAATTTTAGTTGCTTCTTGGTATTTGACAAAAAAGATTAATGAATTATTAATAAAGAGATACTAGAAGTGGTCCAGCCACCTCGGAAAAAAATCTACAGTATCACACAAACTTAAATAGCACAGAATCCATCAACTGTGCTCCTAAAGGTATTTATTCAAATGAGTTGAAAACTTATACCCACATTAAATCCTGCACATGAGTGTTTATTGCAGGCTTTATCCTAATTACAAAGATGTCTTTCAACAGGTGAAAGAGATAAGTACGCTATGGTACAGCTCCACAAGGAAGTATTATTCAGCAATAAAAAGAAATTTTTTTTTTTTTTTTGGTTTTCCTCTGGTACCGGGAACCGAACTCATGACCTTGCGCTTGCCAGGCAGGCGCTTTTGCCGCTGAGCTAAATCCCCAGCCCCAAAAAGAAATATTTAACAACCAAAAAAACCACAAAAAGAAATAAGAGAAACAAACACAGCTAAGTGAATAAATCCAGTCTGGAAAGGTAACCTACTGCATGATTCTAAATATAGGATATTTTTGAAAGGAAGCAACTACAAAGACAATAAATGTATCAGTGGTTTCCAGCGGCTAGGAAGGGAGGGAAAACTAGACTGAACACTGAAGATATTTGGAGCTGCACCATTATGTATGGCACTCCATTAGTGGATAGGTGACATTATGCATTTGTCAAACACTTTAGAAATGTACAACATAAAGAGTGAACACTAACACCATCTATGGACTTTAGTTAATAATGTTATAGTAATATTGGCTCATCAATTTTAACAATTATATCATTACTGCAAAATGTTCACAGGGAAAATGGGGGGCAAAGAATAGGAGAATTCTATACTTCTCACTTTACTTTAAACCTACAATTGCTCTAAAATAATTAAGTCTATAAAATAAATTTTAAAAGTAAATTTTAAAAGATTAACAGAATCACATACTATTTCTTTTTTGTGTATCAGAATAGAAATGATGCAAACATCTTGTGATTGCAATAGAAAGGACTGCTGATTTGTTGGGGATGATAAGGCAGAGAGACGAGAGCTAGACGCTTTATGATACTTTAGTACTGAATAAGAAATTCTTCACATCCACCCTTATTTTGTAGACAACAACTTTCCCATATTTCTATCTGGAAGTTTTTGGTACTTGCAGCTTAAAGTATTTTACCTGATACTGCATCTATCAATGAATAAACCGACTGTATTCAATAAACAATGAATAAACAGACTGTATTCAATAAACAAAATACAAGGACTGTATTCAATAAACAGAATGAACTTCATTCAGGCAGGAATGTAGTAATTCTCCTGTCCATTAAACAAGATAAACTGACTTTGAATCTTTCATTAATTATTATGAGTACTATCAATCCACAGTAAAATAAATCACGAAGGTTCTTATGATCTATGTCTAGATGTCCCCCAAAGCCTCATGTGACCGATCACAGGACTTTTGCAGAGATGGCTGAATCTAGAGTGTGAAGTGCTGAGATTAAGAGTGGGTGATTGCTGGATCAGTTCTAATCCCAGTAGACTGATACAATATAAAGGACAAAAAGAGACTCTTCTCCTTCACCCTTGTTGCTTTTGAAGCTTGTGGGCACCAGGAACTGTTCTTGGCCAAGCTACTCTGCCTTGGAGCCAGCCAGTTGATTAGGTACTGACCCTCTACAAACTATGAGCTAACTAAACCTTTCCCCCTTTAACTTTGGGTGTGAGGTATTTTATCCCAGCAATAAAGAAAAGTAACTAAGACAAAGGTGAAACAGTAAAATATACTAGAGCTTTAGCTACTGCAAAAGAATTTTAAAAATTAGAACAATACTTCTTGTATTTATAAATATAACTTTATATATATTAACCCCTCAAAATGATACACAGGTCTGAAGTTAGATTGCCAGAAATTAAATCCTGCTTTTACCACTTGTTAGCTGTGTGATTACACATAATTTACTTAGCCTCTCTTGGGTCTCAATTTTTTATATGGACAATTTGATTAAAAATAGCATAGCTGCCTATAAAGTTAAAATGAGAAAAAGAGATAATTCACAAAAATGGCAAAAGTGTCAGCTAGCACATAGTAAAGCATTAATAAATGTTAGCTTCTAGTGTTGCTGCTGAAATGTTATAACCAAAATAATGTTTAATTAACATTATTTTGAAAAACTCACCTAGTATAGTGCTTCACACATAGGGAGCATTCAATCATTAAATAATAATACCAACATTAACATTAATAGTATCAATTATTAGGTGTTACCAAGAGACATATAGCTTGAGCATATAGCCTTATGGAGTTAACCAAGAGAGTAACTTTTTAAAAACTTTCAGATTATTCTTTAATTGAACATCTAACCATGTAAATACCAATAGAACTAAGGTAGGGAGATTTGTATAACTTCATTAACAAAGGTTATTTTTTAGTACTTGGGGCTTAAAGCCGACACGCATCATTTTATTTTGTTTCAAATAAAATTTTCTACAAATATTTAGAGTTTCATTTGCCTTAATTTTATATAAAACTCCCCAGTAATAAATTTAAGAAATTTTTATTAGGAGTTCTTTTTTGTTGTTGTTTGTTTGTTTTTGTTTTTGTCTTTCTTCCGGTACCAAGAATTGAACTCCTGAGCTTGCACTTGCCAGGCAGGTGCTGTGCCACTGAGCTAAATCCCCAGCCCCTTATTAGGAGTTCTAGATAGTCCAATAACCATATTCTAAAATAGCTATTCAAAAACTGTCGCACTGACTTACATAAAAAATAAACAAAATTAAATATATATATTTACTATAAATTACTTCATATCAGCTTTAACTGGAGAAAGTAATGGCCATCATTAAAGCAGAAAATCATCCTCCTTGGATCTAACACTTCTTGACACTTTGCTTTCTTAGCAGCAGAATAATACTTACTTAAAAAGAGAATTTTTTGGCCTTTGGGGTTTCTTTTTGGCAAAAAAGGCTGCAAACTCTCGTCCAGTACTAGCATAGCTGAGTTGAGCTGATGGTTCTGAGGCTGTACGAGTATTTTTCATGTCCAAATATTCAGTCAACAGCATCTGTATAACCAGACAAACAGCTTAATTTATACATCTTTAATGTGATGTCTACACATCTAATTCTAAAACATCAATCCTGACATTCATAAATTCATAGTAACCAGGCTATTCATTTTTCTATTTGGAGATCTGAAGCAAGAATCATTATAGCCAGAAAGCCATCTACTTGTAACCTGCTCAGAGCAAACAGTATGGTAGGTATATGAGGATAAAGGGTATATTCTCATTTAACATCTACTTTATGCTAGGTAATATGCTGAGTTAATATCTTTCTTTAATCATAATGTAATCCTCATTATTCTAAACTACCCTGGCCTTCTCCACCAAGCCCTAATATTTACTATGGGCTCACTCTGCTGCAGGCAAGGTGCTAAAGCAGGTAAATGTATTATCTCATTTAAAGCATAAAATGTTACCAAGGAAGTTCTCAGGCTGTAACATAAAGAAATGGAGCTCATAGAGGTTCAGGAGCTACAAAGTAATCCACAGTGGACTGATTCCAAAGACGATGCTCTTACCCCTCACTCTAGCAGCACAATGGGTAAGTGTTCGATCAAACATCTTAAAGACAAATATATAGAGAGAGGCTAAAAGAAGCTCACAGGTCATAATCTGCAAGCTTTCCAGGACTACTTCCATCTTGAAATGAAAAGAAAAGCAACCGATTCTCTGACCAACTACTACAAATAGATCCTACTTATAGAATCAATTTATGTTAGATTTAGAGGGGTTGGGAACTGACATTGAATCAGCTATTCTATCATTTCTAAGACAGTATTTAAAGAGTTCACATTGCTACAAAAGAAAATTATACATCTATAACAGAAATCATTAGAGTTCCTAAAAATACCTAACAGGGATTGAAATATATGAAATCATTTCTATAATCACTCACATTGCAATAACAGGTCAAGATTTCAACCATGTTTAACAGCCTCCAAAACCTATTGTCTTAACCATAAAACTTCATTCATACTAGAAGCATTCAAATACAGTATAATATCTAGGAAAATTCAGAGAAAAGTGAAGAATAAAAATCAGGATAATACATCTTTCAAACTGTCACCTTGATTCCTGGAAACATTACAACAGAAGTAGTAAAACAATATAACAATATTTAAAATTAAGACCTCTGGGCCAGAGATATAGCTCAGTGGCACAAGTGCCTGCCTGGCAAGCGCAAGTACTGAGTTCAATGGTACCAAAAATAGATAGATAAATAAATAAATAAATAAATAAATATTAAAATTAAATTAAGACCTCCATTTACAATTACTAAAAACTACCAGGTTTTCCCCCATATAGTTGCCACAGAATGAAATATTAACAGAGGAAACAGAGAAGAAGCTATGTTTTTCAAATAGCAGTCGAATTTCCCATATATAAGGCCTAAAATATTCTGCAGTTTAAAAAAAAAGTCATTTTGAAAATGGAATGGCTGCCTACTTAATTATACTCATTATCAATGGCAATTGTACTATTAAAACTACTATTAGTATGGTCTTTTGAATAGCTCATTATTTTGGTGTTCAGAGGAAAATAAAAGAAAAAATTCCAAGAGTATACATGTAGATCCTGGACTTATATCAAACACTTAATCAGCAAAGCCTGCATCAAAGACCTCAAGTTTTGCTTCTTTTTTTTTCTTGTTTTCCAACAGAACTCTTAGCAAAAAAGACCTGATTTAAACAACATCCAAAAAAAAGTTTTCACTTATCTTAAATATATATTTATTTATTTAACATATTTATCCAAGGTATTTCTAGAATATTTCAAGGTATTTTTTGAATTCTCTTTTTCTAGATATAAAAAGAGGATTCAAAAATATATTCTTCCCTAAATGTGCTTAGCTGATAATGGGGATAACTATGAAACAAAGGAAAAAGTAGTAAAACATCAGGATAAAGAAATGCTATAGGAGGACCAGGTCATGCCTCTTTAGGACAATAAATAAAGTCTTCAAGATCATGGCACCACAGAAGGACAAAAATAAAATCCTAGAATGTGTAAAACATGGCAACTGGAACAGAAAAAGGAAAACAATAGTGCTGAGGAAAAAGGGTATCAGAGTAAACAGTGAATATTTTAGGTGACATAAAAATAAACAATGAGATAAGCCTGAAAGACAGTGTATTGACAAACTTGTAAGGACCTTTAAAACCAAGCTCATGTACTAAAGGCAAGTACAAAATGAAGAGGCAAAAAACGGCTTTGAACAGATGGATAACATGTTGATAAATATACTATACATAAGTTCATCTGGCAGTACATACAATAATAAATTAAAGAAGACACTGGGACCCAAAAAAACCAAATGATTACAGAAATACTAAAAAGGGAGGAGAGAAAGAAGGGAAGGCCCATTAAGACAGAATACTGTGATGATAATAAAAAGGTTTTACACTAAAGTAGTGGTGATGCAATTATGTTCATATAATGAAGGATAAACCTGAAAATCAATGCAGAAGCAGAAAATAAAATTTAACCAGTTGTTCTGCAAAGCAGAGGAGAAATAAAAACAGTAGCTAAAAGAGTACATGTTTGAAGGACTTAAACTACTGTGATGCCATTAACAATAACCAAGACTACAGGAGAACAGGTTAAATATGGACAATAAATTTAGTTTAGAATATATTGCCTTGTAAAGTATGAAGAATTATTGTTTACCCTGAAATGCATAATATGAAAAGGTACAGCGTTGTTGAGATTTCCATATTTTGTAAGTTAACTTGCATTAGGACTGCTAAGTGTATATCCCCAAGCTCATAAAAAATTATCAGCACTTTGAAGGATATATATCCTTGAATATCTGTAATCTAATCATATCCCTTAATAGCTTTTAGAAAGGTTTTGTTAAAGTATTAATTCCTATACTGAAAATTCACCCACTAGAGAGTAGAGTTTGATTTTTAAGTAAATACACATGGTATATAACCATCATCATAATCATTTCAGAATACATACACTATGATGCTAACTACAAGTTTTTCATAGATGCCTTTCATCAGATTGAGAAAGTTCCTTTTTTTGTTAAATCATCAATGGAGGGCAACTGCATTGCTGAGTCTCTTGAGATGATTCCATAGGTTTGGTCCCTTGTTCTCATGTATTACATTAACTGCTTTCTTTTAACAAAACCCAATTAATCATTGTATATAATGTAGTTAATATGCTGATAGGTTCAATTTGCTAACATTCTGCTCAAGATAACTGTATCTATATTCATGAGAAATAATGCTCTATAGTTTCCTAGGATATATTTGCCCTTGCTATTAAGATAATACTGGCCTTAATAGTATCTGTTAGAAAAGGTTCCTTCATCTGTTTTCTGAAAGAATTTGTGAAAACAGACCCAACGAACTCAGTCTGAAGAAGCAAACTTTACTACCACCTCTCTTCAAAGAAGAGGGAGAAAAGGAAATAAAGGTTTCTTGATCTTGATCTTTCTCTTATTTGTGTGTGTGTAGGTGTGTGTGTGTGTGTGTGTGTGTGTCCCTCCTGTGTTAAAGCCATTATCATTTTTCTGATCACCCATAATTTTTGTGTGTGTGTACTGTGATTGAACCAATGGCCTTGTGCCTGCCAAACAAAGTGTTATAGTACGGAGGAATTCCCCCAGCCTGAGGATCAAAATTTGTGGTTAGCTGTGACTCTCTCCAAATTACCTACAAGTCCTATACTTTTATACTATTTACATTTCATGATCATTTCCTTTTCTAAATATTTTCATTCCTATATTGATCCTTTTATATCAGATCCTCATTATCCTTCACATCGATTATGACACAGCCTTTCAAATAGTAATCCTAGCTTATACTTTGGTCATTCTATGCCATAACATGTTCCCAGATTAGGGTCAATATAATCATTCCTTTGATCAAGTTCCAATCAACCTCTGTAAGACTAAGTTCTGTTAGTTCTTTTTTACACCATTACCAACTGATAAAACTAGATTATGTCCCATCTCCTTAAAAGTTATTTATCAAGTCAGAATTTCTTTTCTGGGAGCAGGGGGTCCTTCCTGTCTGTAACTACTGCTTCCATCTATCAAACATAAGGAATAAGATCAAGAAAGTGATGGTGCTAAGTAGACTTTAACTGATTTTAATGAACCACATTAGCTCTAGTCAGATGTTACTAATCAGAGTTCATATGCATGAAAAAGATGGGACCTTGTGCATGAAGAAAGAGGTAGATACTATACCTTTGAAGTTTTGGCTTCCTGTAGAAGTGTTATCTCTGTCTTCTTGTTTTAAAAGTTCTTTTCACAGTGGTCTTTTTATGTCACTTCCTCTTAGTCTTACTCCTGCAAATAGCTGCCTCTATTTTCCCAATAGATGTCCGTACGGAACATTCTATGGGTAGGATAATTCATTCTTACCCGCCAGGAGACTGACACACAAGTTGAGGCTATCAGGCAACCACGAAAATATCTCCATAAGATGCTAGCTGAATTTTGTTACAGTTTCTGGCAGATATTAATAATTTATATTCACATACAGCAGACATGGCACATGTAAGAAATTATAAAAGATGTTTTGGATTGAGCTACTCATGTTTCTCATACATATGCATACACTTGTTCATATCCATACATATATATATACACATATATATATATATATATGTGAATGAAGGAATAAATATGAGAACACTGAGTAAAATGTCATGATTCCTGCCTTCCAAAAGCTATCATTTTTATTAATTGTCAACTATGCTATCTCACTCTAACTGAAACCTATACCACAGCTTGGATCTCTCAAGGATTTTATCTTCTAGCCATTGGCCTTCTCCGCTGCCTGTTAGTTCAAACCATGTCTTCTCTTTGCATCTCTGCGATGCCAAACACCACATCTTAAAGAGGGTACTATCTAGTAGGTTACCTAAATTGAAAGGAAGATGGTCTAAAGGGCAGCTATTTATTGATGTTGCATAGTCACAGATGAGCTTCTCAGAGTGTAACTACAACGCCCACGGTGAAACTTCAGGCCTTTTGAGGTACATTAATTTACTCACATTACAGGAATCCTAGTTATTAAATTTCTGCTCCAATGAGGTAAGTGCTACCCTAGTGACCTGAAAGAGTTAATGTATCTTGGGAAAGATGAAAATTACTCTCAAGAGAGAGAGATTTATTAAATTAAGTAGTTAAGACCGAGCATTTTCAATTAGTAGTTCAGTTACTAAAGACCCTTTCATATTGGTTATCTGTAATATATGAATATTGACACACATAAAAATATTTGCTTATCATTCATTCAAATTGAGATCTTTAGAAATAGCAAACGTAGCTCAGATTCAATTAATATTTATTCTGTACCTATGGAGTAATAGGAACTATGTTAAGTGCCTTCCCATTGGGATTTAAGGAGTATGTTGTGAAGACTGGGGGTGGGGAGTAATGTGGTTTTGAAAGAAAGCACCAGGAACAGAAAAAAGTAAATGGCACCTTTCTTTAAGAAGCCCATAAAGAAAAATTCACATGAATTCACCAGGATCCATCTCTTTCAAGATCTAGTTAAATTTAGTAAGGTTCTTCTTCTGAATTATACATGTTATTTCTAACTAGAATGACCTTCCCACATCCTTACACCCCAGCCTTCTTTCAAGGACCAGTTCAGCTCCTACCCCATCCACAAAACCTTCTCTGAGACATCAGTTTATCTAAAATCATCCAAATTCTTACAGGACCCATACAGGATTACCCAGAATTGGCAATTGATCACACACAGCTAGAAGTTTATCTTCCCCATGTTTATCTCTTAACTTCCCAGCGTGACTAGAAGGCACTTTATCTAATACTGCCCTGTACCACCATTATTTCATATCAAGCTGAAATACCCTGTTAAAAACCTTTATGAAGGTTAAAAACCTTAGTAGCATTCATTTCTAGGCTATGTCAACCTCTGAATCCACAAGCAAAATTCTTTCTCTAACACAAGCAAAATTCTTTTGTGTGAAAGTAATGATATATATCCTCTGAGCAAAATATTAAATTATTTGTAAAGGAAAACCCTACCTATCCACAGCTTGATTAAAGCAAAACAAAAAAATATATTTTAGCAGTTTTTTTTAAAAAAAATCACATTTACTATAGGTCTGTGATTATTATACAGCATTTTACCAAAATGCTATATGTTAATTCAAAATGTAGCATTAAAATATTTCATTTACTGCAGTTAAGATTAGACTACAATTTAAAACAATCAAATGAACTGCACTGCTCATTTAAATAAGTTTACAGTACATATAGAATCTTTAGATTCAAAAAATGGACTACTACTTCATTGATAGTTCTGGCATAAAATTAATTCTTCTAGCTTGGTATTCCTAGTTATCTTTATTTTTTCAAATATTTCTACATTTTATTTTGATCTTTTATTTAAAAGCAATTTATGCTGTTGAATTTTTTTAGTACAGAGATAATGTAAAGGTTCCAATATTATTTAACAGTATAGTTATGTAATATATTTTATTGGTTTATCTCTGTTAATACTTTCATTGCTTTTTCTTGCCAACTCTGTAAATTCTAATAAGCAGTGTCCTGTATACATGAAATACCTAAAGAAATTCCTGATACATTATATGCATCAGGAAACGGAAGCTAAATTATATAATTAAGTAGGGTGTGCTCTCCAACTGGCACTACATGATCCAGTTATATTCCTTTGGCTTTCAGTTATTTGCACTTCATTACGGTTTAGATCTACAAATGTCCCCCCAAAGGTATCATGTGTTCAGAACTGGGGCTTTTGGAGTATCACAGATTTGCTCCCCTTGGTAAGTTCACAGCTAAATGTGCTGTTACGAAGTGAGATGTGGCTGGAGGAGGTGTGTCACTGGAGGGACATTCTGGTCCCAGCCCCTTCCTTGCTGTGTTTTAGCTACCAAGGATTGAGCAGTTTTCTTCTTGCCAAGCTGTTTTTGTGTTGAGCAACCTCTGAAATCCTGGGCTAAAACAAACCTTTTTTTCTTTGAGTTTTTTATGTCAGGAATTTTGTCCTAGCAATGGAAAAGCTGACTAATACATCTCTCATTTCCCATATATCACTAAATATCTCAATTTGTACATTATATTACATGTTCTGCGTCAACAAAAGAGTTCACCCTCTGCCCCTATGACCCAAAGGCAATGGCTGAACAGCTGCAATGCCTAAGTATTTGGAACATAGTAGTTACATACATGAATTATTTCTCTCTCAATTAACAATGTTTCAATTTTTGATTCTCAAAAAAGGCTAACACGTCCAGTAAAAAGATGGAATAAGTTCAATTAAGTAGGATGATTAGTATGATTCCACATGACATGACTTGAGAACAGCAAGGGGGAAGGAGGATTTTTGCTTAACTCTTAACACTTAGGAAAACGGCAAGAGCTCCAACCAATTACCCTTGGCACTATTCTACCACTCAGTAACAAGCTCACACTATAAAGAAAGTCACAGAAAAGAAAAAGACAGCATGCTATTTAAATACCACCCATGTTAATGCAGAAGCAATACAGTACAATTCATGTACCTCACGTTCTCTGCTAATTGTTTAAGACATCCTGCTACAGAGAAGACAGCAATAGTAGCCAGGCCCTAGTCTTCTTTAAATACCAGCTCTTAATAATAAAATCCAAAAAGGTCTTAATTGCATTTACCAGGAGCTCATGAACTTTAAAAGTTGTTAATCATATTTCCATGTAAATGGAATGACAATTAAAGGTTAAGTACAGGTTTCTGAAATTTCAGAAGTTGAGAATATATTGCCCTTCACAGGGGGAAAAAAACTCAGCCTTGACAGGAACTAAACACCTTAATTAAACATGCAGAAGTACCATGCTTATTTTTACGTGAAGTTCCATTTCCAAATGTCAAAGTTAATCATGCACTTGACTAAAAATGTACAATATTCTCTCTGCCAAAGAAGAAATGCCTTAATATTCTTTTCTGACAAGACATCTGTAGGTCTCCAAAAATTTCTGCGGTGTCCCCACACGTAATCCTTGCCTTTGCTACAAAAAACCTGAGAATCACAGTGGATTGCTTTCTATAGAAAGATCTTAATTGCTCTCTATCTGAGAAGTAATCTAAAGTCACAAGTTTTTAATCAATTCTGTTTCATATTTATGTGGCTCAAGAAATATGTGAGGCGTTTCTTCCATAAATTTGCTGCACCTGTGTCCCTAGAGTGACATGTTGATAAATGAACATGACATCTTCTCAAACTCCAATAAGAATTTATGATTCCTTGAAAGAATATATTTGATCAATTATAGTGTGCTCACAGTAGCAAAACCATGTCTTTGGAGTGCACTTCACAAAATATGTGACGCTTGTATTCTGCAGTGCAATAAACGGCAACCCTAGGCCTCAGAGTCAGGTCTTCATTCCAGTTCTAACACTCAACCTCAGATTCTCCAGCTTAAGAGGAGCTAGGTAAACAACCACTGAGTGCGATAATGAATGAAATGAAGAGCTGTGTAGTACTCTAGATAAAATAAGTACAGAATTCAAAATCAGAAAATATTTGCAATGTACTACCTAGAAAATAAAGGTAAATAATTATGCTTTAATCTAGGTACACATTTATGAAAAATAATTCCTTCTGAAGCCCTACTTTTTAATTTCTGATTATACTTTTAGTTCTCTCTTGTTCCTCTTAAAATCTGAGAAAAATTCAGGGTTTGGTCAATACAAAGTATCTACAGCACACCTTAAAAAAAAAAAAAAGCATGGATTCTTAACATGCTGTTGGAGCTACAGCTACCAATGCTATTAAAATTTCTAGCACAGGCCATGATGTCTCTCAATGGAATATACCAGCTCTACAGGAGAAGAGTTCAAGCTTCATATCTTGCTGTATGCCTATAATCACAGCACTCTGAGAGATTGATGCAGGAGGATCCCAAGTTTGGGCCGAGGACATGTAATTTAGCAACTCAAGGAAACCCTCTCTCATTTTAAAAAGGCGGGGGTGGGATCCACTGGGGATGTAGCTCAGTGCAAAGATTCTGGGTTTAATCCCTTAGTACTGAAGGGGATTAGGGGGTGGGAAGGGTTTCCCCTCTTCCAGAGAACTGTATCTAGGGATTTTACATTTAATTCAATTCAACAAGTATCAATAAAGCTTTGCCAACAATCTGACTGAGAAAATGATCCCAATCAATATGATAAGCTCTAAGCTGTAGAAAGACACGTGTTCTAATCTAACACATTTGCTTCTAGGTGGAGTCTTCTGGGAAACAGCAGCATTATAATAGGGCTATTGAGTAGGAATTATATTAGTCCGCAAGACAGAATTTGTCAGTAAAAAAGTGATGAATTCTCCTTTGTGTTCCCCAAAGAAGTTTCCGCTGAGAGTTTGTGTACATGTGCATTCAATCAATACAAACTGAATAAAGGCTTTTTATGCAGATGAAACCCACAAGCCTAGTCTCATTTAGGACCCAGTTCTCCAAATGTAGGTTTACTCAACAGGACAGACAATCTGGACAGGCCTTAGGAAGAGCACAACATAAAATTCCAAGGAATTTGTCTTTAGAAACAACCTCTTATAAACCATTACCACAATGTCTACCAAGAACAATAATCAGACTGCCCTGTTGGTTGTCTCACAAAAATCTCATTCCACCATTTGTATCTTCTTCATAGAGTTCTACTACTTGGAAAAGCCACCTCATTTCCCTCAGATAAATCAAATTCAGCTCCCTTTCATGGCCCAACACAAATATCAACCTTCTGCTAATGTGTCTGCTCATGTATTGAATGCAAAGACCTGTAATAGGTACTGAACATACACAGGTGAATAAGGAACTCTGCTTGCTCTTTACTATTCTTCTATTCCCTTGGGCTATAACATTTAGTTTCTCTGTTGGCTAACACTAATAATCCTGCAAAAAAAGAGTTAACCTTAAAAATATAATAAACATCACAACTCAAAAGTACCACCAAACCAGCAAGTCCTAAATTGGCTCTTATCTCTGGTTCTTCATATGGGCTATGGCCTACTCCTTTAACTCCCTCTATTAGTTTAAACAATACTTATGAGTACTTTCTCTGAGCTGAGCACCACGCCAAACACTTTCCTTTGTCATCTAAGTGCTAGATGGAGTTGAATCCATTCCCCAAACCACCTACTGTGTCCTTGTCTTGTGATACTTTCCATACTAACTATAGTCCAGTCTTAAGCTTTGTGGATTTGGAAAGGCACATCTACCATTAAGTTCAAAATGATTAACTGCACCATGCAGAAAAAATACTGGTATTCAACTCAAGAGTCTCCTAATTTGGCTCCCACATCAAACACTCACTCACTAGTACAGAATCCAATGTACTATGATACTCAGTCTATAGCAGTAGCTCCCTGAAGTTCCCTTCCCACTTGAACATTGTTTGACCACATGATCACATAGTGCAAATTATAATGGTGTATTCCACAAAAGCAATAGTTTATCAGTCCAGGCAATGATATCCTTTCACATATGAAGCTATAATAATTATTGCCTGTTTTATTGGTCTTGGTGCAGCTATTCTTTCATCTGAAATCATAACCCAAACATTTTCTACTCACATGTTGGCCTCTCTAGAATCTAATGACCCATATAAATACAGTGATTCTAAATTCAGTTATAATAACATAAAAGCAGAAATTAGAATCACAAATGACTAGGAGTGACTCCTGGGAAGGAGTGGCTTTCATTTCCTTTGCATTTTACTTTCAACTGATAAAAATGTACTTATCTTTAAACAACAGTTTGACCCAAGGACATTCTGGGTTAGCACAAGATGGTAGGAAACAGATCTTTCACATGATATTTTTTGCAATTTACATTCTCAGAGGTTAACTCCATTATAATCACTAAGTCTCAAATTAGGGTTGGGGGTATAGCAGAGGTAAAGCCCCTGCCCTGTAGTTATGAGATGGTGGGCAATATCTCCAGTAGCACATAGGTATACACACACACACAGAAAATAACTGTTACCGGAGAATAAACTGACAATTTTCTCATTAAAATAGAAGACAATCTAATTTTTAAAAACTAGTAATTCTCAAAGTAATAAGTAACACAGGTTTATGGTTTGGGATATGATGGACAAGGTAAGAGCTGCACTGCTTATATTGCATAAAATTCTGTTACTTTTATTGTCTAAAATATCACTAGGACCACTAATAAATTATTTAATTTTTAAGTCAAAGTAGCAGTAATGTTGAAACATAATACAGACTTCCAATTATACATGTAATTTTAAACTCTAGTCAGCACTTACCTATCCGAACTACTACAAGCTCAGCTTTATCACTGATTATCAGTTCATTTCTATTCCTCAAATTTTGAAATTCATCAGTTCTGGAACAGCTTCAAAGAAGCCTAGAACTTGTTATAGTAAAAAGATTCTACAGGTAACAAATTTAGAAAATAAAATAATTTTTTCTTGTCAACCATGATACTTTGAACTGAAAATCAGTGACAGGAATCCGGCTGGTTGGATTCCTGAGGTTTGTCATATGACTTGAAACTTGATGAGAAAGTAATAATCACATTTTGCCACCTTAGAAATATGTTCTATTCTTAACAGTGAAGGAACTTTATGTTTTATAATATGTAGCCTGACCAAAAACAACGTACAAAGCAACTCTTCCCAAAAGATGAAGAATGAAGATAGTGGTAAAGAAACAATTCTTTAAAAATTCACAATAAGGTTATGTAAGTATGGAAGAAACTTCCTGTTAGAAATAAAATAAGCAAATCATTTCCTAACCTACTAAGAACTTAATATTTAGAATGTTTCTAATCATTATGTGTGAATAAGGGTAAAAATGTAATGGTAGCCTGTCTCTAGTTCTCTTTAAGGTTGACATTTAAAAGAAGCCTGAATCACAGAATTTGGAACTTAATCATGTATTGTTTTAAAGTGCCAGTGCTGTTAAGGTACTACAGTGATCTCAGCCATGAAGAATCTAAGAACAAGTCCTATGCCCTATGCCAGTGCTGGTCGTAAACCTACAGCACATGTGCTGCAGAGGGCTCTCATCACTGGGAGCTCTAAGAGGTTACCACCTCTGCCCTATACTTTGTGATCTTCTATTAACTATAAAAGTTGCTCAATCCCAATGTCATCAATAAAGTACTTTTTATATGGAGAGAAAATCATCCTGCCTTCAAAATAAAGATATGCACTTAATATATAATGTATAGTTCTTTACTTGTACAAGAACTGTATATTATAAAGAAACTGTGTTCAGCAAAGAATATCCTGTTGCCTAAAACAGAAGTAATTATCCAAGAGGTGATACTTTTACTATAAAGAATTCTCTTTATTATCTGCTTTAAAGGTTGTTCACATCTGTTTATAATTAATATTTCTTAGAAAAATATAATTAGATCCAAGAGAAAAAAATGAGTCATTAAGAAAATTCTCTGGATGCCTTATAAGTAGCCCAAAAGTTCATCATTAATTTTAGAAAAATGACTTTTTGATTAAGTAAAATAGAATGTTTGAAATTTCAATACAGAGGCTGAAGAAAACAGCAAGTTCTAGCTCAGCCTGGGCAACTTAACAATTTAACAAGATCCTTTCTGAAAATAAAATATGAAAAGGGCTGGAAATGTAGCTCAGTGAGAAGGCCTAGATTCAATCTCCAGTACATCATAGGCATGCATGCATGCATGCATACACACACATATGCACAGGCACATGTGTACACATGCACACAAGAATAATCTCTATATTATTATCCAAGTACAAATATCAAGACTAAAATATAATACATATTTGTTTTGATACCTTAATATCAATGTAAAGCAAATGCGATCTTCACTTACAAGTAAGCATCAGTATTCCACAATATTCATTTATTATATCCAGTAATTTTCTTATTATGGTGCTTTCTACAATACAGTATTCCACATAAAATCTGGTCAACCAATGATATTAAAATCACTTAGCTTCACTGTAATGAGAAGAAATATATTTCTGCTTTTATATAAGATGATTCTACAAACTTGCTGTAGTATTTATAATTCACAGTGATTTTCATATTCTCACAGTCTACTACAGATTTTTCTTAGTGATTTATATTAGTCTCTGTTAAAGTCTTGTTCATATTTATGGTTCATTCTCCTCCCAGAAAAAGTAACAATTCTTTCTATGTATACACATCATGATAAACTTGCAGACTGACAGAAGGTAGACACAGGCCATCTTTACATAATGGAAAGGAGACTGATGAACAATTGGTGACGCCATTATCACATCAAAAAAATATAAATGGATCAGAGAACTGAATTAACCTCACATGGCAGAATTTTAAGCAGTCTTATATTTCAAATGTCCACATACTGATCATCTGCTCACAGTAAACACCAAGGTTAGTGGTTCACATATGTAACATTTTGTTGGCTACTCTATCATTACTACTAAGAACATGTTCCCACAGGGTGCATGTGTTAGACAGGCAGTTGCTGTAAACAAGCCATAAGGGTGGAGAGTCAAACAGCCTAGTCAAAAATAACTTTTATTACCTAGTAATAAAATAATGACTTTATATTACCTAGGTAAAGTTATTACCTACACTCAGTGAGCACTAATGAATATGGACATAAGAATTTCTGGACAGCACAGAGAGCTGGAGGTTGGTGGGGTATAAAGATGGCAGAAGGTATTGCAGTATATGACCTTTGACCTTTCACAAAACTGGGCTGTGTCAATGTTCTAATCTGGTTGCTGGCTCTCTCCTCAGACCCATTTATCACTTCCCATAACCCATACAGGACACGTCCCTATATTTTTTGGATTCTAAGGTATAGGTTTTCCCACATTTTAACATATCTAAAAAAGAGTTATCTATGACAGATGTATCCATTGAAAGTAACTTTTCTTTTTTTCCTAATCTTACTACTTCTTAGTGTCTTAAAATCATGGAAATGAGATTTGTTAATATTGCTGTTACAAAGACTATTTCTAGTGTATGTTTTGTTTCACTTCTCTTTTCTCAGATTTCATTCACTGTTTACCTTCTGTTGCTTTCTACAGTTGTTTCACAGAATCATCTGGGTGGCTTAACAAATCACAATGCATCAGGCTAATTATCAGAGCCTCAATTCTTGCTCAGTGAATAGGACAAAAAGCTATAAAAGGTAAAAGCAATAACAAACAGGTAACAGTAATGAGAATACAGTTAACACTACTGAACTGCAGTTCAGCTCTTTAAAATGATTTAGGTGATAAATTTTATCTTATTTTTTTACTACAATTAAATTTTTTCTTTTAAAACATAGGTAACAGCTATCTGTAATTATCCTGACATGCAGCTGTCTCTTCAACTCAAAATTACTGACCTGTTTCCATCCATCAATTAGCTTTGGGCTGAGCAGATCTACCCTACTAACACACTGAAAATCAGCACTATGTCAGAAGAATTATTAAAGAAACATCTGAACTGGAGGTCCAATTCATCATCTTCCTAGGACAGCAGTTCAGTTACGGTCAGATACGAGCTCTAAATAAATCCTTGTAACTGTTTATCTGGCTCAAAATGATTAAATCATGCCTGCGGATGAAGAAGAGGAAACTATACAAACAGAAGACAAAAATTGAAAGTATCAAATGAATGAAAGGAAAACAATCACTCAAGAACAAAAAAGACAAATTTTTCTCTTACATTAATAAAATCTTAGCAATTACCTAAATTAACAAATATTTGAATTAGTCTATGTCAACTATATACATTTTAAAGTCCCATTTAGAGCTAAAGAAAGTAACATTAACATTGCCTAAAATTCCAAGTCAACAGGCAATTCACATGTAGAACGGAGATGAGTTAAATACCAAGATAGTATTTATCAAGTAGTACCCCACACAATTTCTCCCACATCCCCCTTTAAAATATCTATGAATGTAAAAGACAAACAACTCACAATGCTAGAAATCTGGACAGAGAAAAAATTGCTGCCAGAATCTCTGAGGAAACCACACGAAATATAAGGTGGATGGAACAGAGTTAAACCTAAACTTAGTTTAACTGTGCTGCGCGAATGCAGAGAGAGTGACCTGCTTACTTGGAAGTATGTACAAAGAGCCTTTCCCATTCTCACACTGTCTGTACTCTGCAAAGCAAACAAAATGGAGTAACCATTCAGCATTGCATTGAAGTGAGAAGAAACTACCCAACCTGCTCACCACCTTGTCTAACACTGTTTAGAAACAGCACTTCAAATTAAATAATATATTTAATTATTAAATACTTTATTATTTAATTATTATTAAAAAAAGGAATGACAATGGAGCTTTGACAAATAGAATCATCTTTCATAAAATATAATCAATAAAGATAAAGATAAATATTATCATGGGAAATAGTTTTTGGAACATTCTCTTATTCTCTGTATATCATTTAAGCCAAGTAATGAAACAATATGAGGATTTCATCTCAAGAAAACAGATTTGTATTACATGAAACTAAGAGCTAAGCTGGCAAGTGTGCACATGAAATTGATTGCTAAAGCTTAGGAAATGCTTTAATTAACACCAAAATACTTCAATAATAGGCTAAAAGGCAATCTCCATCCCATGGTCAGCAAACACTAGGTTAAGGTACATTTCCTACCATTTAAGAACAAGTAAACAAAAAGAAAAATATAAAAGGGAGAAAAACATAAATTTCAAGAAACCAGAAAGAAAAACTTTTCAATAAATGCTGGCATCCTCAGTAGCATACAAAAGCACATGCCTCTTACCATACTAAATGAAACCTTTAAAGGGAAAATAGGCTAAAAGGTGAAAGCAGCTTTGTCACATTGACACATTGCCCATTGTCACACTGCATTCTTCCCATGTGTCTTCTGTCTGTATAACCAAATTTCCATTTTCTTATAAGGACAGTAGTCATTAGATCAGGGTTCACCTCAATCCAGTATGACTCACTGTGTAATCCAGTACCATCTGATTACATCTGCAAAGACCCTATTTCCAAGTGAGGCACATACATAGTATTGCCTTTTGGAATGACACAATTCCACTCACTATGAAGAGAAAAAATACTTTTAAGATATGTTCTAGGCTAACAAAGATGAGTAGAAACTAGAATTTAAAGGATAAGAGAGTCAGGATATAAAAGATCGGTGTGTTTTCCCAGGCACCATGTTAGTAACCCAACTGGACTGAGGGTACTGAGGCACACTGTATGATCAAAGGGCAAAGTGAGGCCAGAAATGCTTTCTTAAGTTGTGCCTTTTCTGCTCTGCCCTTCACCCATGAGTCATATATGTTGATCCACAATCAAAATAGTGTTTTTGTTGGACACTTAAGACAACAGCAATGCTACTCTTTCCACCATTTATGGAGAGTGGCGCAACGAATTTAGACACATTTGGGACAATATTCCAGGGGAAATACTGCATAAAAGTGCATTTTTCTCTCTAAATGAGCTACCTAGAACAACATAACAATCTTTTATTTATTTCCTCATGAATGTAAATATTTTTTCACATCTTTGAAACACACACCAAACAACCTAAACCATTAGATTTTTATTAGTTTTTATCTGAACTAGGTTCTATGACCATACCTATATTATGTATGCTTAAAATTAATTAAGATAAAATTCAATGTTTAAGAGATAAATAAACATATAACTAAAAGTTAAAGCTTATCCCTGGGACTCTGGATGCTTTTTCTGTTTCTACTTTGTGAGTGGTCTCTATTTTTCCAAACATTTCCATAATATCCATGCAACTATATTTATAAACAGAAAAAATAGCTTATATAAATAAGCATGTGGAATTTTATATTCACAATATGTTTACAATTTTATGACTTTTAATGAAGTGAAAACTTGGAAAAGAATGTCCTCCAAAATGTGAACAACATAATCTCTAGGTGCTGGGAATATACCTTCTTACATTTTTCCTTATTTCCCAAATTTCTACAATGAGTATGCCATGTTTTTGTAATAGAAATAATGTAATATAAAAATCATATAAAATAATATTAAAAAGTGGAGAGTGGGGAGGACTTGACTAGTGGACCTAAAGTAACAGTATTTCTTATCTGTAAGAGCTATTCTACTTGGAAAAAAGCAAACAGAAGTCTCTAACGACCGAAAACAGTGCATCATAAATAAGGATCAATACTGGTATTTTCCAGCCTTTCGTGCTGACCAGTGCTTTTAAAAATAATATATTTGGGCTGTGGCTGTAGTTCAGTGGTAGAGTGCTTGCCCAGCATGCATGAGACCCTGTGTTCTTCTCTACTACCACAAAATACTAGTCATTTTTAAATAATATATTTTCTAAATCATACAGGGCCAAAACATAAGAAAATATATGAAATAGTGAAATTTTTTGTTGACTTGACCAGAATCACTCATAATTAAAACCATAAAGTGCCAAAGTAAGCTGGAAACCATTTTTCCTCTTTGGTACTTGACTCATGATTAAAAACCATCATTAAACCTACCAAAATGTTCCTGTCTTTTCAAGGAACTAAATAAATATATATAGAGACAACTGCAAATAAAATGACAAAGTGTCAGGAGTATATTTAGAAATTGTAGGTTGAGGCTGAGTCCTACACTGACTCCAACTGCCAGACTTTGAAAATTATGACTTGGCAGGGAGTTACTCTACAGTCTCAAAATAGTTATGAATCAATAGTAGGATCACTACATGTATGAAGAAGTAGAGATGGCCAGTAGAGATTGTCTCAGTTCCTGGAGCCTCAATAATCTTGTCCATGGCCTCTGAAATTATATGTGAAGGTAGGTCATTTTTGACACTTTTGTAAAACAAAAATAAACAGTTCTTTTAAAAGGCAAAGATGAACAAAACCCAAGCTCAATTCTATGCTTGTTATTCAACAGATATAAAATTACATTGCCCAATTACTAAAAGTTTCTAAAACCTTAATCTTAATTTCTGTACTTCTTTCCTCAATGCCTTTCAACAGTGAGCCAACTGGCCTTGGTCTGGGAACCATTATCTTAGTAGCTCTGAAAAATCCAGTCCAGTAGAAAGTCGGCACATTTTTACTAGCTAGCAGTGTACAACATTCAGGAAAGATCCCCTATATTTTACAGACAACCTTGCATTGACAGCTAATATCAAACAACCCAAGATAATTTTATAGGAAAAAAATGGAGGAAAAAAGACAAGCGCATATAAACATATCTGTAAGTGTTGAAAACTTGATGAAGTCCCCTTAAACAAGAAAACAGTATTACTGAAAGGTCTTGGGTTGTAACTGTAGTACTAGGCTGTGAGAACAATGACTTGGTCCTGCCTCACTGGCCGTGTAGACAGGCAATGAGAATGTAGATGCCAAGGAAGAACTGACTACTGTAATGCCTTCTAACACAGAGAGAAATGGAAACCATCGTAAGTTAAAAAAATGGCTCCCTTTGGAGACATTTCCAAGAAGAAAAAAGAGGCTCTCCTATCTCAGAAAAGTGTCCTGGTTGGCTCAATCAACTCTCAGAGTCAAGAATACTGGGTAAACTAGCACAGTTCAGGATAGAAGCTCACAACTACCACTGCACTTGAGAATTACCTGGAGAATTTCTTTGGTTTTATTTTGCTTTTATTTTATATATCATTTTCCAGGCTTCTGGGCTTCTGGGGTAGGGTCTGAGCATGTGTATTTGTTTGTCTGCTTTGTTCTTAAACTCCCTGCAATGATTTCAATGTGCAGACAAGACTAAGAGCCACAGAAATAATGGAAAGAGCTGCATAACATAAAATTAAAGCCTTGGTTCTAAGATTGGCTCTAACAATTTTTAATTGTGCTGCCCTGCATAAGTCACTTTGTATTCCAAAGCCTTCCCCATACACTGTGCAGAAAGAGTACAACATCTCCTTACCCAGAGGGGTTTTGGAACCTCAAATGTATGTTAACTGTAAAGCACTTTACACACGTTCCAGCAATCCTTTTCAAATACAATATTTACTATGAGTGAGATTTCAAGTACTCTTAATATTCTGAACATCAGAAATCTATGACTATATATGCACACGAGGAGATTCTATAATGAGGTTAGAAAAATTTCAGTTTCTCAGGGTGTGAATGGAAAACTTTGAGAGGTGCTAGTTTTTAGCCATCAAATACATGGTACAAGGAATTTATCAATTAATACACATATGATCCATAAGCAATGAAAACTACAAACTCAAAATCCTATTCATGCTCCCAGAGTTCTGCCTAATTTGAAAAACCAAACAAAACAAAACAAAAAAAAAACATGTTCTATTTAAAATAAGAATTTTAGGGTTGGAGATGAAGCCCATGTAGAATTTTTGAATTTTAGGGTTGGAGTACTTGGGCTGGTTTAGGCCCCAATACTGTGATAAATCAGTCAATCAGTAAGAATTTTATGTGCAACTTAATCTCTGTGTAAATAGACATGGTTAAAAAGAGTTCCCTAAAAACATATGAATGTTAAGATCGCATCCAGTCCTGTGACTTTTTAAATGTAATCTACCTGCAAAGATCTCTCCATTTGTTAGCCCACATCTTTTCCTGAGCACTTAGTTCAGTATTTGATGTCTCAGAGCTATCTCAAACTTATTATGTCCAAAATACAGGCCCTTAATTTCTTCTGACTCCCAATTTTAATGTGGATCTCTCCTCATCACTCAAGACTCAACTCAAATGTCAGCTCTTCAAAGAAGACTTGCTGATTACCCTAGCTTAAAGAAGATACCTCCCAAACAGATCACACTCTAGCATCTTGTTACCTAATTTTATCTTTTTCATAGGAGGGGATTATGTGTGCATGAGTTTACTGTCTCCATCTCTCCACTAGGAGGTAAGCACCACGAAGGACATAAGACACTATTAGGATGCTAGCACATTCCTTGTTGTGGCCCAACACATAAAACATTATCTTATATAAGGTCAGCCTTTAATACATGCTACCCTTCAACCAGCTAAGTATGTGCCCGAATGGAGCTATAGAGAAGGAAGGAGCATCAGGAAGAACAACAAAGGCTGAAGGTTTCCAGCCTCTACTTACTACTCTCCACTTTTATACAATCTTTTCTCATCTCTTTGGTCCATTTTGCTGGCTTTCACCCAGGATCTTTCTCCTTTGGACTGAAAACTGACTTTGTACTAAGATACTAAAAACTCTTCTGTGATACTTTCTGGTCAAGCCCCACAATGCAGAATCCTATAAATGGTCTGAATAAGTGGTCTTTAGGAAAGGTTTCTTCATCTTCCTGATGAGGGGCCAGGACAAATTATAGTACCAAGGAACCTTGGGACCACAAGCATTCCTTATCAGGTACCATTCTCTTGCTGAAGGTGCACTTTGTGCATTTGAGCTTTCTATCTACAGACAATTAACACCTCATTTAACACCACATTTCCTGTTGAGGGACCATGTCTCATCTGACCTTCCCAGAAAAATAACTTTTCAGAGATAAAGATGAGGTCCCAAGGTTCTTTGGTACTATAATTTGTCCTGGTTCCTCATCAATGCTAGGAATATGAAAAAACCTTTGCTAAAGATCACTAATATACCCTAATTCTTTCATATGTGCCAAACTAGTGATAGAGCTTCTTATGGTTATAGGTAATCATGGGTCAGCAGGCAGAAGGTGACTTTATGTGGTATTATTTTATCCTCAAAAATACAAACACATGTGTAAATGCAGATACTGTACTGTCAGATGATACACAATTATTTTACATGTTCACATCTCTGAAACTGGGAAAGGTCTGATAAGTGATGACATATTAGAATTGATAAAAAGATAGATTTTCTATAAACCTGATTGAAGGACCATGGAGGCAGAGACCAAAACTGAAGCTCAAACACTGAAAAGAACATGAGTGATATAACCTAATTACCACCTAATTACCCTCTTTGTACGAAGTAAAACACATACACAAGGGCAGAAATTAAAAACAAAACTTGGAAATCAAATCTCAGCCCATATAAAATGTTGGCACCTTAGCAAAGCATTGATGAACTGACTCACTGTCACCAGTATACAATACAAAATCAAAGAAGGTTTTTAGTTGAGGAAGACATAAAGAAAACACCTAGTAAGGGTTCCACAATCAAGGACAACATCCATTTTGCTCTTCCTGATACTCTGAGTGCCCAACCCAATGTACTGCAGATAGCAAGGGTTTTAAAAGGAATTTATGAATGAATGTTCTAAAGTGAAAAATCTAGATGTTGTATTTAACACAAAGGCTGGCTGCTAGCAGTCCAGTTAGCAGGCAAAAGCAGAATACAGCAGTGTGGTCAATGGACTATCACATCAAAACCTCTTGGAATGCCAGTTAGCAACTGAGATTTCAAGTTTCCTTACAGACCAACTGAATTAGAATTTCTGGGGTTAGGATGCAGAAATTTGGACTTATGCAATCCAGGTGATTCTCATGGCAATTAAAGTTTGACAATTAGCATGTATTAGATAATATGACCTCTGGAAACAATGGAAAGGAATGAGTAAAATGTCACAAATTAAAAAATTAAATCTGAAGAACATAAGGATTAGAAAAAGAAGAGGTAAAACCTAGATGGCAAAGGGAAAATTAGTTATAAACAAATATAAAAACATTTCAAATATAAATGTATAAACATTAAAGAATTGGGAACTCTGAAAAGCCCTGGGATGAAGGATTAATTCCATCAGTGTGCAAGAGGCCAGGAGTACCATATGAGACATCATTAGGATAATTAAATAATTAACACACATAGGATTAAAATTCCTCTCGGGGAAAATGATAATGAACAAGAAACACCTAATGTAGTTTCACAAATGACTCTTCAAATATCTACAGACAAAGAGCTGAACTAAATACGGAGAAAAGTGAAAAAGTATCTTGTTTCAGCCAGCTAAAACTTAGAGAAAAGAGTTAGAGGTAGCAAATTAATTCATGCTATTCAAATAAGTCAGACATGAGAAGACAAGCTTTTAAAATTATCAAGGGGGAAAAAGACTAGAAAAAGAAAAATGCTGCTAAAAATGGAGTAGAGTAAGGAATTAATGAAGACTAAACTAGCTCAGAAACAGAACTAATTCTTTTTAATTTATCTTTGACAAGAAAAATGAAGAAGACATATTTGTATAATTAGAGAGAATGAGGACTTTGTAAAAATAGCGACTGACAAAAAGCAGATGTGAAACATTTGATAAAACTGAACTCATACCAATCAGGAGGCCTAGATGATGGGTAGTTGAGCCTCTCAAAAGAATTCACTCACACACTTGTGAAGTCATTTGCAATCATTACGGAAATATGGCAGAAAAATGGGGAAACAGAAGATCTGACATGGAAGGGAAAAATGAAATAATGAAATATCCTATTAATCTTAAAATGGTTACAAAGAGATGGAAAATTTCAGTGGAAACGAGTGACATTATTTTTCCAACCTAGACAGTGAGCTCCATGAGGCCAGAAGCATTCTTTTTCACTCTTACAGCAGATAGGATGGGATCCATGTTCTAGCATGGATAAAGGCAGGAAACTACAAAGCGAATGCTACCAAACTTTCCACTCCTTCTACGCAGAACACTGCACCACAGGAGTTTGTCATTTTATTTCCTCTTATTAATTAATGACATAATATAATAGGAAAAGGCAAAACACTTAAACACCTTGTAGATAATGAAATCATAAACCACCATCAGAATAAAAACCTTAAGTTCTAGTAACAAACAGATTTCAGAAACTTTAAAAGCAAAACATATATAATATATACTATAAATCTGGATAGTGTATTTTCAGTATTTTCTTCAAAAAGATATCCTCTAATGTATTTGAAGAACATGTAAAGTTTAAAGAGAACTTGTTAAAACAAATTATAAAAGTATCTTTTCTATGATCATTACATAGCTTAATAAATGAGTCACTGAAGTTCCTCATAGACAAACTCCATTATAACATGCACAAACACTGAAATGTATTTTCATGAACTTATGCTGCATGTATAAAAAGGGCATACAGACAAGTTTTCATAGAGCCATATACTTCTGGAAGATTAACACTAAGCTAGTGGGAAAAGACCTTAAGCAGATCTCAATTATATGTAAAAGCAGGGGGTAGCACTGCTACATTTTCTACACACTAAATGAAAAGATGAGGGTAGTAGTAAACTTTATTTTTAGGTATCTTTCTTTGCAAAGATTAATGCATTCCACATAGTCCATGCTAATAATCAATCATACACTGATTAAACAAAATTGAAAACCACTAACTCATTTATAGGAAAAAGATATGATACAAATGTTATTTACATGAGTAACAATAGCTCTAAAAATGACAACTAGAGTCAAATTGAAAATCTTATTCAGAGAGCAGAGCTCAGATAAACAGCCAAGTACACAAACCATCTAAAACACCAAGAAAGTAGTGAAAAGAAGGCCCAAGTCATTTCTGGGTTTGATCCAGTTCATATCCAGTCAGTTTGTGTAGATGCCAAGAAAAACCAAGCAAGCTGATATAAGAACAACAATCTCTGGAATCAACTGGCAAGACTAACTTCTCCCTCCTAAACAATAAAATATTGAGATAATTCAAACATGCTTATGATATTCTTTCTTGCAGTAGCATATAAATAAATGATTAAAAAGAGCAAACTGAAAGGGAAAAAATATTTAACCAAATTTTCACTCAAAATGGAAAAAAAAAAACCCTGCTTGCTTCAGTGTCAGAAGAAACATTATTTACTCAATTATCCATCCAACACAATCCAGAGGAGATAAAACCAGTGGCAGAAAGTATGTACCTAACTTAGATCCTTCTGAAAAATTAACCAAATAATGGAGCATTTCCCCCAGAAGTAGACATCCATGGAACATCCAAAACTTAAGTGATATAAATACAGATGGATGCAAGTAAGACAGAAAACTCCACAGTAAAGGTATTTTATTTGAGTGCCACTGTTAATTTATTTGGCATCCTGGACCATTCAGAATAATAGGAATTAAAGAACAAGAAAGGAAGAAAATATAGACATCTCCATGACCAAAATTTATATGCTACAAAATCCATAGTTAAGAAAATATAGACAAAATATAAACATCTCCATGAACAAAATTTATATGTTACAAAATCCATAGTTAAGAATTTATGAATTTGATACCACAGAGTTTCTCTGATTACTTCTTTTACACACAGTTCTGACCTTGGTTCTCTACCTTGCAGCATACAGCACAGTATAGTGAAGGCAGTGAATGCAGCTGAATACCTTAGAAAGCAAGAATGGCATCTTACACACAATAAATATCTAAATATGATAATCTATAGCCAAAGAGCAAGGGCAAAAGGCAGGTGGCTTGAGAAACTGAGTAAGACACAAAGAAATGCCAGTTTGTGGATGGTTTGGGCTGGGGAACACTGTATGTGCCTTCCTACGTAATGAGACTTCTGACTTACCACAGTACTCTGAATAAAGGGTACTGTGGAAAAGTTCAACCAAAGCATCAGTCATCCAGATTTAAATGGATGCCCTCAATCATAAAATGTCTGCATATGCACAATGCATTTTGATAAAAGGACCAAATTTGAGAAATGCATCTTATACGTTTCCATTAAAAACATTAAAATGTATCATTTGGTGTTTAAAGGGGTGAGATTTTTGTTTTCTGGAAAATTTAGCTACACTGAAAAATCAGTTCTAAAATACAGTTGAATAAACTCAACAGTACCAATCTTTTCACAAGAAAATATGACACTAGAGTTAGGAGTTTACATACAATAAAGCAATTGGTTGCTATTAGAAAAAGGATAACAATCTTAAGGCAAAAAAAAGGACAGTACTAATAAAGCTTTAATTACAAAAACAAAGAACCATATGGATTGGACTGTTAAGGACAGCAGAATTTTTTTTGTTTTGTTTTGTTTTAGTACCGGGAATCAAACTCATGACCTCAAGCTTGCTAGGCAGGCACTTATGCCACTGAGCTATATCCCCAGACCAATAACAGCAGAATTTTGAGGTCTATGACACATAAGTCTAATATCTTTAAGGCAACATCAATGGTATATTGGGTTTCTGATTGTTTTTCTGCACAGAATTAAAAGTTAATAAATGTTGCAGACAGTTCCTCTGCATTCCTCAATCCACTCCTACCCTACGATCTAGGAAACAAAAGCAGCCCCTACCACCACTTTACAGTCTACGGTTGGCAAAATGATTTCGTGGGAGAGCTCTGAAGTTCATAATTACAGAAAGAGAAATATACTATAAATGCCAGAGGGGGGAGCTCAGAGCAAAGGGAAAGATAGTGTTTATAATGGGCAGGAAAGGGAAATGCCGAGAAATTTTTGAATTTCTATACAATATCCTTTTTTCTTTTTTTTTCAGTATTCTTTTGAAGGATGGATTATAATACCCTTTGAAATAAACAATCTTTTTTTTCCCTCAGGTAGAGGAAAAATAAATAAAAGTACTGCTGATGGTAACCAGTTTAAACAAGGGGTAGGATTCTGAAACCTCTGCTTTAAAGGAGGTCTCTGGCATCCAGCTGCCCCTCTGGAATCAGTTTTGTTTACAAATGAATCTACACAGCAGGACTGGCATCTAATGATGCTGGAGGCACAGTAAAGGAATTTGCCCAATATAATCATTACATTAAAGAGGTGTTTGGCCTCCTCCAGATTCCTTTATAGGTTTACTTCTAACAACAAATGGAATTGTAATAGGTTCTTCCCATAATTAAAGACACTATATAAGTGTATTCACTGTCCTTCTTACCATTAAAGAAACAGAAGTACTTTATACAACAAGAATGTAGCCACTGGCCATTACCTTCTCCTAAAAACAACTTCCAAATCTAGGCATGTTGGGAGAAATAGAGGGTCTACCAGCATACTTGCTCTTCTAGATCTAAACTGTTAAGATTTCTTTTAACTAAGCTTTCAACCCTGAACACTTTTCTAGTGACCAGCAGCAAAAAGCTAGCATTAAATAGGTGCTATGAAATAGGCCTTGATTCCGTGTGAAAAGCTAAAGCTTGCAAGAATCAGCACTCTAAGAAAATCTGTAAAAGAAATCAGTATTATTCTGTTAGCTACTGCCACAGCAATACTGAGTAACAAATCACCGCACAACTCAGCAGCAGACAACAATATGCATTTTCTTCTTGTTCACATATATTCTAATTATGTGAGATTCAGCTGTAGGTTGGACTTACCTGGGCTTGTACCAGCTGAAGATCAGGACCAGCTCAGTTTTTCATTCTCCTTGAATTAGCAACTACTAGAGGAATACTCTTGTATTCACATCAAACAGACTACAAAAGATTAACTCCAGATGCCCAAGCACAATTCAAGCCTCTGCCGATGACATATCAATAGTCCATTGGTTATGGCAGGTGATATACCAAGCCCATGCCTAATATCAGTGGGGCAAGGACCATATTCATAGATGGTAGGCTTTTAAAGGTTTTTGAGTTATACCACATCTGGTATCCTGCTGCTAAATGGAATACCAGCATATTCCATCTTCACCCTGTCATCTATGCAAAAAAAACCTAGTTTCACATAAACTTGCCATTTATAGCACTATTAGCAAATATATATTAAACATGAAAAAGCTATAAAATTGGGATTGTACTAGATTTGTAAATATAAATGGATATGATTTTGAGCCTTATTAATCATCAAAACTTATATGACAAATAAAAGGTAATAAATTATAATTACAGAGTGTCACTTAGTATACCTAGCATTTGTGAACATGGACTTCCTAAGGTGTGTAGCTTTCATTAACATCAACAATATTTTATATAGTATTAGCACTGCAGAGAAATAACCTGTTAAGCAACACAATTACAAAAAGATAAGAAGTTAGAAAGTTCATACCAAGGTTTCTACTTGGATAATATTATTATCCAAGTAACAGCGGTGGCATTAGCAGAAACTAGAAGACAGTAGAACACTAAATTTAATAAGCAGATTTGTAGTAACTGTTAAATCTTTACAGTAAACATTTTAAGATGCCATTATAATGGCATTTTAAAAGGTGACTCTCCACATGCATTTATAAGTTAACTTTGTAGTCCACATAGCCAGCTAACTACTACTGGAAATAAGATATGAGATATGCATATTGACTATAGGAAAAAATCAGAAAATTATATACAGACATACATGTATATTATGTATATATTAATTTACATGTATAGGAAAGGAGGGCCAGTGAACCTCAGGTTTAGAGTTCACCAACAACTACTGAATGCCTACTATGTGTCCCATACATTATTTCACTAAATATAAAGCCATGCTGTAAGGTGTAGATTACTGTTGCCAACATTTCGAAAATGAAGAGATCCTGGAAAAGTTCTGTGATTCAAGCAAGAATACACAATTAGTCCCAGAGCCAGAATTTGAACACAAACCTTCTAAATAAAAGTCTGTGTATTTTTTTTTTTAACATGCACTTGCTAACTCACTGGCAATGCTTTTATCTTCTACCTTAATGGAAAGAAGCATTCTTTTATATTCTTCCACATCCAACTCCCAACACCGCATGGATGGAACTGACCAAAAAAAGAATTATGATCTTAATGGAGTTATACTCCGCCCTAGAACATGTCTCACCGATTTGGAAAAATATAACATGGGAATATTTTAAACCTGCTATTTTAAGTGATATCAGAAAATCAGCTGGTCAAAAGTCACAAAAAACGAGAAATCTCAGTACCTTCAAGTAATGTCTTACAATTCGGCTTCTTGCCAGCAGTGGTAGCACAGGTCTGTAATCACAACACTTGGGAGGCTGAGGCAGGAGGACTGCCACAAGTTCAAGGCCAGGTTAGGAAGCATAATGAGTTCAGGGCCTGCCTGAATTACATAGTGAAAAGCTGTCTCCCAAACCTCTCCCACTCCCAAAAACAGCACTTTAAAAAAAAAGATTCTGTTCTGTGGGGTAAGTTTTAACTAAAGTAACTGAAATGATGGTTTCCCACAAAACCTTATAAAATGAAGGCTTTGTCAAAAGAAAGCAAAATATATACTCTGCGCTCAACAGCTCTAGATTTCTACCAACATTCTACAGCTTTTACAGAGTGAATTTCAACTTCATTATGGGTCCAGTCTACAAACCTTTCTTTCGTGGCACACAGCTCCACTTAACATATAAATGTGGCTCCAAGAACATGGCTTCTGTTACAGGGTAATTCACACTTACTTATGCTATGCTACATTAATTTATACATGTATTACTCTGGAAGAGCAAAGTAAGGAGAAAAGCTGATAAAATAGATTTCTCCATCCACAAGTGTGATTAGGAAAAAAGAGAATATTAGTGAAGAGCAAACTTGCATTAACTCATCTCACTTTGAGATAATTAGTGCTGAATTTTTTAAGGCAAGTGACTCACAAGGGAAGGAACAAATTTATTGTCTTTGGCAAACTAATAAACTTGGCAGCTATGGAAGTTATCTATTTATTGATGGCCAACTGTAATTTATCTTCCTTAAGTAAAATACTGTTATTTAAATGTTTTTCTCTTTTTATGAATGCTAGACTCAGCAGTAAACATGTAAATGACTTCACAAGAACAAAAACACTCATTAAATGTCAATAAACTCTCAAAACACAACTATAAAACTGTCAGAAAACCATGTACTAGGTCAGCAGCAGCAGACCAACCTCAGGAAGAACAGTGAATTCAAAATGATAATGATAGTAAGAGCCCAGCAAGGAAATCAAGACTGCAATTCTAGACCTCATTCTACCATCAAGTCTCTTCATAGCATTTAGGAAGTTACCTGACTTTTCTTGGTATCATTTTTCTCACTATAAAACACAGGGTTCTGATTAGATTCACTCATTTAGGAATACTTACTGAGCACCTACAATATAGTGCTGATCTTAGTAAAATAAATTCAGCAGTAAACAACATGGACAAAATATCTCAACTCAGAAATCTTCCACATCAGTAGGAACATGGATCCATTAAAACCCCTCCAGCACTAAAACTGTATGACCTTCTAAAGCTTCAGACAATAACTCATTCCAATATACATGATGTTCAAAAGGCAGGAAAGAAAGGGTCCATCTATTTTTCAACAGTATGTCAGTTACATGTCAAATATGAGGGAAATGTAAAAATGGTACAGCTGATTTGAAAACAGTTTAAAGATTCCTTGGAAAATTGAACACAAAGCTACTATACGGACAAAATAATTCCATTCCTAAGTATATTGAAACTATAAATATATATTCACAAAAAACTTACACACAAATTTCTATAGTAGTACTCATAATACATAAAAGTAGAAAGAACCCAGATGTCTACAACTGATGAAAAGATAAATAAAAATGTTCACACAATGGAATTTTAAAAATAAGAAATAATAATAAGATATACAGTATGAGTAAACCTTGAAAACTTAATTCTAAGTGAAAGAAACCAGTCACAGAAACCATATTGTATGGTTCCACTACAGAAACTGTCCAGAATAGATAAATCCATAGAAACACAAAGTAAATTGGTGATTGTCAAAGGTTGAGCAAAAGTAAATGTAGGTAACTTGTAATGATGAGTGATCACTAATGACGGTATCCTCTCTGGGGTAATGAACATGTTCTAGAATTAGGTAGTGATGGTTGTACAACTTTTTGAATATACTAAAACCCACTTACTGTATCCTTTAAAATAGTGAACTTTATTGTATCGGAATTATATGTCCATCTTTTTAATTTATAAAAATTTCAAACTTACAGAAAAACCTCCTATTACATAAGAAAATAATTTAGCAAAGGAAGAAATGATATATTAAAATTGGAAGCAGATGATTTGCTAGAGAAATACTCAAAAATAATATTCAGATTATGATTTATAAGTAGTTTTATACTTATCTGATTATTTCAGGTCCATGGCAAACAGCATTAAAATTGATTAAAACCAAATATAAAAAGCCATGTTTCTATCAACTCTTTTCCTAACGTTCACTGTTTCAAGAACTTGCACTTACTGAATCAATATCTGCCCTATTTCCCCTTCATCACTGTCCTCCCAACCGAAACTGCTAGTCACTTCAGTCACTGTTCTCAGGTCATTCTCTGGGTTAATACCTTCCCTGCCCCTTTCAGCCTTTCCAAGGCATCACTAGTTCCACAAGCCCTCTTCAGTGAGCTTTAACTAGTTATGAATTAAGACTGTCAGATATGCACATCTTCATAACATTCATATGGTAGTTTTTGATAAGGGGAAAGGGGAAAAAACACAAAAAATTAAGATGAGTAATGATATTCACCACAAACAGTTTTTTCCAAAATAACTTTAAGTTCTGCTATAACCTAGGTCAAAAGTAAATAAATACAATAAGTACCAATAAATGTTTATGGAATAAACAGCAAGTGGTATAAGAAACATATTTACACAGACACATTTATAGAAAATAACTGAAGAAACCTGAAAATTATGTTAAACAAGTCTTCATGCCCCAAATATTGAATTAGTTTCCTGATTATAAATTCTACAAGAACATCTAAATATTAAGTTTGTGCAACTACACAAAGCTGGAGAAGTCCCAGGGATTTTTTAGAGGAACTATGTAAGGACCCATATAATAAATATAATAAAATATAGTGATTACCTTTCATTCTGAGATTGCTTCTTCCTGATCACTCTAAGGCACATGCACCAGTTGGTGGCAGATGCCTGTGACTGCTGCAATAACAAATGCCATTTAGGTATCAATAGAGAATAAGGTCCAGGGCAAAGAGAACTTAGGTAATTCTCTGTTTCAAAAGTCCAAGGAAAAAAGAACTCCTTAGAGCTCAGTTTGGTTGGCCTTGACCAAAAACTTAAATGCGGCTGAGAAATTTATCATCTATTACATAAAACAACAAAAAGGATGGCTGCTCCTCACTTTAGACCAAGTGAATAAACTGAAAAATTTTAAATCAGGACATTCTCTATGCTGAGGTTTAATAATCCATGGACATACAAATCACTGTCAAGTGTGATCCGGCAATTCTGAGAGCTGCATTTTAAGCTTCCATTAGGCTGGAGCACTTTTACTATGATCCTATCAGTCATAACTTGAAAAGTTAAATACCCTATTTCTCAAATTCTTGAAAGCATCACAGGCTGAAAGCAAACACAGGTGGTTATGTCTTTCATCCTTTTCTAGACTAAGAAAATTGATTCTTTCCTCAAAATCTACCAATTCATTTTTTTCTTCCTTTTAATAAGGATTAGTAAAAGGTTAATTTCTCTGCCTGGGAACCACAATCTTGAAGGGAGGAACATGGAACATTGTAATCCCAAGAGGATGTCCGCCACCCCTCATTCTTAACATGCAAAAACGTTAAGAGAACATTTAGTCACCAGCTTCAACTTAATCTCCACCATGGCAGTCAATTCAGGGGACTATGAAGAGCATCTCCAAAGGCAAGGGGTTAATTCGTAGAGTCCCAGTTTAATCTTCCCATCCCACCCTCTTTTACCTGTACCCCATGGACATGTAACCAAAAGATGGCAAAATGAGGATGAAGAACAACCTCATTATATATCTATTAATCTAAAATATTAAATGCTCTGTTTTCCTTTTTGACTAGATGTTAAAATTCTAGCACTACAAAAAATTAAAGCTAAAATCCATTTCCATTCTATTTTCTGTTTTGTGAACGATCAATCATAGTGTTTTGCATTCCATAATATAATAGTTTCCAAATTATTATGCCAAAATATCAGGGTTACTGATGAAAATGCATGGGGGTAAGCTAAATGCCTGAGACTCAGCAAATATAGAGCAAACCAATCAAGCAGTGATCCAGCAGAGGTGTGTTATCACCCTGTGAAAGGAAGCTGGGAGTGCATAAGTCCAGCATATAAAGCAATCACTTACTATCCCAACTAAAATGCTCCTTAGCCTTTGAGTTATCTGATATATGATCCAAGTTAATGATTCAAAAGAACTGATTATCTGGGGGGCGGGGGTTTACTTATTGTCTCTGTTATACTGCTAGCAACACAGCAGCACAAAGAATGACATGCCAGGATGCTAAGGTTCCTTGAACACTCAACAGAGTTTAGAGCCATCCTTACAAAATGAATCCAATCACTCATTAGTGGAAATGGCAGAGGTGCACATCATGGATCACACTATCAATAAAAACTGCTCAATTCCCTATTTTGCCTTTGGAAAAGAAACATCCAAAGCTCAGAAACAAGCTGATATCAGTAGATGTTCATGAAAAAGATCAAGAGAAAGTCAATATGGATGGAACCACTGGTTCTAATATTTAGTAAGAAGAACCTCCGTATTACATATAGTGATGTTAATGTTGAAGACTATTTTCTTAAGGTAGAAAAAAATCTACATGCAATTAACAGTTCTTTCTTTACGATGTATTCACAGATATAGTCTTTAAAATTACCCTTGGCAAGGCAAAGATAGATAACGGTTCTTATAACTTCAATGAAGTATTTATGCAAGGCAAAAAAAAGCCAACAGTTATATCATTTTCCACAGGAAAATTAGCAGAAAATTGTGCCATGTAAATAAGCTTGCCATAAACATCTAAACAGATACTATTATTATCCCACACTTCATGAGCAACAGTTATTTGCATATAATTAATTTGCTTATTTCTGATGCCTCAGACAATGTAATATGCTTCTCAACTTGGTTTCTAAACAATAAGTCCTTAACTTTTCCTTTTATATTTATAAGAAAATATTTATCTTGCACTTTTCTTGACAGATTCATAGCCATCTGCAAGCACAGCACACAGAACTGTGTTTGTGGCAATTATAGATACAGCCCCCAAAGGAGGGGTGATATCACCAACTTTAAGTGAACACAGAATTGGCCAGTATTGAATTCAGTTAACACCAGCCGATTTATCAGTGATCCACTGTACCACAATCATCACTACCAGAGAAGAGAAAAATCTAGGAAAATGTGTTGCCAATTATATTTCCCACTCCAGCTTACAACTTCTCCATTCTGTACTCTATACCCGATGCAGCTTTAACGGCTAATTAGCTCACTTATCTTCAAAGTTTCACTTCTTACACACCAATACCTTCAGTCCATGGAATCAAGACCACGTCTTCCCCGCTCTTGAACTCTAGCCCTAGGAAAATATCACTTCTTGTTCACTGGACTTGCTGTTACCCCTGATATACTTTGAAACCATCCTAATGTTTTCTGTGTGCTGACCAACCCAGCTACTAGAAACTTTGCCAACAGAGAATTTTGCAAAGTCATGAGTTAAAGTTAGGAAATGACCCATCTAGGGATTGCCCTAGCTCTCTTTCTCTTTCTTTTCATAAAATTTACTTAAAGAGAATAAAAAAATAATCAAAGCAATACAGAATTTCAAAACAAAGTGACAGGAAATTAACAATGGTTGTTATATTGCATATTGTTATCTTCAAAGTAGTTTCTCAGACTTTCTTTTCTCTTTTTAAAGTCAGCTTCTTTCTGAGAGAATATAAAACATATGAATCAAACTGACAACATTTTCATTGATTATTCACTGACCAAGTTCAAAGTGCTAAACTTCACATAAAATGTACAATACTGCAGAGCCTAAAAATAATGTTACCTATAAAAATTTCTGGCATATCTTTTTATGAGCAATGTATGTAACATAGAAGATTATATAAATAAATAATAAATTTTCATTCCTTAATTTCATAGTTATTGAGTACCTTTTATGTCCAAGGGCAGCACAAGGTACAGGGTACACAATGATGAAGTAATCACACAGTTCTCACCTTCAATAAGCTTACAACATAGCCAGAAAGGAATTGAAAAATGTCCACTTGTGGGCACATGCATGCACTCATCCCTATACAATTAACAAATCTAGAATAATTCTAGATTTACAAAGAAAATTATTTAGCTCATCCTTGGGTTACTTCATTAATTGTATTATTTTGTTTAATGATAATTTCAAAATAAGACTAATGGTTTTCTTTTTTTCTTTTATAAAATATAAGCATTTCCCACAATTTCTTTAGTAAGATAAAACTTTTGCAAACTTTTCTAAAATTCTATAAATTTTTTCTATTATTAAAAGAATGAGATTCCCAGTTCTTTTTTAATTGCTCCATAAATCCCCCCAAGGGATTTTCTAAGAATGCCCATTTCAATCAGCTCTCTTATAGTTGAATGGCAGTCTGAACTGGGTCATTTTAAAGAGCTGCATTAGCCAGTAAAACATGTAACCTACATAACCTCCATGAAAATAATGGTTCTAAAGTCAGTCGTGTGCCATTTATAAGTTCACTGGTTTTCATTTAAATACTTATTCTATTGTGCAATGCAAACTATAGAGAACTCAAAACTCTTACACAAGGATACATGTTTTATTATGAAATGCAAGCTATACTAGTACCCTTTTTATTACATAATGCAAAATATGAAAGTATCTTTTTTGTACATAATACAAGCTATAAGAAACACAGAACCTATAAGACCAACCTTAAACTCAGAAATGTTCAAATCATCCACAGGTAAGGGCAACTTAAAGAATAAATAAAGAAGTAATACCTAAGGCTATTGAGCATATGATAAAAATTGCCTCATGTGAGTTATAGGTAGTATATATTTCTTCTGTCTAGTATCATAAGTAGTCACTTATATGCCCATCTCCTTCAATAAAGTAAAAATAGCTTGGGTACAAATTCGTATTTTCTTCATCTTAACCTCTCTTAAGCACCCTGAAAAAAACTGACTATTCAATATACGAAAAAAACAGAAGTTCTTTTAAAAATAAATTAGCAGACATTAGGAGAAAAACGAGTGAGCAGTTAAAGGATTTAAATTTTTTAAGTACTATCTTTATTGCCTTTCATTTTAGCTCTCTAGTTGAAAGTAATAGAAAACAACCTAAAATAGCTTAAACAAAAAAGAAGGGAATTTATTACACAGATTTAGAGCTGTATATTATACAACAAAAAAGCAAAATTATAGCCAGAACTAGGAACAGCAAGCAAGAAATGGAAGCAGACAAACTCCCCAGGACTGAGTCCTCTCTCTGCATGAAATTTCCTTTTCTCTGCAGATCAAGTTTCCTTTGACCTCTGCAATGAGCTTTGTCTGTTATTACCCTACTAGAAGTCAACTGCACTACAGCTTACTTGGTTTCTAATCTCTGTACATCAAAGCAACAAGGGCTAAACTGTCATCATTTCATCCCAAATGCAAACTCCCAAGATGGAACATCTATCTGTAGCCCTGTCTGGGTCAGGTGTTTATACCTTCTCTGATAGACAGTGGTCACATAGAATCAAGGTACATTCATGACTTTAAGGTACGTATTTCTATAGGTGACAAGGGGTAGCACTGTGAATTAAACATGTAAAGCTTAAGGAGTCCACTACAACTGTATATAATGCTTTATACTTTACCATGAAGTTTAACTTCTTTAATTTATTTAATTCATACAACAACCCTATAAAAGAGGAAGGAAAGAGGTCACATACAAGAGAATGGATGGTAAGGACAATTCAATGTCTCTCCCATGGCTGCTAGGCTACTAGGCCAGGGAAAAGATCCTCAAGTCCACTACTTTCCATCAAAGTCCACAAGTCCACTACTTTCCTGCAACACGAGAATGGAATTGCAGGACAACTCTTTTAAAAAAAAGAGTTGGAAACTCAAAGTCTCAGAAAGGTGTCCAACAACACCTCAAAAGTGAAAAGTACTGGGCTGGGGATTTAGCTCAGCGGCACAGCGCCTGCCTGGCAAGCGCAAGGTCGTGAGTTTGATTCCCGGTACCAGAAAAAAGCCACAAAAAAAAAGTGAAAAGTACTACACTTAATAAAGGAGGGAGCCACCATAAATTCCCTGCTGTGAATAAGCCTTTATATTCACAAATTATTTTGTTGCTCATTTAAAAAAAAAATCCATGCAGGCAATCCAAGCCCAAAGAACTGTCTTCCCCTCCAAAACAAACTCTTTTGACACCTACCACCAAAACAGCAGTATCTATTAAAGTGTAATCACCTGAGGAATACAATTAAAACGTAGATTCCTTTTAGTTCTGTTCTGGATTTCTTTTATCCCTCTAAACTGCTTCACAGTAAAACACCAGTCAGGTGGTAAATTCTTATACTATTAGTTCTCCAAATCTATTTTTGAATTCCTTCAATGATGAATACTACTTTGGGGAAATGGAGGATTCCATACTTTTTCCTTCAGTGCATCTACAAACAAACCCTTAATCTGTTTCGTGCCATAAACCTCTCTTTTCCTTCCATGACATTTTCCCAGCCCTACTAACCATACATCAGCTCATATGCTGTTATTGCTATTCTACAATCACCCAAAATTCTCATTAGATGGTTCACTGGATGCCCCTCAAATTGAAACCATCTTGCTATTTTCTTGAAATCATTTCTCTATTTCTACTTCTTTAATTCTCCTATATACCTAGTGACTTGAAATAACACTGTTATTCAGAGGATGTCTCCCCACTTCCTCTGCTATATATAAGACTCTGTGAATTAACTTAGACAGAAAGATCACACTGAACAATTTTATGACTTCTAAACATAGTCAAAGATTACCTTTTCCTCAACACCGAAGTAATTTGTTATCCTTAAAATATACTTCCATAGGGCTGGGGATTTAGCTC
>NW_004955410.1:34518989-34526247 GCF_000276665.1 Chinchilla lanigera
AAAAAAAAAAAAAAAAAAAAAAAAAACTTCCATAAATCTTCATTTATTTTATTTAGTTTTAATTCAAATTTTAAAATCTTACCAACTACAAGATTTTTATCTACTCCTATATCCTAACATTAGAATTTGTTATAGGGCTTGGGATGCAGCTCAGTGGTAGAGTGCTTGCCTAGCATGCACAAGGTCCTGAGTTCAATCCCCAATACCACAAAAAAGAAAGAAAAAAAAAGAATTTGTTATAAAGTAGGTGACTAATTACAATGTTAACCTATTCCCAAAGAATGTTTCTCACCATTATGGTTCTTAACTCATCTTATATTTAACAATATTTACAGTAATCCCAAAGGTAGTCACAGGTAGTGACACAAATTAGAGTAAAGGAAAATGCAAAATCCTGAGAATGATCGCTATAGAACTTTAGGAAATGACTCATGTACATTTACACCCAAAAATTCTGTTGAAATAACTGTTTATTTTTACCCCCTCCCTTATCTCCTCTTAAGTTATAGAAAAACTAGAGCAGTTTTATCCCTTTATTTATCTCATGAGGCATGCATAACATACTTAGGTGAAGGCTGTAATACTGCAGAAGCTCAAACTTAACACTTTTCGGGAGGAGGGAGTTGGTACCCCATAAAGAGTTTGGCTGCCACCACTATCCCAAGAGACTTAATACAATGATCCTTTTTGCTCTTTTCAACACTTCACCAACCTTTACGCATTTTTGACATTCTTCATAGTAATTTCGGACAGATTATCTTCCATAAGGCCATCCTTTTAATCTAAATTATCTTAGCAGTACAAGTGAAAGTAATTCTGAGACTGATTATGTACTCCAAAAGCAACACACAGTATTAGTAAGCAAAAGGAGCTGACTGATTGATATTTATGATCCAAGCTACTTTTTCAATCCTTCCACATTCAGATGAGGAAAGAGCAACTACAATAATCAATACCAAATTTCTGGGCACTAATGTACCAGCTCCCTGCCCCAAAAATGTGTTAAGTTTTTTGTTTCTACAATATTACAACCTTTCACCTAAGTACGTTATGCATACTTCATGAGATAAATAAAGTGATAAAACTGCTCTATTTTTTTTCTATAACTAAGGGGAGAGAGAGGGTAGAAATAAACAGCTATTTAAAATTTTTTTTTCAGTAAAAATGGAAAAATGGAAAAGACAGTTATTCCTAACATGGCCTTTACTCAAAATAAACAAAAATTCATCTGTTGATTAATTCCAGAGGGGTAAAATTGTACAAAAATGGCAAGTGTATGAATTCTAATGCTCCACATGCTCAATCTACAAATAAATTTAAAATTCCACTTTTATATCAAAGAAGTCAATTACAGTGATTCACTCTAAATGAAATTTTAAATGAGGGTAAAAACATGTACAGCCTAAGGATACTGATGAAGCAGACTGCTTGAGGATCACAGCAAGTAATAGGACATATTACTGAAGTAATCTATCCTTGATGTCATGAGTTCCGAGGCAGAAAAACAGTGGAAAACTGTGGCACAAATACCTCCCAGTTGTCTTGCATTCTTGGCTACTTTCAGTTGCATACATTATGTTACTTACCAACCTGCAACACCAAAAAGAATAGGGACAGAATAGCAAAAGAAATAAAACTAGACTTACAGTTACTACATTTATTTTGCTCTTAACTGCCAACTAGATTTTCTTACCCCATCAATGTTCTGATTGTTAAAAGGGCAATGGGTAACCATACAGCCAGGTCTTCTATCTTCATCTCCCCCCACTTGCCTCTCTCTCCCTCTCTTCCCAGTGTATTCCAATATTAGATCAAGTTACTCATAAGTTGCTTTTATTCAGCAGGAATCTATTTTACTTCAACTCTTTAGTCTGGGTTTTGTTCTTTGTAAGAGAATACTTATCAATGTGAGAATCATTCAAATCAGTTAAAGGAAATTACCACATCATTACCAAATCTCTCCTTTGCAGTCCTATGAATCCATTCTTTTATATTATGCAAACTATATACTTTTCCAGCCTCAGCTTCCAAAGCATAAAATCATATAATCACACAGACCTCATCACTCATCCCATCTAAATTCAAGTGAACCCTTAATTTTGCTGTGATACATTTACTTCTATGTCTTCATTCATCCCAAGACTTTACAAATTCTCTTCATTCCCATTAATGCCGCATGCCGCTACCTCATCACGTCCAGTACTTCCCACTTCCCTCTTTCTGCTCCCAGTACAGCATGAGGATCCTGACCACCTACTCTTTCAGTTCCTCCTCCACCCACCCTATCATCACCATATCTTCCTCCCTACAATTAAAAAGTCATCCCCTGTTCTTTAAAAACAAAATCCTCAATCCCCCTCTCTATTCCCTTCTGAGTCTAGTGGAATTCTTTTCAACAACCATTTTTGAATATTGGGTCGGGAAAGAAATACTCATATTTATTCCATGAATTACTTATTGTTGAGGGCACTTTGTACACGCTCTTGTATTTAATCTTTTGGTGTTTTTCATGGCTTTCGTACATACAAAGAAAGTCTCTGGCTGCTGAATAAAGTCATTTTTAAATTATGGATATTATTTATGCATGTACCACAAAGTACTACATATGGGAGTGGTACAAAAATGAATAAATACTCCATTATTCTCTCACTCCCAGAACCATAAGAGCAACAAAGAGAAATAGCCACATATGCAAATTATATAAGGTTTTGAATAGGGAGGGAAAACAGACAATAAGGATAAAAGGTAGTCACCTTAAATGTCTTTTTTTTGGGGGGAGGGGTACCAGGACCTCACATTTGGCAGGCAGGTGCTGTGCTGCTGAGTTATATCCCCAGCTAAATTTCTAAATAAGAACCATATTGCTGCTGTAGTATCACTTTGAAATTCCAGACTGTTCACATAGATGACAGCCAAGTACTACAAGTCTGATGCACAAAGCAAAGTCTTTAGATCCATTTTTTCTTTCAAGGTAATGTTCTATTTCTCTCCTTCAATCCACTGAAAACCTTGTTAATATGTTTTATATCAATTCCTATTTTTCTCACAGACTCACTGTATACCTCCTACAATTTGAATTTGAACTTCACTTCTAAAATCAAAATTTTGTATAACAGTAATGAGCTACTTATAAAATATATAGTTTTGTTGTTTGCATTTAACAAAAGCATATTATCTCACTCTCTGCAACATGTGATGCTGTTGATAACCCATATGTAGTATCTATAATAATATTCTTCAATTGAAACATTTATGGCAAAACTTTATTTTTTATATGTGATATCTCACCTAAATGAAATCATGTATCAAAGCTTTCACTGCTAGGACTTGTATTATGTTATTTTTCTTCCTCAGAAAATATTCTACTCTCACCACATCAATTATCATTTTGTGTGTGTGTGTATTTTAATATATATAAATAGAAAATAATGTAACAGCTATGCATTTAGAAAATATAACAGCTATGCATTTAGAATTAAGATATTTAACAAATGTAAATATTTTGTATTAAGATCTTTCTTTTTAAGAAATGAAATGACACAAATATAGCCAAAGTTTCACTCTCCCATCTTGTTCCTTCTTTTATACTTTGATCATACATGTATGTATCCTGACACAATACATACCCGGTTTGTGTAATTTACAAATGTATATTCAGTAAATACACACATGAAAAAGATGATCAATCTGAGTACCTATCAGGAGAATGTACATCAAAACCACAATGAGATACTGCTTTACAACTGCTCAAATGTTTGTACTCTGAAAAATTGACAAGTAGAAAGTATAATCAAGAATACGGAGAAATTAGAACTCTCATTTGCAACTGGCGGGAAAGTAAAAATATGCAGCAACTTTAGAAAAATAGTTTGACAATTCTAACATATAGTCACTAGTAATCCAATAATTGCACTCTTAGGTATATACCTAGAGAAATGAAAACTTATGTCCATACCAAATCTTTACATAAATATTTCATTCATAGTAGCATTATTCATAGTAGTGAAAAAACAAAAACAGCTTAAATGTCCATCAAACTAATGAATGGATAAAATATGGTACATGTGTACCATGGACTATTATCTGCCAGTAAGAAAAAATAAAGTAGTAGTACATGGTACAACATGGATGAACCTTGTAAACATTATCCAACTGAAAGAATTGGGTCACAAGAGACCATTTAGTACATGGTTTTATTGATATATAATGTCTAGAAAAGACAAATATACAGAGATAGAAAGTAGAACACTGATTGCCTAGAGCTGAAATGGATGGGAGACTTGAGAGGCTGTGTTGGTGGCTAAAAGAAGCAAGATTTCTTTGCTGGGTGATGAAAATGTTCTGAAAGTGATTATAGGGATAGATGCACAATTCTGTAATACTAAAAACCACTAAGATTTACACTTTGAGTTGGTAAAGCATGTGGTGTAAGAAGTATGTGTGTGTGTGTGTGTGTGTGTATATAACTTCACATATGACACAAAACAAGTAAGCTATAATTACTATATTACACACATAAGAATATTACATACATATTTTTTGCAACTTTATTGAGTTAGTATCATGCATCTAGGACTCATCCATATGGATACATGTACAAGCGGCTTAACAGATCTATTGTGGAAAAAAGGACACCACATTTATCAATTACTCACATTTTATTTCCATTTGAAAAGTGTCACAATGAACACTGTATATGTCTCCTTGTGTGCAATTTTCTAGGCTAATACATATACACCGAATGGCTAAATTGCAAAAGACCAAGTATTTCCAGATTGCTTGCTACAATGATAATATAATCCGTAAGAGTTCCTGTTTCTTCTTATCTTTGCCAACACTTGGTATTATCAAGCTTATTGGGTTTTACCAATCAATAGGTGTAAAATGAAATCTCCCCAGGGCTTAACTTTTCATTTCCCTATTATAGAGTTTAAAAATCTTTCATAATTGGCCATTAAATTTTTTCCTACATGAAATACCTAGTCATATCCTTTACCCATTTTCTAATTTTTTCTAAAAAGCAAATTCTTTGTTTCTTATTGATTTGTAAGACTTTCAAAGTTTGGATACTTATTTTCAGTCTCTTAAAAGAACTGCAAATATATAGTTCTAGTCCATAGTCTGTTTTTTTCCTTTTGTACTTAATGCTTTTTGCTATATTGAAGATTTTTATGATAATGTATTAGAAAATGTAAGTCTTTTATTTTGGAGCATGTAAATTTTATCTCTTAAGTAATTATTCTCTATCACTATATCATGAAAATATGGCTCTTTAGAATTGTAGAGTTTGTCTGAGATGGCCTGGTTTTCATACCCTCTCCTCCTTTGGCTAGTTCATTTGGGAGAGGGGCACGACTTGGGCAGTGTGGCTCTCTGCAGCTTTGGCAGTCTCTGAAAGGACTAACAGCTAAACTCCTGGGCATGAAAATCTCTGATTTGACACTTAAATGATCCCATATTTAAAAGGTCTCAAAGGTTCCCCTGTTCTTCCAACTAGGTCCAAACTCATTAAGCACAGCCCACAATTCTCCTGGGGAAAATGAGGTTTATAAATGTAAATTACTTACACAGTTGCACCCCAGAGCCAGCCAAAGGAGAGGAGAAAAAAGAAGTTAAACCTAAATATGACAGCAAACTCAATGTTAGTTCCTATGACATCACCAATAAAATAACAATGTGATTGTACAGGAGATTCAAGTTGAGGATGACTATAAAGAAAAACCATCTATAGCAACGTTTTCTGAACAGCAATCTTACTCTCTACATAGGCCCCCAAAACACCACTATTAAACAGATTCAATAAAGAATACCCTGGTAATTCCTTTGGATTTAAGCACTAAGCAAAATGACAAGGAATTTAGTTTTGAATAGATCAAATTATCAGTTTCTGCATAACTGTCATTGAACTTATAAGTCAGAAGAAAATTCAATGAGCTGGGCAAAGAAAAACCACTGAACACAATAGAAGGAAGCATTCTGAACTTGGTCTTCGGTAGATGGAGCTCTCGCCTCTAAATTGGTGCTGAACTGCAGACCAAGGAAATCTCAAGAGTTGAAAATACAGTCATTCAAACGCAAGTTTTGAACGCTGGAACTGATTAAAATGCCAGTCACCCTTTTCCTAAGAGCACTGGTGTTCTACCCCTGGTATACAGGCCAAATTGTAACCCAGAATAATGTTATTATTGAACATGAGCTGAGCACCAATGTCTTCAACACCTCTAAAAACAGACAGTTCTTACATAGTTTGCCATCAAGCTACTGTTCTGAGAAAAATAGAAGAATGACTGTAAACCACTTTTGCATTTCATTTTCATGAAGACAAAAGAAAAGTCAAAGTTTTTCACTTTCCTTATGCTTTAATATGATTCAGGAGTATATTTATGGAAAACTGTTCACTATGATCGCTATTGTTTTCTGATGCCTGTTATTGTGACCCACACTGGACTATGGTCAGCCCCTGCTTTAATTAACTCAGAGGATATGTGATAATTCATGGTAGCTTGAGAGTAACATAAACTTATGCAGTTGCAAATCTGGGCTACCATGAGAGCAATACTAAAACAAAAATTTATGCCTGAGTATAAAAAAGGACAATAATGCAAATAAAGATGAAAACATTAAAATATCCAAATACTTTCAAAAATAAAGTATTTCGGCCTTCCAAAATGGCCCATCACAACACAATTTTTATCTGCTAATGCCAGCCCATAAAGTATTAGTCAAAATAGAACAAAAAAAAAACCTGATTTCTGAAAATATTCAGTAGATAAAAAAAATCAGAAATTTTGTATAATCTACAAGGTCTTACCAGGCCTAAGATGAGGCTACCCACTTGAGAACAAGATTAAAAAGCCCAGCAGTCATTAAATAACTCCTCAAAAGTAATACACCCTATAAATAAGCTAAGTAATAACAGGTGATTATTATTAAACAACTCACATTACGGTTTAGGGCTCCTTTCAAAGGGCTCACTTAAAAAGTAAGTCATATATTAGAAAAAAAAAATTGTGGCCTAAAAGTAAGAAAAAATGCTTTGATATGATGATTTACTCAATTTTTAAAAGACATTCATAATAACTAGCTATGTTCTACTTGACACTGCTACACAGCTTTCCTTCGAGCCCATACTCTCTAGTAAACTTTAAGATAAGTCTCTCATAATCTGACCATAATCTGCACCTGGGGATGCCTGCACTGAGGTATTCGATGGTGGGATTTTTGTTCAAACAACTTCCTTTTTTTTTTTTTTTTTTTT
>NW_004955410.1:34526347-34590431 GCF_000276665.1 Chinchilla lanigera
TTTTTGGTCTTTTTGAGACAGGGTCTCACTATGCAGTTGAGGCTGCTCTTGAACTCACTTTGTAGCCCAGGCTGGCCTCAAACTTGCAACAATCCTCCTGCCTCAGCCTCCTGAGTTCTGGGATTACAAGCATGCACCACAACACCCGGCTACTCAAACAACTTTCTTAAAAATGTCAGTATGTGTGAAAATATAAAGACCAAGAAATCACTACACTTTTGCTGATGTTAACTCCTGAAAACATTAAATCTACAAATAATCTGTGATAAGATCTAGTTAAAATTTTGCAAGAGTAAAGGTACATTAAATGTACTGGCAGAGATCACAAAATGCAGGGGAAATGATAAATATCTTTAAATAATCTTCCTATTTAATGGTCAGAACTCTCAAATTTGTTTCTGATATTACAAACTATTAAAGACAGCACTACCTCAGACAAAGTGATTTAATCTGGATCTATGATTGAAAGATGTGCAAAGATGTTTCAACCTCCTTATATTTGGCTGCTATTTTTAATAAACTAAGGCTCTTACTTTTGTATCAAAAAATGACTTTATAAATGTAGGGTATGAAATTTATTTTTTATAAAAGAGGGTATGAGTTTATAATAATCTATACATTTTTTTGATAAATGTCTTTTGACAGAAAAGATGGATAACTTTAAGATATTGGGCTATTATTTTAGATACAGTATACTGTACAGTCAAAAAATAGACCAAATTTAACTAACCCTAGGACAAATTTAACTAACCCTTGCCTCTTAAAAACATAGTTCCATTCAATGTAATGCCTATCCTAAACTTTAGAAAAATAAGATCAGAAAGGTTGACCTAGCACAGTTTAATCATCTATATTTATTGATGCTAAAGCACAAATTTATAAATAAAAAATTTTACTACCATTGTTTGGTGATGTTGGATGTCCTATAGAAACATAAAACAGAATAAGGCAGTAGACAGATGCCCATGTGAATGTGAATGTGAATGTGAATGTGAATGTGAATACAGCCACAAAGATGCCAGTGTGAATGTGTGTATAGCCACAAAGAAAAAAAATCACATAGGAATACATTCCTCAGTCTTAAACTTCATTTGATAATTCTATGCAAAATTCTAATTTCTCTAACATAATTTTTTCACTAAAATGATAGCTCCTCACACCCTCTTCTGATCTCTTGTGATATGTAAGTCCTAATAAGACTCAGCTACCTTGAAACATGTGTCCAATACATTATTATCATTCCTGCAGTCTGTCTGTTGCTCACAGACATAAAGTCACTTCAGAAGTACACTCACTGTATATGGGCTCAGCACCAATGGGCTGTCTGAAGAAATGGAAAAATAAAAAGGTAACAAGCAGAGGGCTGGGGGTTTAGCTCAGCGGCAAAAAGCGCCTGCCTGGCAAGCGCAAGGTCGTGAGTTCAGTTCCCGGTACCGGAGAAAAACCAAAAAAAAAAAAAAGGTAACAAGCAGGTAAGCCTAGGTAAAGTATAATTTTATTTGTTAGCCTGACCCCCACAAAGACTCCCTACAAATCTGTATATTCAGTCTCTATTTTTTATTTGTAAAATAAAGCTAATAAATCTGAATATTATCTTAACAACATCAGACAGATAGGATTAACAATAAAGAACAAGGAAAATGCAAAATTCCTTTAAAATGTTAACTGACAAAGGCTGCATATTTTATAATTTCTGATTCTTTAATTCACTCCCTCTTCCCAGCCCTAAAAAGCTAACTAACTCAAAGCTATGAAGAGGAAAGTATTTCCAACACTTATCAAATTGGCCAATAGAAACATTCTTCTGAATACCAGATCCCTGGGGTAATTAAAATATACAGGAAGGAAAGAGGGAATTAATTGAACAACCACAGCCTGCCAAATGTCTGAATAAGGCCAGTTCTTATTTGTTTCCCAGTAAGAAAAGTTCGGCAGAGGTCAGAATGAGGATAGCAAATAGTTATACTTGCTGCTCCGAGTTAGCAATCTCCAAAGGTAAAAATGAAAATACTCAAGGAAACAAAAGCAAATCAACTCCTCTGGTCATTTCTGGAAATGTTTTGAAGGTTAAATAAAGATATTCAGCCTCTAGCACATTCTGCCCCACAGTTAGTGATACTCTACATGACGGTTTTGAGAAGATGCGGGCAGGAAGTGACCACTGCTCTTAGCTGCAGTACACAGCACAGGCTTTTGCACAGTGCATTCTTCTTGTATGTAGGAATGTCCTGTAAAGGTAAAAAAGTGAAAGAGTAAACCTAATGCAGCTATTGTGATTTTAGTAGTCCACCAAAATAGTATTTTCTGTTAGGAAATCAGAACCTCAATAATGTGACAATAAAACTAATCATCCTATTATTATATTTTAGGTAAACATTTACAAATTTGCTAGTTTATTGTACAATCCCTTGTGAACAATACAGAGGGACAGTCTATGAGTAAGAATAATGATTTATCTATATACTAACCTACTGAGAGGTTTATCTGATTTTGATTACACTTTTCTTTTTATGTAGTCACTCCAGACAGCTCCAGCAAGAGAAAATGTGTTCACATAGCACAGTCCTAACACAGGCTACATATGGTAGTTTAGAAAGGCTTTTCATTGTACTAATAAAATGCCACATATTAAAATATGCAAAGATAAATGAAAAGAATCATTTATACCAATTTAATTATCTTGTACTAGGTCCACAGTGCTAGGAAACTGGTTTGTTTCACTATACTATGAACATATGTAATGCACACACGGTAGACTGAAAAGATAAGAAAGCAATGTAACATTTTGGTGTAGTACATACATGGATTTCAATATCAGACCAACCTGAGTTCAAATCCAAGTGGTGCTACTTAATAGGCATATAATAAAATACTGAGAAAACCTGATTGCTATTTTTTCACAGCTAAATTAAACATACTTTTTAAAAAATTTTCTTTGGGGTACTGGGAATCAAACTCAGGGTCTCATACTTGCCAGGCAGGCACTAAGCTAAATCCCCAGCCCCAAATACACATTTTCACATGGTTGATATCACCTATTTTTTTTTTTTCACATTAACCTCCCAACCCACACTGCTTCTAAGCTTTAGGTCCAATCATAGATTTAATTATTTGAATTATTTTTCCTGCTATGAATCTGTTAAAGACAAAAGCCACTTTGACACTCTTTAAAACAGGGAAGAAGGCTTTAAGACTACTGCATTGGGGAGCAGAAATAGGGCTGAACTCCCTATACAGCAAAGACAGCTGGGGACATACAGTCAACAAGCAAAGTGAGGGAAGAGTGCATGGAAAATTACAAAGAGGAAACACACGAAGGGTCAGGAGATTCTTGCCAAAGTAACTTAACAAGATCCTCACTAAAAGTAGGTCAAGGATTTACATATTAAAGGTGAAGAATGAAAAACTTTATGAGATGTTAAAAGTGGTAAGATATCAAGGATGAGGTTAGAATGCCGTAACGAAGTTTCTTGCTAAGCCCAGACTCAACAAGAGTGGACATGGAGGTTTAAAGTTAAGGCCTGAGAGACAGGGCTGAAAGGAAACTAAAGTTTGGTCAAGAACAGAGTCTTTGTTAAATTTAAGAGTAAACAAGTACTGAATGCCAACCAAGGAGCCTCCCTAATAAAAAGCATGAGGGTCACTGCACACACTTTGGAACCTTCATACTGGCAACAATGATCTCTGTCCAGGCTAAAGACAAAGGTAGTATAATAATTCCACCTTACATTCATATAGCATTTTATGTCCATCAAAACAGTTCTTCATTTTTATCAATTGTTATTGTCAACATAAATGATCACTGGCCTAAGTGAACACTTTGTGTACAAGCAGGTACAAAAATAATTTAAATGAAAGGGAAGTATGAGAACAAGGTTTTTTTTTAATTTATCTACAGGATAAATGTCAATGTACAGTATTTCTTTCCTAATTTTCAGTCTATTAGAACTTTACCCTTTATACTTTATCAAGATAGCAAAGAAATTACAAGAAGCAAAGAAGAAACAAAAGCAATTTCCAAAAAAAAAAAAAAAAATTCCTTCTATAGCTAAATTACAAACATAATCCCAGGAAATATTAAGTGAAAAACCACACACCTACTGTTTTAAATCAATAAGGATCCAACAGGCAATATGATGGACATAAGTTATATAGTTTCCTGTTCTCAAAAATTACTAAGCATTTGAACACACACTATAAATTTTCTTTAAAATTATTTCTTAAACTGTCCTCTTGAAAACTTGACTAGGATTCCATGAGAAAGTTCATAGTAACATATGGAGGCATAACATGGTGTAAGACAATAGCACAGGATTGGGAATCAGGATCTCCATTGGGTCATGTTTATTTTCTATATGTGCCTTTGTGCAAATTACTCCTAACTCAATTTCTTCAAGGACACATGAAAGGGCTCATCAAGCAGTAAATCACTACATAAGTATTAATTATCTTTAGAGCACCAAGGCAGACTCACACTTAAAATTATTTTTTAATTATGGACATAGTTTTATCTTTAAGATCATATACCTCTTACTTGTAATCCCAGCACTTAACATATCTAGATCACGCTAGGCATTTACATGTTTGCTAAGTGAGGTAGGTGGATCTGTGGACATTATTAGCTCTAGATCATAATCCAGATGACACCATAGAACAGTGTGTTTCCTCCAAAAGGCAAACAAAAATCATATTCAAATAATAATCAGCTTTTACATAATTTTATCATAATCTGAAAAGAGAAACTAATAAAAGGACAAATGTTGCATTATTTTTACAATTTCTTCTCTCTATCTCTAGTCAAATATTCATTATTGGTTTTAGGATTACTATTACAGCTCTTTTCCTTCCATCTTCATATTTAATATAGTTCATTGCCTATATATACTAACACAAAATTACAAGTTTCATTTTATTGACATTTGTTGTACATGCATCATTAAAACTTGACTACTAACTCAGCCTGTATGTTTTTTAATATAGTTTTTATAGCCTCAAAACACTGCAAATTCTACCTTAAAATAAACTACATAAGTTTCATGGGGTTTTTTTTACACATTCAGTCCTTTATTTGGTCAATATCTCTACAGTGGTATGCAATAAGAATGCAGCCATACACACGGCTCAATTATAACCCCCAAAAGGCTCCCCATCAAGCCAAAACCAGATAATAACAATATAGGATGAAAACCATCAAGGCAGAAAAGTGCGGAAGAGTTTAGGGAACTATACAGTGGAGGTAACAAATCTTCCTTTATGTATTCAGGACCTGCCTTCCAGAAAGCCTCACAGCAAAGCTGAGAAGTGGAAGATAAATGAGTTTCCCAGGAAAACAGGGGTAAGAAAAGGAATACTGGGCAAAGGGCAAAACTTGTAGGCAAAAAGAACAAGACCCCACCAAGGAGTTTGGAGCTCACCTTCAAAGTTTGGATGCTAAGGGCAGATTTGCCATTCAGAAAGATAACGCCAGCTGCAATGTAAAAAGTAAATTAGCACAAGGTCAGAAGGAAAAGGATGATACAGTGACCTGGAAAGAGAAAACAGTGGCCTGAACTAAAGCTTTGGGTATGAAGAAAAAGAAATAAGGAGATTTTCTTAGAAGTGAGAAGAAGCAGAATTGTTGGATTTTTGTGACTACATAGAGTATTTCTGACTTGGAATATATGGGATGATAGGTAATTATCAGGAGTTACTAAGCTAAAGAATGCAGATGGTTTGGCACTGAGCACGTGATTAAACAGGTAGGACTTAACAAATAATACTGGCATTATCCTAGTGGTCACTCACTGTAATAAGCTTAACCCTTTTCTACGAGCATTGACAGCCTGCAGAGAAATCCAAAACTTGAGTTCTGAATAAAATGTGATGCCTACTTCAGCCAGTCATCTTTCCACAAACGGCACTGAACTAATTAAGGAAAAGGGATACTGCAGAGGCAGGGATCTTAACCATTCCTTCATGGGCCCCAAACAGTTGCCAAAGATCTCAAGATGAAAAATGTTAAAGGATGTCAATTAGGTGTACATGTCCACTTCCTATATTTTCTAAATAAAAATATTACTTAAAAAAACACAAACATTTCTCTCCTTGTTCCAAGCAAATTAACTAGGGTCTTGCTTCACAAAGTGTGGTACAAACAGCATTGGTATCATCTGATAGCTTATGAGAATGAAAATTCTCTACTCCCACCGAAGACATACTAAATACAAGTCTACAACTGAAGATCCCTAAGTGATTCATTTGCTTGTGAAGCTCAGGAAGCACTGAACTAAGGAATTTCTCTACAACTCATTCCTTATGGATAAAATGAGAATGTCAGCAACACTGATCTCATACTTGACTGAAAGAGTAACTCAACAACAGCCTTCAAATTAAGCAACTTGCAAAGCGACAAACACAGACACTTATGGAAATTAGCACTGATCAAAATGTAATGCAGAATTTCCTGTATCCAGTCAGCCAGAATATTCAGGCAAACTAATAAAGCTATAATGGTTTGCTCTTAAGTATTTTCTAGAGGAAAAATTCATTTCTGCTACATATTTATTTCATAGAGCAATAGATGACTTACATACTTTAAACTCATCCCCAGTTTTCTAAACTCCCCAAGGGTTCTGTAAAACCTCTAATTACATACTAGTCTGAAACAACTATTTTACCGGCTAATTTTCTGCCCACCACCTTTTGTCAGGTGAAGATATGTTACCATACTTCTTACAGAAGGAAGAGTTAATATGTTTTGCATAGTGAGCTGCCTTAAAAGGAGTAATATTCCACTTCCAAAATAAATAGCACATCTATTAAAAATAATACATTCAGAGATTAAAGGTTGAGAAACTAAATTTAGACAAAAACACAGTCATAAAAAAAAATCACTGCATATACTACTACCTTTAGTTATGTTTTAAAATTCTAAATGAGAAATATGTATTTAGAATGATAATTCTTCCTGTAGTTACTGAAGATCATAAAACACTGCTGATATTAAGAACAAACTTTAGGACAACTAAAATCACTGAGAAGTTAAATACCTGCCTGAAAAAAGAAAGAAGAAGAAAGATACTTAACCTAAATTTGGATCAGTGTTAAGACAAAAACCACAATAAAGAGTCTCAAGGTCTCCAGATTGCCACGTGAAGAGAACATGTAGACTCCAGCATTAAAAAACAATATGGTGTAACTGGGCACATTCCAGAATGGCACATCTTCTAATTGATGTGCCATTAATTAAAGGAAAACTTGAAAGATATTTCAACAATTTGTACTGCTTCTTATACAACTTAGTTAAAAGATCAAGAACCTAATTTCAGTTAAAAATCTCTGGCTATGGACAACTTTTCATTTTACCACTTGAAGTTTTTTAATTTCCACTAGTACATGTTATTCCTCTGTATGTTTTTTTTTTCCTCCTGCTTCTCCTTAGTTCTCTATTTTCTCTGACACAATTCATTTTCAAGAGTATCCATTTAATCTATCAATCTATATATACTATCTATTTCAATATCCACCTTCATATTATCTAGCCTGTTAACCCACATGTAACACACATACACACTCTCTCTCTCTCTCTCTCTCACACACACACACACACACACACCAGAAAAACAAGACTCTCGGAAGAGTTTTGCAAAAGGAAAGCAGAGCCTGAGATGAACCTTAGAGGCCTATTACAGCCAAGAAGGGCTGAAAGAAGAATAGAGAGGCCACACTTGACTCCTCAAGATCTGGCTTTTGTTCCTAAAACAATGAAGTATGAAGAAAAGAGAAGGGGGGAAAGCAGGGAGGAGGGAGGGAAGAGGAGGGGGACAGAGACAGACAGACAGACTATATAAACTAGATTCAATAATGTGACATAAGAATGCTATTGAAAAAAAGCAAAAATTCCTGGGTGAAAAATGGAAAGAACACTACACTAACCACTTCAGTCATCAGGATGATGCCCAAACAACTGGTCATATATAGACACTCAAAAGTAACTTCCTATAAGTGGTTTCCTCAAAATTAACTAAAGTCAAGGGGAATAGAGCAGAGCTGGCAGCCCATCAAACCTAGTATAGAGATGCCCAGACAGTAGGTGATTAGGAAGTATTGTATTTGCCAAGTAAGTATTCATTATATTACTATAAACTCAAAACATTTTATTATATAGAGAATAACCGTGACAATTTAAAGTCTACCATCTAGGGCTAGTTCTACAAATGTTAAGGTCAGCCCTAATTGAAAATGTCATCTCACATTTCATCAACCATAAGTCTTCCAATTTGATTTTCCTTTCCATAATCTATTTTTCCCCAGATTGTTCATGTATCTTCAATGCCACTAACCTCTACTCCACTGCACCAAATGTCTTGAATGTAAACCCAAATCACAGAAAAGCACTAAGCAGTGTACCCACACAGGTACTATATGGGGTTAGTTCACCATGAATCCTTACCTGGCAGTCAAAATTCATTAAAATGTGGCACCTACTTATCTGTCAAATGGCAATTATGCAATTACATGAATCTAATACTCCAAATAAATTGAGACACTCCCTGTCACCAGAAAATGACAGATATGTGAAAGACATCTTTATCTGCTTCAACAACATGCCCCTATCTTTTTTCATTCTCCAAGCCCAAGCCCTCCATCCTCATGGAAGAGCCCACCTCTAATCCCAACCCTAGCTAAGTGTTTCAAAAGGATCCAGTTTTGCTCCTGAGAAGTCCAGTAGTGTTTTTTGTCTACACCACTCACTAGGCACATATTAGGGCAAATCTCTCAGTGTTACCTAAAGCTAATGGGACAACATTTCTAAAATTTATAGAAATAAGTTTCATAGCTGAAGCAATGTCTAAGCATGAAAATGCATTATGACCATCATTCCAATTATACCAACTTTTATCTCTCTAATGTCTGAGAATTTTGCATGTACATATATGTTCAATGAGCAAGTGGTTGGTAAGCTTCAGAGATGTTGGAAGTATGTTGATTCCTGATCTACATGCTATGTGAGCATGTTCAAAAAAATAGGTGAAAAACATACACCTAATGTATATAATCTATCCACATGAAAGGAAATCAGTACTTTTCAAATAATGGCTTAAATCATCTCAGTAGTTCTAACACCCAGTTAGTATCTTCCAGAGTATTTAAGAATGCTTGCCAGAGAATTGGGGACATACTTCAAAAGTAGAGTGCTGGTCTAGCAAATCTGAGGCCCCAGGTTCAATTCCTAGTACGATAAAGGAAAAAAAAATGTTTATGTGGTTTCAAAGCTCTTAATTTACCCTTTAAACAAGGTGTAGTTTGGCTGAAGTTAAAAATAAAAACTATAAACTGACAATGGTAACATTTCATGGACAATACTGACATAATTTTAAAAATACTAGGAGGACTAGCTAATCTACATGATTAAAGCATTTTGGAAATGTAAATGTTATATAAATTCTAAATGATGATGATAATGATGGTTGAGTTATCTACATTTTAACCTTTATAAAAGTAATTTAAAAATAATAAGCACTTAAACCCAACTTTATATTCTCTAATTTGTTTAGAAATATTAATTAAACCATACGGCATCTCCCAAATATTTGTAACTATTTCCACTTAGAGAAAATAGAAATCAAGCAACCAAGTATGGGTTATATTGAAAAGAACTAAAGGTAATTCAGTTCTCTACGGTCCTTAGAAATTCAGTGAGAAAGTAGACTTTCTTATAATAAAAGAGGTCAACAGAAACTCAGATTTCTGTTCTGATTTTAGCTCCCATCTAAATGTGGTTTAAGAAGGAACAGATTACAAAGGACAGTCTGAAAAGCAAATGTTATTAAAGTGAACATTCAACCCTACTATGTGTTCTCATCCACACTAAAAGTTTAACTTAAATGAGTAAGGCAAATGCAAAAAGTGAGCACAAAATAAAGAAAAAAGGGTTATATGCACCTGTAAAAAGTCACTAAGTTCCTGGATTGAGTGACTAAGGACTGAGTCACAGGTCAGTGTTCTGGCCCTTATGTAGCATGGAACTGCATTCAATCCCCACCACTGCCAAGGAGAAAAGTTGCAGGACTGAAAAGAATTGTTTGAAAATGTAAAAGTAAGTAAATAAACTATGAAAATGCTGATACTGTCCTATTTCATAATATGATTGAGTGTGCCTCCTTGTTTCTTCTTACACAGTAATTATTGAAAATGCCATCCAATATTAATTATGAACAAATACTAACATCATTACTCAAAGGAAAAGACAGCTTGAACCATGGGGAATAAACCTTACCCTGGAGGTAAGCTCATCATGGCCCCTTATGACACCAGGTACTCTAACAGAATGCCCCATGGTTCTAGATGGAGGACTCCTGATCTGAAAGGCCTGTTGTTACGGTGTAGATCAATTCACGATGTCTCCCAAGAGCTTCGTGTGGGGCTTTTAGAAGACGAATAAATCATAAGAGGACGATAGCTGACTTGCTGTTATGATACGGCACCTGGTTAGAGGTGGGTCACTGGAATCATGCCCTGCAAGGACATATCTCCCTCTCTCTGGCTCCTCCTTTCTCTCTGTTTCCTGGCCACCATGACATGAGCAGCTTTCCTCCTCCCAAGACCTTCCACCATGCCATTTCTGCCTCTGAGCATGCTGATCATAACTGTAACAGTGAGACAAAATAAACTTCTGCTCTTTTAAAACGTGTTTATCGGTTATTTTGTGCTAAGGAGTGATGATGAAAGTGATTAAGATACCTACCTAGCAGTTTCTTCATTCTTCCCCAGATTACAACGGGCATATTTAACATAATACATGAGTAAGATACAATAATAAAGCAAAGCAAATGAAGCCATAGAGGTTTACACAAATAGTGAAAACCATGGAGAAATATACCATAGTGGGTAAGTGTCTAACTGAAATCAGACAATGCTGAGTTTGAACCTCAGCCTGACCACTTAATACCTAGGGCAAGTTATCTGACCTCTTTAAATCTCATTTTTGTCATCTATAAAGTAAGAATAATAATAGCATTATTAACATATAGCTTAAATGACACATTTAAGTACTAACCATACTGGTATATGCTAAAATCTCATTAAATCTTAGCTATAATTTTAACCCTTTTTATTACCAACGGAGACAGATCACTCACTAGAACCTTCATTTCTAACTAGTTCCCAGGTGATGTGGATGCAGATGGACAGAAACCATACTTTTAGAATGACTAGTCAATGTAAGGTCATTCCTGATGTCACTCTTTAATCTGAGAAATTTTCACGTAAGACAAAGCAATAAACTCTCATAAAGAGTTAGAAAAGGCTAACATAAAAAAATCATATTGTCATGTCACTGTCAGATCCTCACAGAAATGTAGAGAAAATGAACACACGGCTTCTTCCTTTCTAAACGCTGAGATATAAAATATACATCTGCTGTTTGTTTCCTTAAGTAGTAAAACTCACTGCCTCCAGAATCACATAGGGCCTACATGTGAACCACCTCAGTGTATTCATAATCACAGCTCTGGAGTCCTAGTCAATTGCTCCTTCGATACTGTGAATTGTTCATGCACTACATCATCCCAGTTGGCCATAGATGAAGGAAGATACAGATTAAAATCAAAAGTGTAACAGAAAATATGAGGATTTTATCAAGCTCTTGGGCTGTCCACAAGTTTCTATTTCAAAGGGAACAGTATTGCTCTCTACTACATGTATGTCTCCATCTCTGTAACCTCTGATTATGATGCCAGAAGATAAATAACACCTTTTCTTATACAGTGGGCAGTGTTCACATGTAAGTGAGGGAAAATTTTAAGACTTTAATATTAAAAACACAAAATTTTCACAATGTAAGTTCCTTAAATGTCCCAAGTTTGTTTCAGGAAGTTTGCAGATTTTTCATCATCTTCAAATGCGATGAAGTAAGAAAAAAATGCAAAAATACTGCTGTGTAACCAGTAACGATAATACAAGGACTTGGTGACCAGGGTGAAATTATTCTTATTCCGAAAGACTAGCTGAACATCCTTAAATTAAGGCTATCACAGTAATTTACTACCATAAACTGATGTAAAAGTAACAATTTTAATTTCATATTCTTGTAGCTTGTAGTTTTTTTCTCATTTTTTTTTTCCACCTTTTAACATTGCTGGGCTTTAAAAAGGACACTGTCAGACACTTTTGGTGGAGTCTTTTATGCCAGATTATTTGTAACATTCAATTGAAGCTTGAAATTAAAATTTCTTTCTCCTACCAATTTAGTCCCTTCCCATTTGGCAAAAGTCTTTTTTTGCATCTCTAATGGAGCTGAAAATTAATATGACTTTTTGTTTAATTCTTTGAGTATTCAAATGAATCATCAATGATGTTAGCATGGTTCAGTGTAGCAGGCAAGGAGTTGTAATAAAAGCTTACATTTATATAGCACATTACCTCCCAGAGGACTACAAAACACTTCACAAAGTATACTTAAAGGAAACACCTCCACACTAGCCAGTGGGGCTGCCCCTCCAGTGAGATGCATGCTCTGATTAAATAGCATTTTTAAAAGAACAACATAACAGAAGCCCCAGTGATTCTAAAGAAAGACTTAACACTTAAAAATGTAATTACACACCAATGATATCACTGAAAAAAATGTGGACTTAATATATAGCAACTGCACTTTACTTACAGCAAGATATGCAGTGAAACAATTTTAGTAAGGGTAAGAAAATAAAAAGGAAAAGTCAAAAATTTAAATGTCTTTTTTTTTCCAAAGAAGGAAGAATAATCTTTGTTAGTTTTATCTTAACTAAATCATATCACATTCTTCCAAATATGTCATATGCATGATGAAATTTATGGCTGCAAATGAGTGAGCATCAGTGATACAGGAGCAATACTACAACAGTTTCAATGATTAACAGTTTATCTTGACAACATTATTCCATTCCCCTTATCTGGAAAACTTAGCTAATCTGCCTGGCCAACAGGAACATTTCATATAGAGAGAATTTAACAATAGGTCAGTCTAAGAAAAAGTGACAGGAATTACTGACCCCAGGAATGCAGCAAACTTTACAGTTTTATCACTCTTCTGCTATACAGTTTTTAATCTACAAAGTTCATCACATTTACAAACCATTTAAAATTCAATTTTATTCAGTTTTGTGCTGCTATAATAAAATACCATAGGCTGGGTAATTTACAAACAATAGAAATTTATACCACCACCATTCTGGAGGCTGGAAAGTCCAAGATCAATTGGTCCCTCACCAGTAAATCTGCTATCTGGTGAGGAACCACTTCCTGCCTCACAGATGGCCATGTTTTCACTGTAACCAAGGAAGGTAGCAGTGACAAGAGAGTTCTCTGGAGCCTCTTTTATAATAGCACTAATTCCATTCATGAGGGCTCTGCTGTCATAACTTCCTCCCCTCACAAAGGCTCCACTTCCAAATTAGAAGTCAACGTAAGAATTTAACAGGGACATAAACATTCAGTTGGTAACAAATCTTAAATCAATCAATGAATAAATATATATTGAGTATCAACTGTTTAGGCTTTCAAGTATTTATTAGCTAAATACTGCACAAAAGAACCTGTGCCAAACTCTGTGCAGACGGAAGAGGACAAAAAAAAAAAAAAAACAAAACTATACTCCTTTTTTTCTCAATAGGCTTAAAGACTAGTCAAAGGATGAATAATGATAGGACAAAAGAACTGAGAAATTTAAAGATGGGTCAGAAACAGCATTCAAGGTGTCCTTTAATCTGATTAAAATAGAAAGATGCAGATTCCATACAGAAAGAAAAATATGTTAGACATGTCAAATGAGTAAAATAGTTAAAGTAAAAAAGTGCAATGAGTTCCTGACGGGAAGTGATCAATGGATGCCTCATAGATGAAAGCAAAGACTGGAGCACATCAGAAAAGGCATTCAGAGGTAAAGAGAGAGAAAATGGGAAAGATGTATAGCACTGGTATAAAAAGGGGTAGTCATATTTGCAGGACAGAGAAAAAGACTCATTTACCTGGACCACAGCCTTTCTACAGGAAAAGAGTACAAATAAGCCTAGAAAAGTAGTTTGTGCAAATTGTAGAGACAACTGAATACCAAGCTAAGAAAACAATATTAGCCAAAAATTTATTACAAGAGAACACACATTTGTGAAGGACCTCAACTTTCAGTTCAGTTCTTTTGATTACACAATGATACTATTACAGACGAAGACTGGTGTACATGTCACCAACACACCTTAAGGAGTCAAGCTTGTCTTCAGTAGACCTTTTCCATTAGGGAACCTGAAATTATTTCTACAAGACAAAGTGAGAGTCTGTGGTCACTTAGTCTGCTGAACATCATTTTTCCTGAAAGTAAAATACTGAGAAAAATGGAAGAAATAAGTTATTCATCTTCATCTCCGCAACTGGCAATGCTACTGGTTTATGATGTATCTTTGAAGACAACACTGACTCCATACATACCAGCCTATTCTCAAATTTGTTCACCTTCAGTAATGGAACCTAACACTGGTTCCAAATGGAGGAGAGTCATTCTACAAAATCTGGGTCAACGGCAGGGCAACGAAGCTCCCCTTCTACCCTATGTCAATCAGCAAAGCATCAAAATAGGGGTGAGGGTAGAAAAACAAGATATGAAATTTCTTTCTGATCACAACAGGTGAAGAGATAGATCATCAACAAGAACACAGAACCAGAGAAAAGATAAATTTAAAAATGCCTAGAGGGATAGTCAGCCTATTTTCCTACTGATAAAATTCCATCAATATCCAATGTCCAACACAATTCAACCCAATTTTCCTAGGAGATAACCTATGGTTCAGGAGTTCTCATTGAAGAACTACACTTTTACATTCCATTTTATATTCTGCATTTCTTCCTTCCTTTCTATGTGTTCCCTCATAATACTATGGGAAGTAAATAATTCTATTATTTCATATTTGAATTTCTAAAAATTACTACAAAGTCTCACCTCTGTTGTTTCTAAGTTTAACATTTGCATTTGAAATTGCCACCAAAAGCACCTGACCTACATGATGTTATTATTTTGCATTTTTTTTGTCCATTACAGAAAACACTGCAAATGTTGATTCCTTGATAAGAAGCACAGTTGATCATAAACAAGTGCTTAATTTTGTTCTGGAGCTCATCTACTGATCTGCAATGTGTGAAAGACCTTGAGTAACTCCTCTGAAGTACATTGTGCTAAACCAGTACTAACTATTGAGAAGGTCTTTCTCCTGAGTGCCCACGTTTACAATGATAGTACTTCTTCAGTATCTTTCTATCTCTGAAAAGGTTAACATCTCTTTACATCTATGCTAATTCCTACACATGTCCCTTTCTCTATAAAGCAACAAAACTTGTCTCATATGAAGGCTTTAATCACTGCAGCTGTTCTGCTTGGGACTCCCACCTATCTGTCTATCTTCCTGGTGCACATGTGCCCAATGCTCAAGGCAGCCTCCCAGATGCTTGCTGCCTCCTGAGACTGGATAGAAGGATGATCAGCCCAGCTCAGTGATGAGATGCTATTTTGTGCAGCACAGCCAAAAATAGTGCTGGCCTTTTTCACTGCCATATCACGCTGCTAGCACATATCTAATGTGCTGTCATTTATTACGCACATGAGGCTGGTTACTTCATGCTGTGCTTCTGCCATGTGCTATGTAGCTCACTTGGAGGCAGCTCTTCTCTTCCTATGAAATCACATCCAAAGGAGTGGATTCTATTGTTGTTGTTGTTGTTCACATTGTATTTTCAAAATCCTTCCAAACTTTTAGATACCTAAGCCAAAAGAATTTGTGAACCTCAGGTGAACGAGTCTCTGACAACAACAAAAAATACTACAGGAATCCAAAACAATTTTTTTTAAAAAAAATGATCTGTCTTTTCAGTGCTATAGGCTTTGCTATAGAATTTTAATGAGGATTTCAAAACTGGAAATTATTTTGAACACAATTCAACTATAAGGAAGGACCCATAATCTTTCTTCAATATCCCAATGAACTACACGAGATCTGTTAGCAAAAATTTTGCCATCCTTCTATAACTAGGCAAAGTATATATAAAACACAAATAAGTGATCTGATGCTATTAAACAGTCCAAGAGATATTCCTGAATAACACATTTTCTTAAAATTCTTTCAGTTGGGAAGGGCTTTTCTATGATTACACATAATGTTTATAATCTCCCTTTAGCCAGATGTCTCCATGCAGATGGAAGTAATAGAGAACCTACAAAAGAAGACTGGGAAACTCTTGGTGCCATCCTCACTAACCAGTTCTCAGTCATAGCATAGGTCAGGCTGCGATCACAGGAATTACAAGGGAAATACAGAATTTCTTAACTCCAAGGTTTTCCTCAGAGCTGGACTCATATGGTTTCTGTCCTGTTTGCTCTGCTTTTTCACTTCCTTCCATGCTTACTCACAAATCTACCATTTATTTCCTCCCTAAGCTTACATTCCCCATCCCAAAGGAATCTCTAGCCTCTGAAAGCCACCTTCCTGACTTGAACAGCATCTGGGTCTTTGTGACAACTTTAGAGAGCCGAGTTGACAAACTGCTTAAGGAAAGTACACCTCACTTCAGTTATACGTTTCTGACATGTCCCTTTGTGTAACTTCAGCTATCAATCCGGGAGACAGAGACCCACAGATTTCTATCACAAGCCTGCTTCCCTCGCCTCCCATGCTCGATCCAGCTGCCTATCACACAATTCTACAGATACATTCTGCCAGTATCTCCACTTTAATGCACACAAAGCACCACTTGCTTAATTCCCTCCGCCCAGGTTCAAAGTTTCATTCCGACTGATGGCTCTTCATTTGTTAGATTCAATGATAAAAGGTTTTGAAAATTCAGTCTTTTTTTAAGGGTTCTCTAATCTCTATCCCATCTTTTCACTGCCCTGCCTTTCACTCCCACATTGATTGAACTTGCCTTCTAATTGGTATCTCTCCATGCATTTCCTCTCTAACAATTCACTTTGTACACTGTTGCTGGGTAAATCATGCTAAAAACATAATTTTACCATGTTTTTCCTGTATCAAAATAAGACGACAGCATCTACCATTACCTATAAAGTAACCCTTTTCACTCCACCCAATCAATTTAAATCTAACCAAGTTTCTAGTCTAGACCTAAGGTAAAGGACAAAAGTTAACAGCAAGTGACACTTAGCAAACAACAAAAGCCAGACTCTGGGAAATTCTGCAGGCTAACTGATTTGTATTATTCAACAAATCATTTTCAAAGGGTACAAATAAAATGAAAGGTCAAGAGGAAACTTGCAGATTTGAAGTCATAAGAAATCTATCAAATTATAATACTCAAACTGTATTTCTAACTCAAATAAACTATAAAAAACATACAATTATCACATTCGATGCTATCACTGACTAGTAATTTAACGGTAAGTAAATATTATATCTAGTATTTTTTAAAAGACATTTTCAAACTCTTTTTAAAAACATTTTAAAATACAGACAAAACAAGATGATCTCTAGAATTGTTTTGAAATGAGGAGAAGGCAGGAGGTGAAAACAGTATTACCCATAAACTGTTAACTGTTCAAACTGGATGATGGTATATGAGGATCCATTATACTTGTCTATCTATGTCTCAAACTGTTTGAAATTTCCTGTAATGGAGGGATTTTAAAAAAAAAAAAAAAAACCTATAATGGTACTACCCAAACTCCTCTTCAATGATCTTGGTATCAATCCAAATTCTTTTTTTTGTTTTTTTGGCAATACTTTCCAAAATAAGTTAAGCAAACTAACCAAAAACACCAAAAAAGAAGCAAAACAACCTCTCCTTCCTCCCTCAAATACCTCTAACCCTATTAAAATGTATCAAGTCCCACCTCCTCCATCTACCTTTCTCAGCTGCTTATACACACCCTCATATCTTCTTTCTATGGGCTTCTCAAACACTCATGTTCATACTAAACATCTTCCATGGGACCACAAACTTCTCTGTATTGTTCCTGGTTTGTGTTTTCATCTTAACACCATGCAAGATTAAAATTATTAATCAAATTCCATTTATATACACAACAAGTAAAAAGTTCCCTTTCTTCCCAATCAGCAGAAGCAGAAAAAATCTCAATATAAATATAGAAAACTCAAACAGTAATAAATGGGAATGGAGAGAGAAGCAATCCAGAGAATCCCATTTCTTAATCACAGAAAATAATAATTAATGTTATTATTTCATTGTTTACAATCAAAAAAAGTTCTTAGGCAAAGGAACATACTTGTTAATATTCTCAACTATTCTGACCAGAAATAGAAATAATTTATGTTTGCTATCTTCGGGCTGCTACTCTAAAAGTTGGCCAAAAACTGTAAGTGGAGATTAGTACTGCACAGTTTCTTACAGCTGTTTAATTTTACTTACCCCTTAAAAGTGTGCATATCTTAAATTCCTTTCCCATCTTCATGGACTTTTTCATCCTATATCATTTGCTATATGTTATGGAACATAGACATTTCTGAAAGTGTAACATGGACATATCCTTCAAAATTAAATTCAGTTTTTGCAACTCCTTGAGGGTGTCCTTAATGGTCTTGGTTTTAATATGATCAAATCTATAACATTTGCTAATTCTGGCTCTGAATCAAGAGTGCGAGTTAAAATCAGTCAAAATCCTACAAAGCAGGCTCTCCAAACATCATAGGACCCCCAAGTAATTATGACTACACCCAAGAGAGAATCACTATTTCAAGAGTGGAGCTGACAACCCCAAGACACACTAAAAGTGTTTTAATAGAGTTTGGGGGGTCCTGTAAGGAGAGAGAGGAGAGGGAGGAGAGGGAGAAGAGGGAGGAGAGGAAGGAGAGGGAAGGAGGGAAGGAGGGGGAGAGAAATAGAGAACGAAATAGAAGATAAATACCAAGGAGGGAGAAGTCAAATAATTCTCCTAAATTATCTATTCTATTATTTCAAAAGTATTTTAAGATAAATGCTCAATTGTTTCATTTATACTACTAGTTTCTTTTGTTTACTGAAAGGGAAGTTTTCCCCTTTTATTATTTGTTTCTTCTTTGTAAGAGTATCTTTTGCCGTTTATGACTTATAATCTGAGTAACATTTTGGACATCCTTTTAAAATCACGTTACACAGTACTTTAACCACTGTTACCCAATAATTGTTTTGTTATAAAATTCTGTCTTTTTTTCATAGAAGAGTGTTTTTAAAAAATTCTTTATTAATCTCAACGTGTATTAATTAAAATAATTTTTTTTAAAAATACACACACACAAAGATCATAATTCCAAAAAAACAGAATTAATAGTGCCCTGAATCTTCTCTGGTAGACATGAGCAATGTCAGTGAAGGTGATGTCTGATGTTTTAATTTCACACAGACCACATAATGATACTTTTTGTACTACTCTATTTCATCTATGACTATTAATCACCACCACTCACTAAGGCCTCTTTGTTCCTACCAATCCTCTTGCTTAAATCCAGGTGCACCAAATCTTGATAAGTTCACTTAAAATAGCAGCAGCAGCATGAGTCTGATGGGCACACAGTTTTTAACAATTCATCCTCTAGAATCTCAGACAAAACTACGTAAAGAGATAAGCTTTAGAGGTAGTGGGTAGGAAGAAAGACTGCCATTTCCACACATTGGTAGAATGTAGAATAAGCTACAAGAAGAATCAAGCATAACCACCCTGGGTGTCTAGCAATAGAAGCAAAGTAAATCTGATCCAAGATCTATTTATTTGGGGGTATACCTGTACAAGCTGCTACATCCTAAAGTTTGGCTCAGTGTATTTGTATTAAGCTGTCCACACTGAAGTCAGGCTTTATTGAGCATCAAATACCCTAGCACTGTGACTTGGGCATTTGCCACACCTGCACGGGGAGCCAGAACAATCTCCCTGGCTGTTCATCCATTCCCGAATGAAGAATTGCTAGTAAATATAAAACAGCACAGGGAAGTCCTGGCACTACAGAAACTGATTCCAATCTACAGGAAAATATGTTAATTTAACTTGTAAATGTGAATTAAATTCTGTTTGTTGTGCAGCATACTCTCCATTGACAAGACAGAAAAAAATTCTAGGAATAAAAGCATTTCTGTAGACTCAATACCCTGCCTGACAGCATGGCTTATGCCCCTCAAAATAGAGGGCATCAATAAGTTTTAAAAACTGAGAAATGAAAAAAAAAACTATCTGCAAGAAAACTTTCACAAGTTATCTGCCCTAAAATACTGTAGAAAGCTAATTTTATGTTAAGGTAGGGAATCCTCTCTGTGCACCAAAATATCAGAAGCAACAAAACCTAAGAATAACTCAGTTTCAGGCCAAGATTCAAAATAGAAAGTACATATTTCCTTGAAAAATCCCCTCCAGGTCATGGATCAGTACCAATAATTTTATGGATTTTCTTACCTGACAGTAAATTTCAAGTTCTTGCCTCATGAGGTTAACTTTATCACTACTTAAACATTTATGTGGCAGTTAACAAAAGGAAAATGGTTTTACATTCTGCTTTCTGTTACTCTCTGGAAAAAGAAATCAAGGCACTACAAAAGTGAGGTGACTTGTTTTAGAAGTCACTCTTAGTGGTAAACAGTTTAACTAGAAGCCATTAGCTCAATCTGTATGCTTAGCACACTAATAGATTATATATTTCAGCCAACAATGGCTAACTGGAGAGTTTTATGTTGAAATAATTTATGAAAAAATTAGATTTTCTTCAGAATCATAATGCTTGGAAGATGGGTTGGTTCAAAGAGATCCCACTGTTTTCTCTGTTATACAAAATCCCAAAAGAAATGAATATTTTGTTTCTAGTGTACATCAGTCTAATACACTTGAAAACATGGCATTAAAACTTTGACAGGCATGTCACCAAGTAGACGATATTATGGAAGGTCCTGCTGCTGCTCAGAAGGGTAAAAACATGTATTTCTATTATCACAGTTTTCAAAAGAGTGCAAAACCGAAAAAGGAGTGCAATGGTGTGTGGTCACAGGGCTGACAACAGGAGAAAACTATGACACCTTGTTACTAAGATAGCTATAGCCTTGTCTCCTCACTGTCTGTCTGCAGAGACAAACATGCTGAGACAAACAAACCTTCTGACTGAAAGATGGGTTCTGCCTGCCAGGGATAGCTCAGGCTCCAGTGGAGAAAAACTGTTGAAGTCGTTAAAAGATCAAGAACTGTTTTCTGCACCATGATTTACTATACAAAAGAACATTACAATTTTTTAACAAGAAACACTTTCAAATCAAAACAAAAATGAAATTTGAACTGTAAACACTTATAACTCCACTTGTCATATTATCTCATCATTCTAATCATCACTTTCATTCACTCATTAAACCCTTAACTTCAGGTGCCCATTGTTCTTGATTGTTTCATTCTCCAGAAATAATTTTTAACCTAAACAACCTTCCTCCAACAAGTACATGAAATTAAACTGGCCTGATGCATAAAACTCTACATGGAAAATTAAATCAAAAATCCTTCCAAAACTCCCTATGTAGGTGATCATAAATATTTCCCAGCCAGGACTCTATTATTTAACAAAGATCACAAATACTGCCTTTAACTAAAAAAAAAAAAAAAAAAAAAAAAAAAAAAAAAAAAACTACTGTAGACTCTCCCTCACTTCAACAGAGTGAGCTCTCTATCTTTAGCTTATCTTTATTTCCCAGTACTTAGCAGATAAATTGGTCCCAATAATTTAACACTAAACCTTTATTAAAGTATTAAAGTATTATTAAAGTATCTGTCCTCTTGGAAACCCAGCAGACAGGTCAAACATAACATCTTACAGATTTTCTAATACTCAGACAGTTCACAAATCTTTCTCTCCCTTCTTTGTATGCTTTTGTCCTCTACCATCAAAACCTGTCATGTTTATTTCAATCTTAGATACATTTAATAACATAAGCTAAAGCAAGGATCCCTAAATATAGGATACTAAACTAAGATATCTGAATCACCACAGGAGCTTAAATACACACACACACATAGAATCTAGTCCCTGTCCATGGGATTTATCATTGAGAAGGTATGAGATGGGGCTAAGACTCAAACCTTAGGTACATCCAATATGTAGCCAGCTTGAGAAATTACTACTATTAGTCTCATAAATCACAAAACATACAGATGACACTAAAGGCTTTCCACAGCATGCACCCAGCTTTACCCATCCAAGCTTATCCTGCAGTCAACAAAATAAACTTCAATTGTAAATATACGTTTCTTCTTATTCCTGAATACCCTCATCCATTCATTCCTTTTGTGTCATTTACTGATACTACCTCATTATCTTTTCTACCTCTCTACATGTAGTGCCATTCCTCCCTTTGTTTACCTCCAGTTTGCAAGAGCCCTCCAGTTTCAAAAATCTTTCTTGGTCCTTCCAGTGTCTCAAAGGATTATAATATAATTACATCAACTACTGTTCTTAAATTCAGCAACACTAATTCACATGCATCTGTCATCAGATTTCCAGTTTACTAAAGGGTATATATATTAATATTATTCAGTACTGCATAACCTGAAAGAATTCTGAGGGAATTAGAAAACATAAAAATCTAAAAATAACTTAAGAGTTGTGTTATACCTTGTATTAGATGACCCCCCAAAGCCTCACATGGACATAGGTGGGGCTTTTTCAGAGGTGGCTGGATCTAGAGTGTGTGACACTGAAATTGATTCATGGTATAATGCTAGGCTCAAGGGCATTAGGATTAAGGGTGTGAGCGCTACCTGCCCTGAGTAGCCTGGATAAGATAAAAGGGGGAAAAAAAACAAGAAATTATTAAGGTCCCTTGTTGCTTTTGCTACACTTTTTATACCATGAACTGTTTCTCCTCGCCATGCCTTGGAGCCAGCTGATTATGGACTGAAACCTCTCAAAACTATGATCTAAATAAACGTTTCCTCCTTTAATTTTGGGTGGCAGGTATTTTGTCTCAGCAAGGAGAAAAATAATGAAGACAATTTGTGAACAATTTTTATTTATAGTAATAAAAAATTAAATTATTTAGAAGAACCTCTTATTCAAAAATGCTTTATTCTCAGCCAGGTTTGGTGGCACATGGTACATGCCTATAGTTCCTCTACTTGGGAAGCTGAGCGAGGAAGATCTCTTGAGTCTAGGAGTTCAAAGCCAGCCTGGGCAAAGCAGAAAACAAAGGGAAAAAAAGGAAGAGAAAATGAGAAAAAGAGAGAGACGAGGGGAGAAAAGGGGAAGGGAGAAGAAACGGGGAGGGAAAAGAAAACAAGGGGAAGGGGGAGGAAAAGGAGGGGAGGGAGAAGAAAGGGAAGACAAAAGAGAGAAAAATGAATAAAAGGAAACAGGGAGATGTATCTTTGGTAAACAAGAAAGGGACCAAGAATCTTACGCTGAGGGAAAGGGAAAGGGACATAAAAAGATTTAAGATGTATCGAATATAGGTAACAACTACCCTCAATGAATATAATCTTTGTGTGTCATAAACATGAACTAAAAAACAAGAACAATAATAATAATAATAATGGTCCTCAGGTAAGAGATCTAGAGATGAGGGAAGGAGATAGGTGGGCAGGGGAAGACAAATTAAAAGAACCGAAGGACGTCCCGTGCATGTACCCACTCCCTGTGATGAACATAAACATCAAGTACTCCAAATATGCACAAATAAAAAAAGAATCAGCTATGCTTTATTCTCAAATGTTTGGATTAATAAAGATGAGTAAATAGTTAAAAAGAACAACAGATTAACTCTAGTGATAGGTAAAGTCATTTTTTCAAAACAAGAGAGCAGAAAAGTAAATAGGTAACAGTGGGGGAAAACTGGAGAAAGAGAAAGAAAAAGGACAAAGAACCTTGTCAATGTTCAAACCAATGAAACAAAACAGAGATAAACGTCATTTCTATGTTTTGCCTCTTACCTTAAACTATGAGTTTCAATTTCTGTATTCATCTGTCAAACACCATATGCCATTGTTATAACCACACACTAACATGAAGTAGCAAGGGGAACAGCAAGTGTAAAATTTGGAGACTACAAGCTACTGATAGATATAACACACAACTGATGCCTCTTCAGGGTCTTAAGTATATCTTATTTACTTTCCTTAAACTGGAAAATTTCCATACATCTATATTACAGGAAACCAAAAAACTGAACTAAAAGAATAAAGACCATGGATTCAGGATTTAAAAAAACTAGTAACTCATTTCTGAAACAATGAGTACCTTGTAGCCTAAGGGAGTAAGGAATGGTTAAATGACTACTAATAAAAATAAGGTTTCTTGCTGAAGTGATGAAAATGTTCCAAAATTACAGTATGTTGATGGCTGCACAACTCCCAAAAATATAGTCAGTAGGTCTGAAACCTATACTTTAAATCGATGAACTTTATAATATATAAATTATACCAGAGTTGCTTAAATCATTCCATAACATGAAAATCATTTCCTCAAGTCACTCTTTTTACAATGCACATATGAAAGGCATGCCTCATTTGATAAAAGAGAAACACACATTTTTAATCATTTATACAGTTCAGCTATTACTGTCTGATCAAATTTAAAGTTCCTTAAAATATGGATTTTGTTTCCAAAAGTATAGGAAGTATATATATTTGACAAAGCCAAAATAGGTAAAGGAAAACATAGCTTACATCATTCATAACCATAATTAATTTATGATAGTATTCAAAATAGGATTCTAATAGATTTCTATGTTCTTTTGAATTTAGAATATTAGTCCATGCTAGCAAAAGATAGGGATCATGCAACCCTATCCAGAAAATATTTTACATTCTTGCTGGAGTAGCATTACATAGACTTATAACATAATTTCTAGAGCTTAATGTACTCATTTTAACTGTCACAGGTACTATGACACTTCCATTTGATAATAATTTATACTCTAATACTTTTTAAAGTAAGCATGATGGTGCTTGCTAAAATTCCAGCACCGTGGGAGGTTGAGGCAAGAGGATTCACAGTTCAGTTACACCTGAGTACTTAGTGAGACCTTGCCTCAAAATTTGAAAAGAAAGGGGTGGTGTGCAGTGGGATACAGCTCAGTGTAAAGACTCTAGGATGAATCCCCAGTACTGCAAAAACTACCTAAATAAAAATAAATTGTGTCTTTTAAATCTGAAATAATAAGGGCAGGAATATATATTTTTTTCATTTTTATCAGCAAATGTTTATAGAACATAATGACTACATCCCTTGTGGAGAGCTGGCACATGTACATAACACATCTTAATTCCCTTTTCTTCCCCTCCCTCCTCCATCTCTTGGCTCTCTTTCCCTTTGCAAAAGCTCTATCACTCTGTTTCCCATGATCTTTTTCTTTTTAATGTACAGGTTGGGTTTCTCATATGTGAAAAACTATGTAATATTATATTTAAGGTCCTGTGTCTATCATTTCACTCAACATTATGGTCTCAGGTATCTTCCCCAAACAGGTAAAGATATCATGCATACCCGTGTTCATAGTAGCACAGTTCTTAATAGCTAAATCTTGGAAATGGCATATATGTCTATAAAGAGATAAACAGAGTATATTTTTTTTAAATGTCATTATCATAAAAAGAAACAAAATGGAAATTTCAAGTTTATAGCAAACTAAATGTAATACCTCACCCAAGACTGGCTACTGTACTGCAGGAGCACAAAGAATTGCTATGTGGAGAGAACATTATTAGGTCATTAAACCAAAAGTAGTACATACACAGTAGATCAGACAAACACCTGTCAAGCTTTCAAACAAAAACACTTGTATGTTCACATGTATACATATGTACATAGAGAAAAAAGTGATTTTAAAAAGTAGTAAATGTTAAAATTAGGTAAATCTGAATAAAGAAGTACATGAGGGTTTTCTGGTTCTATTCTTATTGTTACAACTTTCCTAAAGTTTGAAAGTATTTAAGAATTAAAAAGTAGTAAGATAATGCAAACACTCTAAGGTTGGGTCTTTTTGTCTCTGTTTTGAATCCCATATGATCTCTACCTTTTAATTATAGGTTAGTAACATATTTAATATAACTATTTACATGATTGGTATAAATCTAACATTTTTTAAAAAATATAACATTTTGCTATTTGTGTTCTATTCTTCCCATCTTTGCTTTGTTCTATATTTTTTCTTTGTAGTTCTGTTTTTAGTTTCCTGGTTTTCTGGTTTCTTCTTTTGGATTAACCAAATATTTATTCAACATTCAACTGTATCCCTTTCACTGACTTTTTATCTATACTTCATTTTACTGTGTTTGTACTCTGGGGATTAAATTATGCATCCTTAACTTATTATGCTTTACCCTAAAAGTTATGGCTCTTCATGTATGTTGTAAGAAATTTGCAACAGTAGTTTCATTTACCCTACTTGGTGCAGTTACCATCATACACTTTACTGCAAAATATAAAACCAATATGTATCACTGTTTTTGTCTTAAACATAAATTAAGAAATTCCATTTTAAAAATTTAAAATTAAGAAATTTTTTTTGAGAAAAAATATTTTACTTTTGGTCACATATTTATCATGTCTGGCTCTCTTTAATTTTTCCTATAGGTCTGAGTTACCATCTGGTATCATTTTCTTTCCATTTGAAAAACTTTCTCCCAACATTTCTTAACATGTACTTCTAGTGGTGACAAATTCTTTCAGCTTTAATTACTGGAAAATGGCTCTATTTTATCTTCAATTTGAAGAATATTTTCAGTTCATACAAAGTTCTATTTTTTTTTTTTTTTTACCGGGAACCAAACTCACGACCTTGCGCATGCCAGGCAGGTGCTTTTGCCGCTGAGCTAAATTCCCAGCCCCACATACAAAGTTCTAGACTGACAACTTTTGGATTTTCTAGCACTTTCAAGATTACATTCACTCATTTCTAGCTGGTCCAATGAGAAGTCCATTATGACTTTTTCTCTGTTTCCCTGCAGGTACTAAGTCCTCCTTTCCTTTAGCTATTTTTAAGATTGCAGCCACCGTCAATAACCTGCTAATGATGTGTCTAGGTGTTGATTTTCTTTGTGTTACACTGCTTGGGATTCATTGAGCTTCTTGGATCTGTAGATTTATATTTTTTACTAAATTTGAATTTTTTTTTTTTTTACTATTATTTCTTTTGATTTTTCTGCTTTATAATCTCTCTGTCGGTTCTCCTTCTAAACTTACAATCCCACAATCACTAGACTGCATGGTATTATCCTAGAGGATATTCTATGGCTTTGTACATTTTTCATTTTGGTCTATTTTCTTTCTGTGCTTTGGTTTGGGTAGACTGATCTATCTTCAAATTCACTGATCCTTTCTTCTTAGTATACAATTTGCTCCTAAGCCCATCCAGTGAATTTTTCATTTGAGTTATTAATTTTTGTCAGCTTTTAAAATCCTGCTTATGAGTCATATTTTCTTGCCCTTTCACATGAAGTAATTATATGATAGGCACCGTAGATACTTCATTATTAATAGTCTGGATCATACTGTCTTAATTTAATGACAGTTTTGTGCTATTAGGCAGTTACCTCATAGGGGGCTCAGGCTGCTCTTCCCACACTGGCTGGTCTGAACTCCAACATTTCCAAGCACTCTTCCAACATCTTTAAGAATCTCCTTTTGGCTCACAGTCTTACAATAGCTGTTTTCTGCTACACCTTGTGGTATGCACAGCTCTGTATTTGATCGAAGAGCTGAAAGGCATTCTTTTTAAAGTTTTATGGAGCTTCTTTTCCACACAATTCTCTCATCTCCACAAATCCCAGCTTCTTCTACATCCCTAATCTCTGCCCCCTCTGCTAAGAGAATCTACTGCTGCCTCTACACTTTACTTCCTCATGCCATAGTTTGGAGAATGCCCCAGGAGGAAGGAGGGATGAATGTAGCGCTCACCTCATGAGTTCTCTTCTCTGTTTCCGCGCTACCTGAGTCCATCCAATTTTATAGTTGCTTTATACAAAGAGGTAACTTCATTGTGGCCAGAATCAGAAATTCCTAATTCTAGCCATTTTTGAAATAGCTCTAAAATCTATTACCTTATACTTAAAACAAACAGGTGACACAAAAGATACATGTCATTTCCATATGGCAAATTAACAAAGACACAGAATGTTAAACAACTAGCCAAGCTCTTACTACAGGCACATAGTAATTGACAAAGTTGATAAAGGAAAAAAAACTCAAACAATGTAGTTTCAATACACATTATTTCTACTAACCTATCAATAAAAAATTCACTGTCCACAAAAAATGTCTGAGTATCCAAGAATCAATCATCCAATTCACCAGAAGCACGCCTCTATTCTCAATTTGCAATTTACATTCATGATTTATTTTTTATTGCAAAGATTCCTATTTGAATACAAGCAATTTCATTCCCACACAGTTCCATTTTTCAATTCCCTACATATATGTAATTTTTTTCATATTAGTAGGTACTACCTAATCCAGTCACTTCTATTTGGCTATGTCAAACTTGCTTCAGCTACTCTTAATTGTATTTCTAATTTTCATCTGCCCAAGTCAAATATATTTTGCTGACACATGGAAAGAAAATATAATACAATTTCTAAATGCCATCTCAGCAAACTGCAATATAATTCTTCTTATCTTGAACAAATCAATCAAAGTGATACATTTATAGTTTACTGATTTATTCTCATCTCTCAGAATAAGCTCTTGATCTGTCATTTAACCAATATATGCAAAAAATAAAAGGAAAGTCAATAAAATTAAGCTTTATAAAACAGATTTAACATTGCACACTTACTACCTTCATATATGATTAAACCCAGAGAAATAAAGTACATTAGAATAGAAAGATAGATACCGTACATCCTTGATTACTACACATTAAGAATATACTTCTATTTTTAAAGCCTTGCCAAAAAGTTTGTGAAATGGTCTTGAATATGGTATGTCAATGACATCAGAAGTTATCACCTTTAAATGGAAGTAGTACTTCTTCAGCCTCTTTATATCCATAAGATAATATTTTAGATGGCCTTTTTTTTTTTGCTGTTCCAAATCGTTGCCCTGAATCAAGATAATACCCTTTGCAAAAAGTCCTTACCTGCAACACATCTTGGATCTTTACCCATACATCTGCCATATCATACAATTTGATCTCTTCTTGCTGAGTCAGCGGAATCCCAACGGCATCCTGAAGGTATCCCAGGACCACAGAGTGAGCAGTGGCTACAGCATTAAACTTGTCAAACAGTAGCTCCAGCAGCTCTAGAAGTAACCTAGTGATAAAACAAACAAGTAACATATACATGCACACATATGTTTTACACTGGCCTGAAAGAAAAACATCAAACTAAGGTGAAATACAGTAGTATACTTTGACATAAACAGTACAACTAGCACATTTCAACAGATATGATTCAAACAGTTAGAGTCTAAGCAACTTTAAGAAATTTATCCAAACCTCATTTTACTCTGCTATAAAATGGAAATGATTTAAGAATTCAAAAATAAACTGTAAACTGAAACCAGTAGCTCAGTACACGTTTGTTTCTTTTTTAACATATTTCAGTAATTAGAGTACTACCACTCTAAATTCATATAGGCAGCCTTTCTAAGGATTTCAGGCAATTTTTCAGACAAAGTTCAGATGTTATACAGAATATGCTATTCCCTAGCAATAATAAACTGGGCTGGTAAGGGTACTAAACCTTTTAGTCATGGAAAGCTATGTGTTCTACCATTCAAATGTACAGCCTAAGGTGCCTGGAAAACAAAATATACACATGCCAAGCAATCTGACTTTCACTACAGGAAACAGCTTAGGCATACACATCATCTCATTTATCATAGTGAGATATGCTGGACACATATTATTACATCAGTTTATATGCTCAAGGATACAAAATGAGGTTGCAAAGCAGCTGGGCCTACAGCAAAAGCTGATTTACATGTCAGTGCGTTCAGCCATCTATCTCTCGCTAAAACTCTAGAATGTAGATATGTACATAGAGATAACACAGAGCTTTTTGTCATGGATACAAAGTAACACTATATAGCTTCACTGATCACCCCTACCTAAAATCATTTCTACCTCTGAATTTGGACAGTATTTTATTCAACTTTCAAGAAACTTATCCCAAGTGGCTCACACATGTGATTCAATAAATGTGGGTCATATTCATTTATAAACAGATATTTTATCTCTCTTCTCTATTATTAGTCTTCCAAGGGAGGCACTGCCTTGTGCTCAGGAGCACTTAGAACAAATGATTACCAAATATTTGCTGATGAATTTAATGTGTATTTCATGAACAAGTACAGGAAATCTTGAAATTTGGGCCTTATTGTACAGTATGTTGTATGGCTCTCAGTTCATAGTTCTTAAATAGACTATTAAACCAAACTGGAAAGTAGAAAGAAAAATCAAAAGAGCTCAATATAAGAGCTTGACAGAAATGTCAACTACCATAAATAAGAGGTTATAACTACAATTTCATCAAAATGTACAGCATATTATCAGTTCTATGGCTTCTTTACTGCCCAATTATTATAATGAATGTGCCAATATGATAGCCCATAACTATCTTATGATAAAATCCTAATATCAATTTGACATTGTAATTTAGATGAGAAAGAACCAATAGTATTTATGTAATACTCCCAAGTCCAGGATACATAATCTACACATTACACATTGTATTTGTAAATAGGAGCCATTCTACTTTTAGAGTGCTAATTTTAAAAAATTTTTTAAATATTGTTTATATTTATAATTATGTATGCTTATAAAATCATTTTCTCATTTGTGTTATTAAAGAACCATTCAAAATATCAACATCGAGGTACAAAATATGGAAAGATGTCTCAAAATGCAACAATGAAATACTTAGTTTGGTGTTGGTGAATAATCAGCATAAAACTGGTCCAGTCACATACAGTAAATACTGGGTTAAGTGAAGGCTCTACTTTTCAAATAGAAAGCTATGCTGAGTATATAAAACTGTGGCTCCCAAATAGCAACCTATAGATCATACATATTTCTCAGTGGCGGATAGAAAAATAAAAACACTATGTTGACTTTTCACAGGTAACTTTATTTAACCTTATGTTTTTTATATCCTCTTGGTAGGAAAACTCTGTTATTTTGTCATGATGATGCTTATATCACCAAATGTCCTTATTTGACAAAATTAAAATTTAAAGGCCACATGTAATACTCAACATTGTTTGAAAGCATATTGATCCACAACATTCAAAAGCCTGAAGCACGTTGGTGTCCAATGTCCTTGAAGTTCTAGGTACAGGACTGTGAACTAGTAAGAACACAAAAACACTAGCAGAAAAGCAACTCCTACAAATGCATGGGTGCTGCTGTCTGCTTATCTCCAGGATCAATGAACTCTATGGCTACACACCTTATCTGTCAGCTAAAGACAAGAGCAGCTCTGCAGTCAGGAGCAGTGTTCCATTTAGAAAAGAGATGCATCAGGGAAATGAGATGTAAGATGAGATTCATAGTATCTATTAGCATCATGGAAATAGCTAACTTTGATTAAATGCTGAGACAGTGCCAGCTTTGGCACTCCTAAGGCTCAAAGCCAAAACAAGCCTGTTCCTCTATAGTGGCCATCATAGTCAAAGGGAAGAAAGGAGGGAAGTAGAATAATAGCTAAGAAAAGACAGGTCAAATGTGAAGAGACTCCACAGGCAACTCTACTTATTTTGAGTTGCCCACTCACTTCCGAGAGAAGGAATGTCTCTTCTGCCTTACCATAACCCAAGCACCCAGTGTTAAGATAGATAGTTATGATCTCAAAACTAAAAATTTTTGTGTTCCAAATGATACCATAAAAAAGTGAAAAGGAAATCCACAAAATGGGAGAAAACATTTGCAAATTACAGACATGATAAAAGACTTGCGGAGCTGGGGATATAGCTCAGCGGCACAGCAACTGCCAGGCAAGTGCGAGGTTGTGCGTTCAATTCCTAGTCCAAAAAAAAAAGAAAGAAAAAAATATATCTATAGAACGCTCATAATTTGTAAAAGATCCATATCTAGGATATCTATAAAACTCCTATAACTAACTTGTAATAAAGTGAAAGTAAATTTTTAAATGGACAAAGAAACCAGGCATGGAGATATGCACCTATAATCCTAGCACTCTGAAAGTCTGAAGCAGAAGGGTAACAAGTTCAAGTCCCACTCCCTGTCCCCACCAAAAGAACCAATAAGCATCAAAAAGATGCTCGACATCACTAGCCATTGGCAAAATGCAAATCAAAATAAAAATGAGAGAGCACTTCAACCCACCACAATGGTTAAAATAAAAAAGATAAACAAAAACTGTTGGTAAGGACACACAGAAATGGGAACTCTCATGCAGTGCTAGTAAGAATTTAAAATGGTACAGCCCCTGTGGAAAATATCTTGGCAGATGCTCAAACACGATACATATAGTTATCATATACACTCAGCAATTTCATTTCTAGGTATACAGTAAAGAGAAATTAAAATATACACACAAAAATATGTACACAACATTCACAGCAACATTATTAATAATGGCAACAGGTCAAAATAATCCAAATCTTGAAAATATTATGCTCAGTGAAAAAAGTCACAGAAGACTAAATGTTGTATGATTCTATTTATATAAAATATGGACAGGGAAATTTATAAAGACAGATAACACAGTCCTAGTAACTTAGAGTAGATGGGAATTGACTGGTAAAGTATAAGGGATCTGTTCTAGGGGCAAAAAATTGTTTTGATACTAGATAGTAGTGATCATTGCAAAACCTTTTAATGTACTTTAGAAGCCCTGAATTATATATTTTCAGCTGGTAAGATGTATGGCATGCTAATTATCTCAAAACAGATGTTTAAAAGAAAAACAACAGCCATAACTGAGTAAGGACAGTGAAGGTCTGCCACCTCTCCTGCTGTTTAGATATGGGTATGTTAAGTATAAAGCAGTACATCTTTAAGTACTTCTATGCAAGGCAGTAGCTCAGGAGAAGGACTAACACTGCAAATTTGAAAAGTACAAATACGTGAGAGGACAAGATCACTCAGAGAAAATATGCAGAGGAAGAATAGCAGGCATGGGGCAGAGTTCACACTTCAAGAAAGAGCAGCACCAAAAGACTGTTATGAAGGGCTACAAAGGAAGCAGGAAGCCAGGGAAAATTTTAGAAGACAAAGGAAAGAATATGAGTAGTCAAGGGATACACAGAGGTCAGATAAGGGAAAGTGAGAAATTTACAACTCACAGGTCCTAGGGACCTCAGCAAGAAGAGCTTCAGTAGCTCACTGCAAGGTGAAATCAGTAGTGGGATGAACAGTGACCCGCTAATAAAGAAAAAGAACTGAAGCCAATTACAGTGTTTTCAAAGGCACACCATTCCTAGCCAGTATGTGTACTCCTTAAAGAAAAAAAAAAAAAAAAAAAAGCAACAAAATGCTCCCCTCATGCATCAAATAAAAGAGATTAGGAATCACATATAAACAGGCCATAAATCTGCATACTGGCCCAATTTAAAGCTAGCAGAAATAAACTGAAATATGTCATTAATATTCACATACACTCTCCAACTGCCCACATAGCACAAGATGGTGAAAACAAGTTTTGCGTTTAGCTGCAGACATATTCAGGATGAACAAAGCACACAAAGCGCCACTAAAATAATTCTCCACCTACTCCCTCCACTAAATATTAAATAAAAGAAGAAATAAAATATTATATTGCAGTTAGCTCAGCTGCTTAAACCAAGTTCAGATCAAGGTTTTCACTACTGATCTAAAAGACAATAGATCAGGCAAGATCATTAAATTACTTGATGATTCTTTAAGCTGCATTAAATTACAAAAGGCCTCTTACAGGAATAGGTTAAGAACCTTAGAGGTTTGAATTTCCATTAACTGCAATTTCTACCCATCAGAAAAAAATAATATACACACATCCTTCTTATAAATTATTTCAAGTCATAAAACAGTACACAATAACACGAAATACAGTATCATGAAAGAAAGTATTTATTCTATAATGACAACATGTTATGTAATTGCCAGCGTAAAGCAGTAGCATTACAAACCTAGACTTCAATACCTGCTCTCTGCTATATTAATAGGTACAGGGCTTTTCCAAATCTCAAGTACCACAACCACAATTTCCCAATTACAAAGTGATTGTGAGGGTTATATACAAAAGCACATTTGAATGCATCATAACAATTACCATCTAGAAGCAGAAGGTGAGAGATTACAGATGTTCCCAGCCGCAGCTGAATCTCTGTCCTTACCACGGCTTAGTTTGTAAAGTCCTGCTTGTATTCTGTATGATACACTGTATCTTTCTAATAAAAGCCCTCTTTGATTAAATTAGCAGGATTTGGGTATTAGTTATAACAAAAAGAGATTCAGAGAATAAAAAGCAATTCCCTCACAGCTCTGTATTATTATAGTCCTTTAAAACAAAACAAAACAAAAAAAACCCTGATTATTACAATAAATTTAGAGAAGTGACATGACAGTAGTACACATAGCCTTCTGGGTCAGAAAGTGAGAACAGAGTCCTTATTTTATGTTTCTTTGTAACGATATCTCTGTCAAAACATGAATCAATGTCCAGATGGAGAAAAGCAAAATCTGGAGACAACTAAATTCATGAGCAGAAATGTAAGCAATGTAAGATAAAAGTATTAGGAGAAACCTAGGATTCAAGATACTGACATGGGGTCTTTCCTCTGCATGAGGGGAATGGCTAAAGTTATCATAAAGCGGCAGATCCATAATAAAGGAAGACTGAAGAGGGGGAGAGGAGAAAAGAGAGAGAAGAAGGAGGGGAAGATGTGGGGGAGGGATGAGAGAAGGGCGGGAGAGAGACAGAGACAGACAGACAGAGACACAGAAAGATCAAACCAAAAGGCCCTCTCCAGTCTCATCAAGTAGCTGCACACTTGCACTCCTTGGCCACCACCTCCTTTTCGAAATACTGTCATCTATTGGTCCCACAACCTCAGACTCTTCTGCTTTCCTTCCATCCCTCCAGTTGCTTCCACTGGGTAACCTCTTCCACAGCCTCCTCATGTCCTGTCAGTTCTTCCCAATCCTCATTTTCTCTCTAGGCGAGTTTATGTATCATGTCTTTATTACTTTCTATTAACAACTGCCAAACATTTCACAGAAAAATTATTTTCCAGAGCTAGACCTCAAACTTAACATGACTGAAATAAAACTCTTCCTGTCTTTCCCAGATTTACTTCTCCATGGTCCCCACATCAGTGAGTGGTATATCACTCGCCCCAGCACACAACCTTCACCTTCCTCATCCAAGCTTTCACCAAGTCCCCTTTACATCTACCATTTTCCTACCTCTCACATAAGCCTGTTTCATTCCATTGCTGGTGTTACCCTGCTAGAGTTGGCCACATCATCTCTTCCCAGAGTTATTGAAACTGCCCTCAAACTAGTGTCCTTTCTCCCAGTTCCTGACTCTTCCCTCTTGGACTATCAACTCACTGTTGATTCATGCCTGCATTCTTGTATCTGTAACAACATCCAGCATATGACAGGCAATAAGTGAGTATCTGCTGGATGAAGAAATAAATGTAAACTCCAACAGAATGGGAAGACAGAGGCCTGATTATAGATAATAAGCAGTAAGGAAATAAGTGTTACTGATTATAATCTCCTGTTGTTAGAAGTCTATAAAAAATATTTCACACAAAACTTTTCAAAGAGATAACTTTAGCAATGTAAACATGAGAACACGAAGAAGTAGTTACAAGCTGAAAGACACACACTTTCAGAGCTAACTTTAATAATGATGCTATAAAATCTATTTTATGCTTTAAAAAAAATAGAAAACTGTCCAGATAAAGAAAGCTCTTACTCTCAAACACATGTCCTATTACCTGGTAAGTTTTTAAATCAGCCTTCCTATAAACGTAAGTAAAATGTTATTTATTCTCTCAGATCTTCTATTAATTCCTACCTGCAGCTATCCCTATATAACTCATCTTCAAGTGCCACCATGGAAAAAAACAGAGGCCTAAGAAGAAAATGCTACGGAATGGTCATGTGCACAGGTAGAAAATGTCTGCGATGTAAAGCTACATCATCAAGCTGTGAAAATATTCAATACCTAAGGTGAGATAAGACTATCTGAATCTAAATTTAACATCCAGGGAAACTTCAATTAGTCATTTGGCTGGAAAACTCATGCTTGCAGCCAAGAAGCTGCCTTACTTGGTCATAAAGAAAAGACAAACACAAGGCAGAAAATCAGTTCTCTTCCACTATTTATCTGCTGAGACCTTAAAATCAGGGTCCTGCATTTTACCACTGACAGAAAAAGGTGATAACCACATTGTATTTATTTCTCCAGCAATATACTCTAAAAGCTAAGAAAGTATTAAGCTTAGAGTTTATATTTTAAGAGAAGCTGATCATCAAACAATTAATTCAGATCAAAATGGTCTTAGTTTTGATCTTACCTGCCTGTATTTCACATTTTCTCAGTAAGCTCAGCTGTCCTTTCATTTCAAAGAGGATATGGATCTCATTTAATCGTCAAGGTTATCCAAAGCCTACTTTTAAGGAACAGAGATAAGCTTTGCCACTTATTAATAACAAGCCTCATGTAAAAAGAAGTTACTATTTGAAGAATGCTGACTAATTCTCCATCTGTACTATGTCAAGAAAAGGAAAAATTTATTAGCAATATAGAATGGAACACAGTAAGAATATGGACACTGCACTGGATGCTGGCTCTAGTCACTTCTTTCCCATGTCACTTCCCTCCTGTCAAGTCAGGCTTCTCAATTCTGCAGCGATGACCTCAAATGAACTTCTAGTTCTGATATGTGGCAAAACCGTGTCTAAAATCAGAAATAAATTTTTTTCTTTGAATACAGTACCAGTGAATTCTTTTAAAAGCTTTTCTCCCATTTCAAAAATAGTATTTCACCATAACGGCAAATTAAAATTTATCCACAAATCTATTTCCCAAAGACAACAAAAGTTAAGATTTTAGTACATATTCTAAGTACTTTGTTATATATTATTTTAGTATAAGACTGTACAAGGCCACTAAAGGAATTGTTTAGGTAACTAACTTTGAGTCTCAAGTGAGCTAATTAGGATCCATTTACTTTGTGGTTTCTGATCCTACTTCTTAACATATCCAGTTATTTCTGAGAGGCCTGTCATTGATCACAGTGGGGGGTATGAATGGATACGTCAGTACCAGTACTGCCCTTTTCTGGGAAAAAACAAAATGAGGTCCAGAAAATGAGTTAGAAACATAATTTTTATATAAGAGAGACAGCAAATTTACCTGGTAGAAAGAAACTACTTCTAACCTTAATTCCATCACCACAAAGCTTTGTGAACTGTCAAATTATTTAGGCTTTCACATTTCCTTGTATATATCTGGGATTAATAATAATGCCCCTGCCTGAGATGAGGCCCCTGGTGATACTCAGGTGAGATACCAGATGGCAGTCTGCTTTGCAAAGCATGAATGCTACAAAACTTCAAGCACTGTGATGTTTGTGATTTTATAAAGAATGTTCCAAAACGTTAACATGCCTACGAATCACCTAAAGCATAGTCCTGCAGGCCCTGCACCCCAAGATCCCAATTTAATCATGACCCCTCCTTTGTGCAGACAATCTATATTTCAATATCTTATGTAACATTGGTACTATGAATTCTTGGGACTCCACTGTAAGACTGAACCTTTAAAAAAAAATTTTACTTCCTCTTATTTAAAATTATTTTGTCTAAATATTTTACATATTTATTCATTAAAACTCCTGTGTGTTTAATACGTGCCTAGATCTGAATCAGACTACAAAGTTCACCCTCCTCTTCCAAACTCATAGTCTAATCTGATTAGAGCCCATACAAAGGGGATGGGCCAGGAGCTAGAAGCAGAAGAGCCCAGATAATATAAATTACAACCTGAGATACACACAGGGGTTTTTGTAGTAGGAGGAGCAGGAGTGGTGGTGATGGTGGTGGTAGTGGTGATGGTGGTGGTGGTCATGCGGGTGTTAATTTTGATTTTTGTTGTGGTGGGTTTTTTATTTGGGGGGGGTTGTGTTGGGGGTGGTTTTCTGGTGTTACTAGCTATTACACTCAGGGCCTTCACACTGAGCTACATCCTAAGCCCTTTTTTTAACTTTTTTTTTTTTTTAATTTTGAGTCAAGGTCTCACTAAATTGCTAAACTGCACGGGTTGGGCTCGAACTTTCAATCCTTCAATCCAGCTTTCCGAAGTGCTAAAATTATAGGTGTCTGCCACGATGCCCAGCTTTACACACAGCACTTTAATTCCATCTGCTATCACCCCTACATATTATTAAGGGAAGAGTTTCACTTCATAAAATTTCATCTGTGTGTTTGTTTTTTGTAAAGAAAAAATCCAGTGTCAGTTTAAGCTTGGAGTACCTTTTGCTTTATGAAGCCAGCCAGTGCACAGAAAATGGTGAGAACTGTAAATAACTGGGCATGGTGGTGCATGCCTGTACTCCCAGCATTTTTGGAGACTGAGGCAGGAAGATTTCAAGTTTGAGCTCAGCCTGGGCAATTTTGTGAATCACCAAGACCCTGCCACAAAATTCAAAATTTTAAAAAGGGTTGGGGATATAGCTGCATGCAAAGGCCTTGGTTCAACTCCCAGTACCCCAAGAAGTGAGCTTGATATAGCATAAAGGGTGACATAGTAAAGTTAAAACAACTCATGAAATACATTTTTATTATCCACTTAACTGGTCTGATCTCTAAATTGAGCCTGCTGTAGTATGTATAGTAAGAAAAATCAAAAGCAGATTTTTTTTTAACTTTGTCAAATACAAAAGGTGTAAGAAATGTACAACTAGGTAAAATCTCTGGCCCAATCAATCAAAATCCCTTTTTCTAAAGACCCTGCATAAAAGATAATCCACAACCAGAAAGCTGTCCATCTTAATATTTAAAAAAATCCTTGAACATTATTGATATTTCCAATTCATATAACATGTTATACAGTCACTATCATTTAGTTTATTTAAGTCTCACTAAAAAGTACATGTCAGTGAGTTGTGTTTCTTAGTTTGCAGAGTAATAGTCCCACATGTTAAAAAAAAAAAAAAAAAAAAATCCTTTCATTTGTTTTAAAAATGTTTCTAGTAAAGCTGTAGAGGATATAACCTAGTTAAAGACTAGTGGAATTTCTTCTATATGTCTTGCTTCATTCTATTCATACTTTTCAATATTTAATAGTTGGGTGTATTTAAAGCATGTTCTCACTGATACGTGTAATCAAAAGTGGGGATTTAATCAAATGGAATCATAATCACTGAAGTTAAATTTACTTGCTTCCCGCTTGCTTTGATTCGAATTAACTACTCATCTAAATTACACCAAGGCCCTTCTTGATTCTGGGCATGTCCAGGTGCTGCATGCAATGCTTGGGAATGGCTACAAGAAGCCACAAGGACAAATTCCTGACCTTGCTTCAAAGCTGCTCTTGAATGACTTTTCTGTAAAATAAAATGACCAATTTCTACTAAGCCCTGCATTTCAGATACTTGGGAGAAGAATAACTAATACAGAAAAAAGAGATGAAAGGAAATGCTATTTTGAAAAAAAAAAAAAAAAAAACAAATTTTATAGCAGTAATTCACTTCATTTGTGAAAACTTACAACCTTCATAGGCTGAGAAATGAGGGGTAAAATGTTTTGGGAAATAAGGCAAATATTAACCTTGAAAAGATCAAGACTACAAAGTAAATGATTCACAGGCAGAATTTAAATGACTCAGAGGTAGAATTATTCAGTGTGCATTTAGTGCTAATCATGACAATCAATTACATGATATACAGACAGCACAACTGAAAGGGGTATGCCGTTCATTATAATAAAGTATGAAAGTATAGGATCTGATTAAAAGTACTGTGGCCTCTCTTTCAGATTCCACATGTATCATAGATACACAGCAGTCCACTTTATCCATGGTTTTTGCTTTCTCTATCTTCAGTTAGCCACTGTCAACTGCAGTCCTAAAATATTAAGTAGAAAATTCCAGAAATAAGGGATTTATAAAGTTTTAAATCATGTGTCATTTTGCAGACCATAACAAAATCACCTTTTTGTCTAACATACGCCCTCTGTATACTACCTGCCCAACAACCACTCAGCAGCTGTTTCATTTATCAGCTCAATTAGCATGGCACACTTGGGCTCAATGGCAACCTAATGCTGTCACAAAGTCTGCGCCATTCACCTCACTAATCTTATCATGTAAACATTTTATCACCTTACCTTATTAAAAGTTGAGTACAATACAACAACATATTTTGAGAGAATGGTCATATTCATATAACTTTTATTACAATATACTGTTATGAACATTCTTAGTTATTATTGTTAATCTCTTACTGGGCCTACTTTATTATCAATATATATGTATAGAAAAAATAAGACACAGAGGGTTTGGTATTACTCATGGTTTCAGGTACTCACTGGGAGTCTTGGTACAGCCCAAGGATAAGGAGGTACTACTGTACTGTAAATACAGAGAGTCCCCAACTATAATGGTTCAACTTCTAATTTTTTTTTATAATGGTACAAAAGCAAAATGCATCCAGTAGAAATTATACTTTAAATTTTGAATCTTGGTCTTTTCTTGGGTAGCTATGGTAGACAATACAATACTTTCCTATGATGCTGACCAACAGCACCAAACCACAGCTTGTCAGCCACACAACCATGACAGTAACAACTGATACTCTACTCTAGCATATTGTTGCTAAGCTATGGTGTTAAATAGGTTAAGTGTACTAAATGCACTCTGATATGATATTTTTAATTTACCATGGTTTTATTGGGCTATGACATCATAAGTCAAGGAGCATCTGTATTAAGAATAGGTGGCTAATAAGTACTAGAAGAAGTTTGGAAACTTTTATGTATTTATTTATTTACTTACTTACTGTCTTTTTGAGACAGGGTCTCACTATGCAGTTCAGGCTGGCCTTGAGCTCACTTTGTAGCCCAGGCTGGCCTCGAACTTGCAACGATCCTCCTGCCTCAGCCTCCCAAGTGCTGGAATTACAGGCATGTGCCACCACACCCAGTAAAAATTTTATTTATTATCTAAGAATGTGGAAGACCTAGTATGACACCAAATTCGTAAGTTATAAAAAATGTATAAATATAGCTTCATAAAAACAAAATGTCCACATGGTCAGAGACATCACAATGAAAAAACAAAATAAACTACAGGGAAGTTGCAAAATAAATCTCAAAGCATCAATTTCTTAAGTATATAGAGAATTTCTGCAAATCAGTAAGGAATTCATTAAAAGAAAATCAGAATATTCATTGGAAGGAAATAAACATCATTTGAAAACTGGATTACTGAAAATATCAAACATCAAAAAAGTAAAGGTGATAAGATAATGAATCACCCATCCTCTTTCAGTGTCTTATTTTATGCCTTTTTATAAATCTGTATCTTCACTCATTCTCAATACAGCTTACTTTGAAGAAACATATCCATATACTATAACCCAGCATCACAAAAGCAAATTATTTTTATACAAATGAAAAGTTTAATTTCACTCATAAGAAAAATGCAAATTCAAACCGTGCTAGAAATACTACCTTTCACCTATCAGAAAAAAACACATGATGATGCAATATACCGGCAAAGGAATACATATAAGAATCAAACATTATCCACAGCATAAAAAACTACTGTCATCTCTAAGAAAAGCATATTTGCAACACATCAAAAGTTACTTCACCAGAGAGGTCAGCAAGATCTGAAAATGGTACATGAAAAACCTGGTCTCTGTTCTTCTCCCACCACAGATGCCAATGTCATGCTAACTGCACATGTAGAAGACCGAGTGATAAGTTCCAGCAAATGAATGCAGCTTGACAAAAACATTATACAACAGTAATAAAAGGTGCCTTACGTTATTATAAAAATAATAATACAAGCTCCTTCCTAAGGCCTATCTACCCAGACTAGACAAGGTATCCATGGTCATATGCTTTTATGACACACTTTGCTTGTTCTTTATAGCTATTACCATAGGGTTCTTAGATTAAAGCCTTTCTTCCCGCTTTAAGCTATTCCATGAGGACTGCAACCATGTCTGTTTTGTTTAACATTTTTGACTAATGTCTGATCCCTGGCAGATATAACATATGCAAATCATTTTTGCATTCAACAAATACTTATTATGGGTCAGGTAGACACTGTGCTAGATTCTGGAGGCATAGTGTTGAAAAAGGAAAATTGTCCTCTCTTCTTTTCCATTCTAGAGGGAGTCAGAAAACTAACCAAACACACACAGATAGACATATATTATCTTGAAAAGAAATTTAAATAATATCTAGTTGGTCTAAAAATAAACACTACATACATTTTTCCCCACTAAAAGGTAGTGTGGACATTCATAACCCCACAGGGATTTTCACTTTTAATGATTTCTTCTGATTAAAATAACTTGAATAAGTATTTAAATTAGTATTTAATAATTTTCTCAATATAACTTGATAAAGTCATAAAGTAGCACGGAGGGGTCATACAAAACATATGGCTTTATAACCCTAACATAACTACTTTAAGTTCTAAAGGGTATTTCCCTGTTTTCTATGGCTTTCTATCATATCACAGTCAGCACAAGGCATGCAATTTTCTCTGCTTTTCATGGTTTATAGTTAATCTTTGCTCTTCATAATAGAGGTCAATGAACATTGCAAAATGGTCTCCTTCGAAAAGAAAGGTCTTCCTGGCAGCCATGGTGCCTACATACTTAAATCTTCCTGCTCTCTTCAAGACTAACAGTTTCGCCAAAGTATAACTGGACGTCAGCATCTCCTGCAATGAATTTTTGCCTTTGCATACAAAGAGGCCAATTTTTAAATAGATGGAGAGTTGCCTTATATCTGCCAATCACTCTCTTTCCCCACATTCTCCTCTCTCTCTTATTCTTCACAGGATTTCACACCTTTGAGGAGAATTTTTTCCATTTCTTCCAAATGTTTTTATTTGTTAAATATCATTCAACTCTTTCTAGCTTCTTTGACCCAAATGATAGAAAAATACTTCTGAGCTAGATTTTAGGAAAGAATCCACAATTAAGCAGCAGGAGTTGAAGAAACTGGTTCTGAACTGCAGGACACATTACCATCTGAAGCTGAAGACACTGCCCATCCTTCTGGAAAAATAATGGGTAGCAGGTGGTTCTGGTAGGCACCTAGTACCCTAAAGTTTATCAAATGGACAATACTAGCGGAATATTTTCTTTTAATAGTGTGTGGAGGCATACAGACACCAAAAGATTATAAATGAAGAAAAAAGATAAAATATTTCTCTGAGAAATACACCATAGATTAGGAGACAAAAATAAAATAAGTGGGTCATCAAAGTGACTTTATAAAAACTGAGGAAATACTCTGGCATCATAGGAATTAAAGCAAGGCAAAAAAAAAAAAAAAAAAAAGAGGCAAGGCAGAATTCCCTAGGCTGGTTTCTTAGTAAAATAGCACACAACATTAATTCTCTTTGCATAAAGCCAAATGAAAACAGGCTAGCAATGCATCATAGCAGAATACATTTAACATGATGATGAAGAACAATGAAACTTTTAGGGAAAGCTACAGTGGTATCCTGCGTCAAACATGCTAATGTGGAATAGGCTATTTCTTTCAGGGTGGGAAAGAATATGCATACTGGGGAGGGAGGATTCATGGGGGGATTTTTGCCTATGCTACAACTTTTCCTTAAGGAAAACAAATTTTTATGTCTTAATCCCTTAATCATAAAACTTCTTGAATAACAATAATAATAATTATGCCAAGTGTTGTGATTTTTACTTGTCTCTGAAATAAATGTCACTTAATATCTTCTTAAAAGTTTGATACACACAAACCATGCAAGCTTCAAGGGATATTTGACAATATCCTCTTTACAATTCCAATCTTTTAGAAGTAACAATGGTAATCATTTTTGAATGATTGTGATTAACCCAAAGGAATTAATTCTGGAGGAGTTTTAAGTCATTTACTGTAACAAACAACCAGAAACTTGCTCAAGGGGCTGGGGATTTAGCTCAGCGGCAAAGTGCCTGCCTGGCAAGCGCAAGGTCGTGAGTTCGGTTCACGGTACTGGAGAAAAACCAAAAAAAAAAAAAAGAAACTTGCTCAAAATTATGTCATCTGGAATCCCAGTCTAAGGATTTAATCTTTGATCTTCTAAAGAAGTAGTTCACCTTAAATGTTTGCTTTCTCTGTAATAGCTTGTGTCATAAAACAGTTTTTGGTCAAAAACTTACAGATCTTTATGCTTTATAAAATGGCATTACGTTATAGATAAGAGACTGAAGCCACTTCTTCACTTATTATGTGTTCAATATATCCTGCCTGCAAAAGATTTTTAAAATACTGATCAAAACAAAATGAAACTCAAAATGAAGGGGAAAAAACTTCTGCTGACACATTCCTCACTGAGAAACATTTAGTATTTCCTGGGCCAGTGAGCTGAATTTCTACTTCTAGTGCTGTAATTTCCACTCACACATTCTGGAAAGGGCTGAGGCAACACAAGAGGAAGAGGTCAAAATCCTATGAAAGACAAAATGTTTTTAAAAGTACTGTAATGAGATCTGCAGAAGAGTTATTATCTGTGCCGTTTCGCTTTATTTCCAGTATATATTATAGTAATGTTACTTCCCTATGAACATTCAGTATATTCATCTAGGGACTTTCAGCAACAAGGCAAATAGCAACCCAGAATTTCAGACTATTCATTAATAAGAAGTCAAAAGGTCTTCATGGAAATCCAGGCACTAGGTAAAGAAAGAAGAATAGCAAAGTTCAATTTACATTCCTTCGCTGGCTTCTCTGGATCATGATATGAGTGATCAAAAAAACATGGAAATTGAATAAGGCACCATAATAAATAACCACATGTATTCATATACATTGTTAGCATGCATTGTACTTGCTGGTGCTACTCTACTACACAACTTGAACATACACCCTCATTTACAGCAAATCCTATAAGACAGGTACTACTTTCCACAGATCACAAGGCTGGAATATAAAGTCAGTTCTGCTCTCCAAAACCTGCGCTCCTCAACCATCTGCTTTGAAGCATTCACTTACAAAAGCAGAGTAGACAACAGCTATTTTCACTAACCATAGTACTTTTGAATGAAGTTCACAGAGAATTATTTTTTGAAGATTTTAAAAATATAATTAAAATTAATGTTATTTAGAAATACAAAAGAATATACAAAATGTAAATAGACTACATTAATTCTTCCAAAATATTAAAAATCTGGGGAAGTCCATACTACATGAATACTATTTCTCCATAAAAATTTAAGAGCTCTAGGTACTAACAGTAAAATTTCCTTCACATTATATTAACAAGATCCTAACTCCTTTATACTTATCACCTCCCAGGAACTCATATGCTTTGAACCAATGAGAAGACAGGCTCCAGGTTGCCTTCTATTTTCATATTAAAGTGTGATCTCCATGATCTTTTCCCTTCATGCCAAATCCCTGCCTTCATACATGTCTGATATATGTGGGAGCTGGGAGGCAAAAGGAGAGAAGCAGGGATTGAGGAAGGGGCATGGGGACAGAGGCCCTTTATAGTGAATATTTTATTTTCCAGGAAATGCCCAATTTCAAACATTGTTAAATGACACTGATCTCTTATGCCCTCAAATCTGGTTTGATAAACATGATCTCCTAGTATAGGATAGTAACAGAGTCTGGATCTGAATATAAATTCAACATGGTCCTTAGGAAACAAAAATTATGACATCCAAGTCTTATCCATTTTTTTTTGTTTGTTTGTTTGTTTGTTTTTGTTTTTGCTGTACTGGGGATCGAACTCATGACCTTGTACTTGACAGGCAGGCACTTATGCCACTGAGCTATATCCCCAGCCCCCTTTATCCGTTTTAAGTAAATACAGAAATTGCTGAGACTGATTTGTCTACAAGCAACATCATCACATGCTACGAAAAATGCATGAAACAGAGGAAAGAGACTTTAGAATCAAATGGACTTGAACTCAACTCTAAGTCCAACCTCCTTTTCTGTAAACCTCAAGTAATTACTCAATCTCTGAGCCTCAATTCACCTAATATAAATTATGAATTCTAATAACTAGCTCACAGAGTTGTAGTGGGAATTAAATGAGATTATATATACATGGGGCCTGGAAAACTACTTAGTATCTAAAACATGTTCAATAACTGTTATATTCGATTTACTTGTTCACTTAATGTGTTTGAATTTATCTTTTATAGACATGTCTATATCTTTTATTCAACATGTATGACTATGGACAATTTGCTTTAAAATGTCTTAGCAACATTAAAAACCACACAACCAAATTATGTTTAGTCCAGCTGTTTTTACTTATCTGAATTTCTATGAGCTATAACACGCCAAGTTCAAGAAAATTATATCAAGAGGAGATAAACTACTTATGCTTCACTCTAGAAAAGTTACCAAAAACATAAACCCCCTCCCCATTACCTTGGTTGGTTCTCCACAGTGAGGTTCTCTACCCGCTGATAGCCGCTATCTGCCACCTGTGTGGTGGACCTCTTCACAATCTGCTTCAGCTCCTGTTCCAAGCGCTCCTTGATTGCCTTAACTGTCTCGGGGATCTTCTTCAGTTTGGCCAGCCCCTTGATAAGGATGCCCATGAAAAGGGTGCTGTTCTCCTCTGGGTCCAATTCCAAATCCTCCTTGATGTCCTGCAGGTTTATGTCCCTCACTACAAAATAAGTAATAAAATACAGTTCCACTACAAAATCAGAAATAAAACAGTCTAATAAACAGTATCACCACTTTGATTACACACTTAAAGGAATCAGTATTTTTTTCAACTAAATTAATTTGCATAGTAACTATACAAGAGTCAAAATAATATTTATATTTCTGAAATCATACCCATTAGTTAGCAGTAAGAAGTAGAAGCAATTAAAATAGAGTATGCAAATCTCCATGGGAAATTTTTGACAGATTACTTCTGACATGAGTTCACTGATATTTATTATCACTTACTATTTGTAAAATGACATACCTGGTGCTACAAGAGAATTCTGAAGAATAGACCTCAGCCTCAAGTTCTTACTCATTAGTTAGAAGTCATAGCAGCTAGAGTAAAAGATACAATAAATGTACATGGGAGGAGAGTAAGTTAAAATTATAAGAAATGAAGCAACAAATGAAAAGAAAGGCAAAACAATATGTATAAGTGAGACAAGAGTTTGATGAAAACAAGCAATTAAGAGATTTTTCATAAATACAAAAGCACAACTTCTTATTTTTCTTTAAACATATGCCTGGCACATCATTATCTATTAGAGACAGGCCTCGTTAAAACTCAATGGAAATTTTCTGAGAAGTAGTGTTACATGTCAAAAGCCTTTCTAGATCTTCACACTGCAGCCATCATTAAAATCATTTGGTTTCAGAAAGGAAAAAATAACCTAACACACTGGCTCATAACCCCTACAGATAGCTGAAGAGAGGGATTATCTGGTGATCTGAGACTTTTATATCTATTGAAGCCATAGGCCATACACACATATACATATATATGCATGTATTATACATGCATGTACATTCAGTATATATATATATATATATGTATATACATCCAAATTATATTCATATATATGAATATACAGACAAAACCTTTCATATGAATTCAGGGGTTTCAAACTGCCAAAAGAACAACAGGTTACAAATCTCTGGCCTAAAATACATCATTTTACAAATAGCTGGATAAGCTAACAGCTAAAAGTTTTCTTCATCCCCTGTCCTCTATCCCTCAGAACAAATGAATGATTTTCATAATATGTGATAGTCTCAATGAATGAATGTTTTTTTTTTAGTAGATTTAAGTCCAACTAGACTATAAAGACCACAGTAAGATATTCTTCACCACTGGGATCATTGTATTAAATTCTTCAAAGGGAACACTGAAAATATATGGAGAAAAGACCACTAAGCAAAGCCTTTAAAACCTCTACTTCAGATGAGACGGTCTCCTTTACAGGCTGTTCTCATTCTTGAAGGCTGAGGGGAGCACATTCTCAACTCATAAAATTTAATCGAGGAGAATTCTGAGAAAATGTAGGAATAGGAAGCATCTGGAATCTCTCTCCCCACCTAGACAACAATTATACTGATAAAATCTGTATGATGTAACTACTGTCATATGACACAAAATGATGTTATGTTCATCAACAGTCCACATATATCATTCTGGTTTCATAAAATTATACAGCCTGGTAACATCACACTTATCTTAGTTTATGTAAACATACTCTGATTTTGCACATACTAAACTCAGACTGTACCCCATCATCACATGATACGATTACATTTTAGAGCTCTAGAGGCTTCTAACCTCCACGGGAAGGCTTAGATGGGTAACTGCAGTTAACTTTAGCTCTTAGCACGGTACCAGCTACCACAGTACCCCAACTCCAGACTCTCTGCAGGCAGCTATACATACTTTCCAAGACCAGCTTGCACAATGCTGGCAGGAAAAATGACAGGAAAACAAGAATTCTGTCCTCTAAATATTTAGAGTCTATGCTCTGATGATTGATTGCTTCCTAGTCTACTCACAGAGTTGCAGATGAAGAGCAAACTGCCATTGCTAACGCCCTCCTCCAAGTCCCTTTCCCTCTTGGTTAAGTGACTTCCAAGGGATACTATGGGATAGCATCTTCCTTCCACCTCTTCATTTTTCTCTTTCTCATCTTTTGGGAGCAAGATATTTTAAAGTTCCAAAACAACTGCATGTACAGGAAAAGTTAGAAAGTGACTATGCCCAAGAAAAGGGGCAGACACAAAAAGGACCTGAAAAGACATTAAATTTAGATTCAGCTGATCCTTGGGATGGAGTCAACTTACAACAATAACAATGATCAGCAAACTCTGCAAAGGGAAGAAATTCTAATTTTCAGAGTTACAAAATTATTAGATTCAAATACTCGATTTTCAACAAGAAAACCAAGGCATAAAAAAGAAAGAAGAAACTATGACCCATTCAAAGAAAAAAATATTATCAGTAGAAACTATTCCTTAAAAGGACTTGATGGCAGATGTTTTCAAAAAGGCCATAAAATAACTACACTAAAGCTGCTCAAAGAACAGTAAAAAAAGAGTGGAGAAAGTAAAGAAAATAATGTTTGAGGGGAGTGGGGATTTAGCTCAGTGGCACAGCGCCTGCCTGGCAAGCACAAGGTCGTGAGTTCGATTCCCAGTACCAGAAAAAAAAAAAAAAAAATTAAAAAAAAGAAAATAATGTTTGAACAAAATGCCAAAATCAACAGAGAGCTAGAAAACCTAAAAAAGAAACCAAAGAGAAATTCTGGAGCTAAAAAACATAATCATTGGAATAAAAGTTTCACTAGAGAGATTCAAAAACAGATGTGAGCAGGCAAAAGGAAAAAAAAAAATCAGTGAACCTGAAAATAAGACAAGGGACATTATAAGTCTGAAGAACAGAAAGAAAGAAGAATGAAGGATTAAGAGAGCTTACAAGACTCATGGTAGAAAACCAATGTAATGCACTGTAGAAAGAAGAGAGAGAAAAGAGCAAAGACAATATTTAAAGAAGTAACAGTTGAAAACCTCCCAAATTAACTTTTGTATTTTTCTGAATATAAACATCTGAGAAACTCAACAAATTCCAAGTATGAGGAAATCAAAGCAAGTAATACCAATACATACTATCATCCAACTGCTGCTGAAAGATAAAATCTTGAATGCAGCAAGAGAGAAGCAACTCATCACATACAGACAGGAATTCTCAAATTATTCACATATTTCTCATCAGAAAATTTAGAGGCCAGAAAATAGTGGGCTACTTTAAAGAGCTAAAAGAAACAAACAAACAAAAAAAAATCTGTCAACCAAGAATCCTGTATCTTACAAAATCATCCTTCAAATGTGAGGGAGAAACTAGACATTTCTAAATAAAGAAAAGCTAAGATAGTTCATTATCACTAGACCTGCCCTGCAAGAAATACTCCAGGAAGTCTGAAAGGTGGAAATGAAAGGACATTAGAGGGCTGGGGATATGGTTCAGCAGCACAGCCTGCCTGGCAAGTCCAGGGCCCTGAGTTTGATTCCTGGTGCCAAAAAAAAAGAATCTGAAAAACAAGAAATAACATTTGATATTAACAAGAAGCTGTACAAAGAAATAAAGATTGCAATAAAGGTAAATGTCTGGGCAATTGGAAAAGTCAATAGTTGTAATCTGTCATTACACTTTTCATCTTCTACATGGTTTAAGAGAATAAAACATTCTTAAAATGTAGTATAATAGTACTAGTCTAAAACCTATTATAACTTTAAAGCATTCTTTTTTTTTTTTTTTTTTTTTTGCACCAAGAATTGAACTCAGGTCCTTGCGCTTGCCAGGCAGGCACTTCCACCACTGAGCTATATCCCCAGCCCCAAACCTATTATAACTTTATTTTGTAAATTCACATTTTGTTTTCTATACAAATTAAGAGACTAATGTACTTAAAGAATTACCAGTTTATGGTTCGAGGGACACAATATATAAGGATGCAATTTTATGATGCTAAAAGCCAAGAGTAGTGGAGGCATAGCTATAAAAGGAGCAAAGTTTTTCCATGTTATTGAAGTTAAGTTCATATAAATTCAAGTTAGAGTGTTAGAACCTTGGAATGTTTAATCCCCATGTTTAAGCCTCAAAGAGCATAGCTACATAATGCATACAAAAGAAAGTAGAAAGGAATTTAAATGTCTCACTACAAAAAAAATTTCAACTAAATACAAAAGAAATAATGCAGGATATAAGGGACAAAAAAGTTATAAGGTATATAGAAAGCAAATAACATGACAGAAGTATCTCCTTATTAGTACTTACTTTTAAATGTAAGTGGATTAAACTCTCTAATCATACAGACATTGGCAAAATTAATTTTAAAAATTTATGATCCCCTTACATGTAGTACAGAAAGCAACAAAGAGATCTAACAGCACAAGCAGACAGAAAACGAAAGAGTAGAAAAAGACACTCAATGAAAGTAACAAAAAGAGAACAGGAGTAAGTAGTCTAATATAAGATAAAATTGACTTTACATCAAAAAAGATTATAAGAGACAAGGATATTACATATTAATAAATGTTCAATATTGGAAGAAGACATCACAATTATAAACATTCGCACTCTAATGATAGATTATCAAAATATATAAAGCAAAAGTGACAGAAATGAAGAGAGAATTAGTTCTATACAAATGGAGGATTTCAGTATCTTACTCTCTATAATGGATAGAACAACCAGATGTAAGATAAGGAAACAGAGAATTTAAACAACACAATAAACCACCAAAAATCTGAACAATCAGAATTCAGCAGCATACTGACAAGCTTATGCACCATGACAAAGTAGTATTTATTTCTGGAATGCAAGGATGATTCAATATATAAAAATCAATCACTGCATTACATTAAATTACATTAACAGAATCAAGGAGAAAAACCACATGAACATCTAAACTGACGCAGAAAATCATTTGACAAAATGCAACACTCTTTCATGATAAAAACAATTGACAAACTAACAACAAAAAAGGAAACTAATCCAATATAATAAAAATCATACATGAACAGCAGTGTGCAGAACTAAACAAAATGAAGAAATAGGAAAATATAAATGCAACTATAACTAGTAAAAAGATTGAATCAGCAGTCAAAGATCCCCTGCCAAGAAAGACCTGATGGTGGATTCTGCCAAACATTTAAAGAACTTAAACTAATCTTTCTCAGATTCCTCCAAAATACTGAAGAGAAAGGAAAACTTCCTAATTCAATCTATAAAGTCAAAGATAAAGACACTACAAAAACACTACAATCCAATTTGATTCTCAAATAGATATCTATACACCATATTCATGGCAGCATTATTCACAATCGCCAAAATGTAGAAGCAAGTCAAATGCCCATCGGCACATGAATGGATGAACAAAATGTGATACACACAGACAATGGCATCATTCATTAGGTTTTAAAAAGGGAGGAAATTCTGATATCTACTAAAACATGGATGAATATCAAAAACTATGCTAAGTAAAACAAGCTAGTCACAAAAGACAAAAATACTGTATGATTAGAATAGTCAAATTCCTAGAAACAAAAGGTAGAATGTTGACTGTCAGGGTCAACATAAGGAGAAAGGAGAAATGGGAACTTACTGTTTAATGAGTATAGAATTTCAGTTTTTCAAGATGAAAAGAGATATGCAGATGGATGGTACTGATGGTTGTATACATCATGAATCTACTTGATATCACTGAACTGTACACTTTTAAATGGCTATTTTTATGTTATATGTATTTTACAATAAAAATATATATTCATTTTAACTGTAAACCAAAGGTATTTTATTCCATACATGGAATAATTAGTTGTACAAGTTGATTCTTATGTTAATAAATCCTCTGCACATTTATCTGTTACAGTATCTTAGACTCACTAAACCCCCAAAACTAACAAAGAAGAGGGCATAAAGAATGACCAGATTCATACGGTTTTCTTTGCATTAATTTGATGACATGGTACTTAACAAGTTTATCTTTTTAATAATAGTAAAACTAGCAGAACCAAGAAGTCTTAAGCCTCTAAAAATAATTCTGAAAGGAAATACAAACAAAGTCATCAATATTTCCAAATATGACATTCCAAGAATAGACATTTCAGTTACTGGTTTTATTTTATATAAGAAGAAGCGAGACACCTCAAGCCACAGAGATACTCCATCCAGCAAGATCAACCCCACAGCACAGTGGGGAAAAGTACTTGGCAGCCAAGGAGCCATCTAAATTGAGTAAGTTACAGGGGGAAATGAAGCTAAACTACGAGAGCTTAGCTGAGACAAAATGTGCTTCACAAAAAAGCACATACGAGTCACAAACAGGATATATACATATGGCCACCTAAACGTCAGAGCTGCCTGCCACAAGGGTTACTGGTGATAAGATAAATGCAGTTTAAATCAGTAAGGCCTGAGATTACATGGCATATAAGCTACTTATATGCACACTAATATGATACGTAGCCTATTAAAAAGCAACAAATAAGCAAGGTATGAATAATAAAATGCCACAGCCCCAAATGGCACATTTGTTTAGAATCTTATCTTTCTGTTTCTCTCCTGAAATCTCCTAGAGCATAAACACTGAATCTATCCAATATTAATTAATTTATATTATCTATTACACTTGTATCAGCTGAAAATTAAAAGGCAGTTTAAAAGGATAATATAATCAGCCATGACTAGTCTAATATTCACCAAAAAAACCTGTGAGGTAAGATAAAATTACTGGAGCTTCATGGGAAAAGCTTTCTTCAAAAGTAATTTAAATGAAATTCAGTAAAGCCTCACACATTAGAACAAAATGTACATATCTCTGACCTACTGAACCCCAGATCATTCCCACCTACCCATATTATATACTCAATGTGTAGATTTTAAACACTTTAAAATTAGTAATATTTCCTTTCCTAAGTCTCTTACTGCCAGGGTTTTTTTTTGGAGGGAGCAGGGGGGTTGTTTTGTTTTTGGCTCTAAAACTCTTACCCAGAGGTCTCAAAACTGGTTTTAAAAACACTAACCAGCAAGTCAATACTAAATATTAAGACTTTTATGCCCTTTAACCAGTTATTTCTACTAAAATCTTATTGGTCCCAAGTGTTCCTCATCATACACACCCCCTTATGCATGCAGACCCAGGCATATAGGTGCCTGTATTTATAAGCAGATATAGAGTGCCTATAGTTGAGGCAAAGCATAAATTATATAAGAAGGATTTAACTAAGACTTTCTGGAACTCACATAAGGCTTAACTAAATGGTATCTCAGGTCTTTTCAAGTTCTCAGAGTCCAAAATCCCATTAACTACATTTTATACCTATACATCTCTGATAACATGGCCTATAGCGAGCCCAACAGCACATTTTAAAATAACACATAAAGTGAATAATCCATTCATGCATCTAAATATTTTATTTTCAGAACTACTTTGCCAATGAATCCAGAAAGCAATCTAGACCACCACTCCCTGGCTGCTTTCTTTCTTCAATACATTTGGTAAGAGAAGATAAGTAATTGTGCCACAGCTTATACACCTACATCACCAAATGGCAGAAGACAAGACGTCTGGCAATGCACTTTGGTTTTATTGAATAAGCTATACTATTATATTCATCATATATACTTATATACGTTAATTACAAGACAATAGTGTTTCGGCAACTGAGTTAGATAAAATATTATAGGTAATCAGACAGGAATAGGCCCTTGGCGGAGCCAGTGCAGAAGATGAGATGCCTTGCAACTGTGGAGGAGACAGGCACCTCCAGCTGAGGGCCAGACCTCAAGACAAAAGACAGAATAAATGCACTCACATAGTTACCCAAGGATAAACATCAGGAATTGATAATTCTAACTAGGGCTCTATTACCGTGAGAAAGCCTGGAACAGTCATTAAGCCAATCCCCTTACAGGAAAAGCCCCTGTTCTGTATGCGTGCCCCCTTGTTAAGTGACTTGCTTCCCCATTTGATCCCAATTTAAACAATTTTACCCGAGCAATTATACTTGTAATCTTATTGGTTGACCATAGTTTTGTCCCATCTCATGCCCACCTAGCGATTACCCATTTTCCCAACTTGGACCCACCTCACGTCACGGATTTACTCTATAAAAATCGCTAGAAAAGGCAGGGCCCTTGGCAACGCGTTAGGGACCCCTTCTGTCTCTCTCTCTCTCTCTCTGACAGACGCTTTCTTTCCCCTGATAAATATATTCTGCTCTTAACCTCTGTTGTACCTAAAATCCATTCTTCGATTTTAAAGAACACGAACTCGTAACAGATTATCTAGCAGGTGGGAAATTCTTTCCCCTATACCAGTAGTAGTATTTACTATAAAAACTCCTTGACAGATGCCATTTATTATTCATGTATACAAGTCATGCAAAGTTCTTGTATGATACATGATTTCAATCTACATAACTAAAATTACATATTGTATTAAAGAATAGTATCCATATATTAGAACTTGTCTGCCGGTATTTAACAGAATTCAATATAAAAAGGAGACTTCAAAACAACAACAACAACAAAGAAAAAACACACCAAACTAAACTACCACTAAAGCATCAAGCAATTACTTATCTACAATGCTACACTTACAGATGGGAATCTGGCCTCGGAACACCGACAATATTCTCAAGTAGAAAATAATAAAACAGTTACCACTTAAAAATAACTTGTGTGTGTCTGATCAAAATGGCACTATAAATTCACACTACTGAGACACACAATCTGCCTTAAACATACTTACACACAAAATATAATTTAGGAAATTAAATAGTCTGGCTCAAAATTGGACAGCGACATCTATGAGGACAAGAAATGTGTGGAGCCAGAATATGAGTCCAATTAGCTTTGAGTGGAAAAGCAGGCAGACCAAAGCTGTACTTGGCCCACATTAATAGAGACTTAGTGAGTCCCACTGGCCAAAATCTACCTTCAAGGGCTGCAAGCCCAAGACCAAATCTCTTATTGGGCTGGAAGGCTATAAACCTCACCCAATCTTTATCCTCTATTCCTGCCTCTATGGGAATGCTTGGTCAACTATAATACCATTCCTTTCACCACTGAAAAAGTATTTCTTACATCTTTTATTCTAATTAATGCACCCACTGGTACAAATTGAGAGCAACATCTGATGCACTGGTTGCCTCAGGAGTATTGAATCTTGATTAGGGTCTTTCAAATGTTAACTAAATACCCCTGGAGTGTAGATTTCTGATTAAGGTACTTTTAAAATGTTAACTAAGCACCCCTAAGGTACATATTAAATTACTTTAAAGAAAAATCAGACAATATAACACCCCACTCCAGAAAAAAGGCTGCCAAAAATTGCCAACTGCTATTTAGGATTATAATTTCCATGACTGGAGAAGTTCACACAGCCCCAGAACAAGACTATGCAATGCTTTATGTAAGAGACAGAGTTTCAGTTCAGGGGTGGAGAGAAGCCCACTGCGCAGTGAGCTCTGAAAGCACTATGAGTATACACTGGTCTTCCATAAGTAAAAGTAAGCCAAGAGGAAAATGATGGTAAATTAGCTTTCCAGAAATGCAGAGGGTTTTTTTAGGAGAAAAACAAAGCTTATATCTGTTGCATTATTTTCCCATGGTATAGCACTTATCTCATATAGAGCACAGAACAGGTACCTCTGAAGGTCGAGAAATAGCACCGAATGGACAAGAGGTTACTACAATAGAACAGGGACACAGGATAACAGGAGGGACAAAGGTAGACGATAAATTGATAGTTTATATGGATAAATCACTAAAATATATTAGGCCTTTTTTTAAAGTTCAATTATTCAGGAAAATAGTATGATGTAGTGAAAAGACCAAGAGTTTGGCATCATTTAATTTTAGATTTGTATACCATCTGCACCACTTTTCTAGTTGCATCTCCCTCAAGTCATTTATCTTCTTGGACCTCGCTTTCTTCCTCAGTAAAATGCAGATATTATTATTTCAGAGAGTTATGCATATTAAATGAGATGATGTGATGCTGTAGGTAGCTGAGTTAGACTGTGACTCGTGTCCCCATTTGATCTTGATTTAATCAATTTTAACTGAGCAGTTATGCTTGTAATCTTATTGGTTGATCATAGTTTTGTCCCCCCACATGCCCACCTAGCCAGTTCCCATGTTTCCTACCTTGGATCCACTTCACCTCATAGTTTTGCTCTAAAAAAGGCAGAGTCCTTGGCAACCCACTGGGGTCCCCTTCTGTCTCTCTCTCAGACAGAAGCTTTCTTTCTCCCAATACATATATTCTGCTCTTAACCTCTGTTGTTCCTAAAATTCAGTCTTTCATTTTAGAAAACACAAACTCGTCCCAGATATCTTTCAGGATGGGAGTTTCTTGCCCCTATATTAGTGACACCAAAACTCAAATGAAAAATACTAAAAATAACAAAAGTACTTTTAAAATGACCAACTTTGGAAACTCCTGAATTTACAATAGTAGCTGCTTAGGTCCCTATCTCTCAATATTTTCTCCAAAAGCAATACTGTACATGACAGTAATGAAAATAAAACTACATAAAATGATGTCAAGATAACTTGAAAACATACATTGCCTAAAATTCAAAACAACTGTATATTAAAATAAAGGAATGCCTAATTCTAGCAAGTGATTTCTTATATCCTGGCTGCACCTCTGCTCTGCCACAAGGCATTGTAGCAAACAAACATGGAATATGGAAACCTATAGTGAAGAGAATTAGTGAGAGTAAGGGTGATCTAAAATCATCATGGAATCAAAATCTTCAAAGAAAAAGCCCACTCTGAGCTTCAAAAGTATAAAATATACTATAAAAGTGTGCAAGCAGATCAGAGCATTGACTATAGGGAAGGGACTTAAAAGCAGGCACAATCTAAAGGAGCAGTTTCAGAAACACATAGCTTCTGGGAGAGAAACAAGACAAAAAGGAAGAGAGAAATGCCCTTTGGCTAACGGACACTTAAGAGAAAAAGAAACAAAGAGGGAAAAATTCAAGATCTTATAAAAGAACACCAAAATCCAGAGGACACACAACCTCCACACCAACAAAACAAACTAAAAAAAAGGCCTAAAAAGGCCTTGACTTTGCTATACTGACAGAAGAGGGAGCCAGTGAGCTAAAAATCATGTAAAACACCCCAATACCATAAAACCTAAGACAAAAATAATGAATACATTCATACTGAGGCATTATTTTTAAAAAGCCAGAAAGCCCAACACATATAAATGGAGACAAATTCTCTGTGAAAAGAATAATAAGCGCAAGAAAACTGAAAGGCAACAGTGCAGACAGAATTAATACATCCAAATAAGAATTTGTTGATATGAAAAACCACCTTGACCCAGAAATCTAAAAGCTAAGAACAGACATGGACAAAAAAATAGGAAAATATTAAAAGTGACTAAGCTCAGGAAAAAAGTGAAAGCCAAATACAAGGCTACTGTACATCATGAAGAAAAAGTTATAAATGCTCAAGACAGAATGAACCCAAAGAATATTTCACAAGTACTGAGGAAATGAAAGGAATAAAAACAGAGAATAAAGTGGAGATAGGAAAGATATTTTAAATGGTCAAGTGGCAGAAGTAAAAAACAAAACAAAGAGAAAATAGGACATCATTGAAGTGAGAAGAAGAAAAACAATGGAATAGAACTAGTAGTATATGATTTTTAAAACCAAGAAAATTTGCTAGAAATAAACTTTTTGAATCTACAAAATGAAAAAGCTCTTGGGTATCTGGGAAAATTAATACAAAATAATCACTCCAAAATGTATTCTAGGTAAAATTAAATTCTAAAGGTTAAAAAAATATATTTAGCCAGGTATGATGGTGCATGTCTACAATCGCAGCACTTGGGAGGCTGAGGCAGGCGGATCGCTGTGACGTGGACACCAGCATCAGCTATGTGAGCTTAAGGCCAACCTGAACTGTATAGCAAGGCCCTATCTCAAAAAGCCAAAAAAAAAATCTTTAGTCAAGCATAGTGGCATACACCAGTAGTCTCAGATACCAATGAAGATTACTTGAGGCTAGTTATTTGAGGTCAGCTTGGACAACATACAAAGACTTTTGGGGGGCTTAAATAATAATAGAAGCAGTAGTACTAGTAGCAATCGTAGTAGTAGTAGTAGCAGCAATTTAATTTTTTAAAAAAATCTTTAAGGCCTATAGGTAAAAAGATCACAATAAGGAGGAAAAATTAGGTATCAAATTTTTCATAAAATATACAAAGGAATATGACAATCAAACAGACATGTTTTTAAAAACTTAAAGAGTAAACAAAGGAATTTATCCCCACTGAAGTTTAATATTAAGATTATAGAAAGTAAGTCTTCAATTGCACCCAGGAGTCCTTCTGCAGGGACCTATCAGATGATGAACTTCACCCAACCAAGAGACAACTCAGAAAAGCTCAACAAAAGAGCTCATGCTAAGTATTTGCAATATTTCAATATAAATTTAATGTTAAAACAAAAGTAAGGATGAGGTTAGAAGATAACTACAGAAAAGTAATGTCTTGAGAAGTAAAAATTATACAAGTGGAAGATAATGGAGAAAATAGAATGAGGAAAACAGTTAGTTTGTATATAGGCAAACATGGGAAGTACAGGGTACAAATAAAAATGGATAAATCTGAATGCGAAAGACAAATAGGAAAGCAAGGGACTAAAAACATTTTTAAAAGGTATAACTTTAAAGAAAATCACTACAAAAATAGCATCCTAAAAAATGATGTGTACCAGGACGTGGTACCAAAATGCAGCACATCAGCATCTGAGAAACAGAAGATGCAGGAAGAACACTCTCTTTCCCCATGGCCCTTCATCCCTGAAGCAGCCAGAAAACCCAGGAAGGCCACTCTCTGATCTCCCTCAGTTCTCCCCTGGAAAACCTTTCAATCTGTCCCATATCTGGAGAAAACAAATGTCACACAGGGACACCAAGAAGAACATGAACAAACAAGCTTTGCTAAACTGCCCCTAGATTATCATCATCAGATCATAGCCTTTGTCCTCCATCTTAGTTTTGCACAAGTGTCCCTTAAAACACACAGACTTTCCCATTTGTTTGGGTCTTTATATCTTAAAGCACCTGTGTCACATAAAACTTAAATAAATCTGTTTTTTTTTTTTGTTTTTTTTTTGTGGTACCGGGGATTGAACTCACAACCTCGCGCTTGCCAGCCAGGCACTTACGCCACTGAGCTAAATCCCCAACCCTGTTAATGTTTTTCTTAACCTATCTTTCATTATACAAACTTCAGCCATGAATCTAGTGACAGAAAAAGGTTCTATTTTTTCTATCCTATGATGTCAAAAAATTTATAAGATTAAGGAGCAAAAAATATAGTCTCAGAAAAAAGAAACATAGCAAATGTAATATACATCTTGATAAATTAGGACAGAGTGAGGCCAAACATATCAGTCATATCATTATATATCAATGGATTCAACTCAAAATTGAAAGAAAGGATTTTGAATTTGGCTTACAAAGCAAGGTCCAGTTATATACTATGCATACATATAAAACAAACTAATTCTAAAAGACTAATGAGTGAACAAAGGTATGCTAGTTAAAAGCATTAATCATGAAAAAGAAGGACTTCTGTAAATACCAAAAGCCACAATTCACAATAAAGCTACATTTCTGACTAGATACCAAATTATTCTTTTTAAGCAAAAACTACAAGAGATGTAAGTAAGTATGGAGAAAAACATATCATTAATAGAAAATTTTTGACAATCAAAAAATAAGGAAGGAGAGAGAAGACCCAAGCAACACAACTGAAAAAGGGACCTCATCTGGCTATATATCAAACTTTCTAACTGGTAATATAGAACCATTGTCTCCTCAAGTATCCATGGAACATTAACAAATAACTTATCCTATATAGTCATAGAAAAATGAATTTCATTAATTAGGAGTATTACAAACTATGCTCTGAAGCTAGAAAGTATTAAGAAAAACAAAGCAAAAATATAAATGCCACTTATCTCTAAGTTTAAATTTCTATTATAAAATTTGGAAAAAAGGGGGAAATAAAAACTGAAATTAGAACTGTTAAATGAAAATGCCGGGCTGGGGATTTAGCTCAGCGGCAAAAGCGCCTGCCTGGCAAGCGCAAGGTCGTGAGTTCGGTTCCCAGTACCGGAGAAAAACCAAAAAAAAAGAAAATGCCACATATTAGTATCTATCAGCTGTATTTATGGTAGAGAGAAAAATTATCTCACAAAACACTTTTACCAGTAAAAACAAAAGCATTAAATATGTAATTTAAATTTCTAGCTCATTTTTTTTAAAAAAAGTAACAAAATAAGCCAAAACAAAGTACAAAGTAAGGAATAATAAAGGCTAAAGCAAAAATTAATGAAGTAGAGAACAGAAAAACAGTAGAATGAAATAAATCAAATCCTGGTTTATTTCCTTAAAAAAGTAACAAAACAGACAACTACTAGGTACTATAATAAAGAAAAAAGGGGAAATAACACAAACATAAAAAGAGATAAAAAGGAAATAAAAAAATTTTAAACCAAAAGAAAATACTTTGTAGAAAATATATATAAACAAAACTGAAAAACTGCATGAAAAGGATTTCATAGGAATATACAGATCTTAAATTATATTCCCATTTGTACAGAAAGAAAGAAAAAAATTTTCTTTTTTATTATTTTTTAGAGTGTAAAAAGTAATTTAAAAAATTAGAAACAATACAGAATTTCACTAAACAAGACAATAGGAATTCAACAATGGTTGTTATAGTGCATACTGCTGTCTTCAAATTAGTTGTTCAGATTACCAGATATAAGAATGGAAAATTGGTCCCAAAAAAATTAAAAAGAAGAAAAAAAATTTAACCATTAACTGTTCCTTTCAATAGACCAGTAGAAATCAGCAGTACAACTGTTTCAGCTACCCTGTGTATATGCATATATTTTTTCCCTTCCTCCTCTCTCTTTCTTTTCTCTTTCCCACATCTCAGTTGTTCCTTCCCTTTGAGAAGTTCCTTTTCCTTTCACAGTATCTACTGTACCTTTCAGTTTTATTTACTCTTTCAGGGTTTTACACTAGGAAGACAATATGACATTTACACATGCAGATCTGATTTATTTCACTTGTGAATATGGTCTCTAGCTGCATCCATTTACATATTAAAGCCTCAAGTTTATCTTTTTTATAGCTGAGTAATATTCCATTGTATAAAAATATATCTTTTTTATCCATTCCTCACTTGATGGGCATTTGGGTTGTTTCCAAGATTTTGCTATGACAAATTATGCTGCTATAAACGTGGGTGCACATATATCACTGTGGTATGATGTTTTCAGTTCTTCTGGGAAAATACCAAGAAGAGGAATAGCTGGGTTGAATGGGATCTCTAACCCTCCTTTTTTGAGGAATTTCCACATTGATAAAACAGTGCAGATCCAAATAGTTTCAGAGAAAGTCCCAAACCTTCAAATACCAGATAGTCCTAATGCTCCATAAATTGTTCCAAAATACTGAAAGTAAACTTCCAAATTCCTTTTATGAATCAAATTATTGCACTGAAATCAAAACCTGCTAAAGTTTAGAATCCAAAATTTAGACAATATAGTATTACTCACGTAACACTATCTGCTAAGATTTAGACTACACAATAATCACTCGGCAACATCAACACAAAAATTTTAAATAAACATTTGCAGAAGGTTATTGACTTATCAGACTTCACTGTAGAACAAAAATATTGCCAAAATTCTATCTGTAAGGGCTAAACAGGAGAAGCCCACCAAAGCTGCAATCTCAGTCCACAGACATATAACAAGGAACAGATCAGAAAACGCAGGACCGATGTGAAGGAGCAAAAGAGAGCCTGCTTGCCTCGTTCATTTGGGCTGCAGTCCAACACATTAAAAAAAGGACCAAAGCGAATTCTTCATGCGTAAGCAGACCTCCCTTCTACCCATCAGGGCTTGCAATGGAGACTACACCACTGATGTCCTTTTGGTATGGCAGGTTTCACATGTGGTCACTGTTTAAACCATGATAAAATAAAATTTAAAATCAGCAAACAATTCAACAATACATATTTTCACTAAAATCTGTAACTGTACAGACTAGCACTATTTTATTGTGAGTCAGTGGATACAATCAACACAGTGAAAAGGCAACCTATCAAATTAGAGAAAACAATTCACCATGATAAAGAAGGGGTTTATTTCAAGAATGCAAATTGGCTCAAGATTAGAAAATCTGTAATATAGCATAATAATAGATTTCAAGATAAAGAATAGGAAAATCAAAATGGATATGATGCTAATTGACAAAACATAAAAATATACTGTAAACACATGAGAAATTGTTCAAGTCAATTCAGAATTTAGAAATACAAAGTAAACAATAATGTGATAGCATTTTTCACCTATCAGTTTAAAAAAAAGTAAAAACATGATGTTGACAAGGCTATAGGGAAACAACTATCATACACTGATACTAGGAATACAGACTAGTACTATTCTTCTAGAGAAGAATTTAGCAAATTCTAATGAAATGGTAAAGAACCCTTAACTTACAACATATATAAAAAGTAACGCAAATGGATCCAAGATATAAATAAGATCTACAACTATAAAACTCTTAGTAAAAAACATAGGGAGAAAGCCTCAGAAAATTGAATTTGACACGGAATTACTGGATATGACACAAAAAGCACAGGATGAAAAAAAAAAGAGAGAAAACAGACAAATGGACTACATTAAAATTTAAAGGTTGCTGTGAGTCAGTGGATACAATCAACACAGTGAAAAGGCAACCTATCAAATTAGAGAAAATATTGGAAAATCACATAACTGAAAAGAAGTTAACTCAGAGGAAACAAATAAACAAAGGACATGAGTAAACATTTCTCCAAAGAGCCAGTAACAAATAGCCAATAGCAACATGAAAGGATGTTCAACATCACTAATCATCAGCGAAATGCAAGTCAGAACCACAATCAGATATAATGTTATACTCATTAGGGTGCTTACTATTTAAAAAACTGCCAAGTGCAGAGAAATTGAAACTTTTGTGTACTATAAGAATGTAGAATTGTACAGCTGCTGAAAAAAGTTATGGCAGTTCCCCAGAAAGTTAAAAAATAGAACTACACATGACCCAGCAATTCCACTTTTGTTGTACAGTATATTCAAAAGAGTAAAAAGCAGGTATCAAGGAAATATCTGTACAGCCATATTCATCACAGCACTATCACAAGAGCATAAACAACAAAAGTGTCCATGTCTTGGTTACTTTTTTCTCGCTGCTGGGACAAAATACCTGACGCCCAAAATTAAGGAAGGAAAGGTTTATTTCGCTTACAGTTCATGGAAGTTTCAGTCCGTACTTGGCAGATTATAAGGCAGAGTGGCACATGGCAAAGAGCTACCTCTCAGGGCAGCGGAACACAGCTAAGCAGCAACCACACACCAGGGC